>NC_134101.1:155906475-156214649 GCF_000715075.1 Nicotiana tabacum | reverse complement strand
ATAATGGGCAGATGGTTAAAAGAGAAATTTTCATAAAGCATTATTTTTTACTAGTAATTAGTCATCTATAGATACTATTTGTTATATTACGGATTATAGATACCTTTTGTATGGTTATAAGATGTATTTGATGTATTTAAGCTACTATTGTATTCATGAATATAGTAGCAAAAATAGGCGTGAATCAGGGAAGTCCAGCTAATCAGTTGTTGTATTCGAGTGTATTCGACCGTATTCATGGAGTGAAACATGGGATTACAGTTGGATAGATTATTGTATTCGACTGTATTCACGACGTGAAATAGGGGATTACACTGTTTTTAAAACGGAAAGTGAATCACTTAACATAATAGACTCCTAATATAACTCAACAAACTCAATTATAACACACAAATTTTGTATTTTCAGTTATAAAAAAGATTCTCAACCGAAAAATACCCCAAAAACATAGCAATCTTCAGAGAAATGATATAATACATCTAAATACAAAAATTATATTAATTAAAAAAACATAGGAATACATTCATGGCATATAGCGAGACAGTGAATACAATGAAATACATATAATACAACGGGATACATTGAAATACAATGAAAAAAAAGACAGTGAATACAATGAAATACATGGAATATAACGAGATACATTGAATTACAATGGGAAAAAAAAGACAATGAATACAATGAAATACATGAAAATACATTGAAATATATTAAAAGAAAATCAAGTTGCTCAGCCCCAAACTCCGTCGTCTTTGTTCAAGAACAAACTCTAATTTTCGGCGAATCCGCCGTTCACCGGTAGCCGGTAAATGCACCGCCTTGGTCTGGCGATGATGCCCGAGCCGAGGTCACTTCCTGAGCAGAAGCAACCGTCGATACGCAAATCAAAACCCTTCTTTCATGGCTTTTGCATAGCTTTTTGTACGTGTACCCATGTGCGTGGTCTCTTCGCATAAATTAAATGAATAGATAGTCACGGGAACCAGCAGTAGTGATAACTGAACCAGTCCTATGGACAGTTCCAAACCTGGAACTGACATTCAAATTGGAAATTAAGGTGGGGTCTCAGATCCTTCAAGATATTCTAAGAATTGAACATACCATAGATCCAGTTCTTTATACCCAAGTGCTTGGGACATAGATCACCACCAATATAATCTCCTTGTACGGATGCTCACCAACCTAGATAACTCGCCATTTTAGACATTAAAACATGGAGAAAGAGGCGGAGAGAGAGAGAGGAGATAACCATGGAGAAATACTAGCGTTGAGAGAGAGAGAGAGAGGGGGTGGAGAAAAATCTGAAAAATGAGAGAGAGAAATAATATAAAGAGTATTTTATGGCTTAAGAGTATGAAGTAACCATGAAGAGATATTTGGCTATAAAAATCAAAAGGTATCTATAGAATATGATTTTTTAAAAAGGTATTTATTTAAAATAAATAAGATATCAACCTTTGCTATAGGAAGTGAAAATTCCATAGTTAAATCCACAAGATGAGAATCTAATCCTTTTTTTCCCTTTCATATCGTGAAACCCATTTTTGTTAAGAAAAAAAGTTAAGATTGTTGAAAGAAAACTTGAGCCATAGTATCATTGACATATTTACAATCTGATCGGTGCGTTTTTTCAAGAAGAAATGGTCTCCTCTGACTACTTATATTTATTTATTTTTAATAAAGTTGCCCAGAGAGACGTCTAGGTTGTGATGTATTCAAAAAAGTGCAAGAGGGGAGCTAGACCTGACCTCACAAAAATACAACAATGGTAATGCAATCACCCCAAAAGAAGGACAGGAGGTTCATATATATACACCCTCCTTCCTTAGATCTATGAACAACATTAACTAACAAAGAAATTAGATTTTTCATACTTTGTCCTTATACTGGGAAGTTGCCATTTATCAAGGAGAAAGAGTCCTTTTGCATTGCTAGGCAATTCTTGGAGTGAGTGATACAACCTTCTCTGATTTGTGGTTGTAGCCAATTTAGCAAGACAATCCGCAACCTGATTCCCCTCTCTGAAACAGTGCCTGACCGTAGCTCTAGTTTGTTTAATGATGAGGGAGGCTCTGTCTATAACCTTTTTGATCTTCATGTTGTTAGGATTTCCATCTGTGAGCATATCCACTATGATCTTTGAGTCCAGTTCGATAGAGAAATTAGTGTACCCTGACTGCACCATTTCCCTCCAAACTCTGCTGCTTTAGCCTCTGCCATGGTATGATCATCACAGCTGATATGAATAGAAAAAGCCGCAATAAGGTCCCCTTGACTGACTATTTATAATTTGAATAGAAGAAAATGACCTTTCCAAATCTCTTGTGTAATATTTTCATATCTCTTATATGTAAAAATGAAGATATCTTACAAAAAATACATAAAACTTATGAGCACCTAATTTTTGATAATATTTAATTTTTTATCACTTCTTCTATGTAAATATTTTAGGGGTTTTAACCTACAATTTTTAGCTTTGTTACACTTTTTATTATAAGGTAAAAATACAAAATTTAAAAGGTGAATTATTACTATTAATATTATTTTATTTTTATTTTTATTTTAATAAAAAAATCGAAAATATTAAATTTTTTTCGGGAGAGATTAAAAGAAATAAGAAAAAGGGAAGTATGGAATTGAAAAAATAAAAAAAATAAAAGTAAAAGTAGGTGGAATTCTCTTTTTTTTTTAAATAAAAGAAAGTGGTAAATTAAAATAAATAAAAGTAAAGTTTTGTGAAAATTTTAAAAAATAAAAAGTGAAAGAAAGTTGGAATTAAAAAATAAATATAAAGGTAGCTTAAAATTAAAAAAAATTAAAAGTAAAAGAAAGTAGAATTTTTAAAAGAAAAGCAAAAGAAAGTGGATTGTTTTTTTAAGAAAAAATAAAATGAATGGATAATAACAGAAAAATAAAAGTAACTAAAGTTGAAATTTTAAAATAAAAGTAAGGAAAGGTGGGGATTTATTTTGTTTTCTAAAAAAAAAAAAGAAAAGCAAAATGTAAGTGGGATTTCTTTTAATTAAAAATAAAAAAAATATAAAATTAAAAAAAAACTGAGAAATTTCGAAATTTTTTGCTATAAATAGAAGAGAAAATCTGAGAAGAAAAAAAAAAGAAGAGAAAAGAGAGGAGAGAATTGAGAGAAACAAAATATTTCTTCTTCTACGCTACAGGGAATTTCTACTCGTGTCATTCTTTCAAAAAAGAATCAGCAATTTACCACCCCAAAATCCACTAAAAATACTTCAAAACATCATTTTTACATGCCAAAGAGTTGTGTCAATAGTCGAGGTCGAGGATTCCATTGGAGCTCCGTTCACTAGCTTTGATGTTCTTTTTCGCTTATGCTTGTTCGGCGTTCGTCTGAGTTATTGTACCTACTCTTGGAGGCTCATCTAATTGAAAATCTTGCACTAAAAGGTTTATTCTTCCCTATGTTCTTTATATCCTATTTTATATGATTTTATTTATTTATCTTTAAACTTTATTAATAATAATGTAAATCAATCCTTAAATGCTATATGTTTAATCATGTTTCTGAAAATATAGTATTCAAATTTGCCTTAAAGTTTGGAAGATTTGGACATTAATAAGTTTAGGCTTCAATTGTTGGGATGTAGGGTATTGGTATATGATAGCTTATTTATTCAAATATCTAAAATCATACACTTCTTCCACAAACAATTCCAAAACTCTTGGCCTTACAACAATCTTAAATTAGTTTTAGGAAAATAATTCAAGTGCGCTAGTTTATTTAGGTGCACTTTAAATAATTAAACATCATGGCTATACGTATGGTCTCCGTGGCATAATTGTGATATGTAACAAAATAAGTATTCACACGCGTGACTTATTTCAAGATAATCTTTTAATAAATTTAATCAATCAATAAAAGCGGACATAGGTAAAAGATGAGAACCAATAAAACACACGTTATAAAAAAAATATAAGCCAAATGTAGTCAATAAAGTGACCGTGCTAGAACCACGGGACTCGGAAAATGCCTTACACCTTCTCCCCGGTCAACAGAATTCCTTACTCGGACTTTGTTTTCGCAGACCAATAATAATAGAGTCAAATCTTCCTTTGAATATGGATTCAAATAAAAGGTGACTTGGAACACCGGCAAAAATCAATTCCAAGTGGCGACTCTGTAAATAAAATAATCCTGTTTCAAATTTGTCACTTTAATTGGAAAAGTTCTTTAACCCACAATCCATAACAACACATTATCTTTTGGAAGGGTAAAAAGGGGTCTTTCTCCTAGTTTAGCGCAAATAAACCCTTTTAAAAAAAAAGATTTTTGTAGTAGTCTGGTGTGAGGTGTAAAGATTAATTTTCATAAAAATCAAAAGAGAAAAATACCCAGTTTGACCAAACTACGCAGGCCGGATTCTCACCGGATATGAGATACGTAAGCAAACCTCATCGATTCCGACCCCCAATTTTCCAAAATAAAAGAAAAGAAGAAGAAGAAGAAGAAAGAAAAATCCGAACATATTCTCCTTTTCCTAAATTCCTTCTTAGAAATCTTTCCTTAAAAAATGAAAAACAAATCCAAAAAAAATAATAATTTCTTTCTAAAATAAATAAATAAATAAAAACTTCTTTCAAAAATTCCAATAAAAGGATTGAATTCCAAAATATTTTTTTCTTTCATAATTGAAAGGAAAAATTTTCAAAAATTCAAAAATATTTTATTTCTTCTTTAGAAGTCTTTCTTTCAAAAATTTCAAAAAATAATAAATAATCAAAATAAAAATTTTAAAAAAGAAAAATATCTTTTTTTCGAAGTCTTTCTTTCAAGAATTCAATAAAAAAATTAAATCCAAAAAAAAATTCTTTCTTTTGAAGCCTTTCTTTCTATAAAAAAACAAAATCCAAAATATTTTCCTTGTTAGGAGCTTTCTTTGGAGTTATTTGTATATGAGTAAAAAACGAGAGTTAATTTGTTTACTTTATTTCTGATTTTCCCGAACTACGCAAGATCTGATTCATGCGGCGTCATGATACGTAGGCAATCCCCATCAGATTCGATCATAGCCATAGGATTAATTGAGTGAAAAATAAACTGGAAAAAAAAAAGAGAAAGAAAATTGAGTGAAAAAAAAAGTGTAAAAAGAAAAGAAAACGAGAGTTACATAAAATAAAAGAGTGAAAAAAAAAGAGAAAAAGAGAGTGCCAAAATAGAAGAGCGACATAAACAAAACAAAAATCAATAGTGATTAGAGAGAAGCAAAAATGAAGAAAAGAGGTGCAGATTGAAAAAAAAGGGGGGGGGATAATTAAGGCCAAGATGAAACATGCAACTCGTTCAAACACATAGTAGAAACGTTTAACTGCTTAGGTGCATCGCATCCCAATATGTGATTTTCTATCTGTTAAGCATCTCAAAACTAACAAGGTTGTTGGGTGTGCAAATTAGAGCCAGGTTTTGGTAGTTGGTTTTGTTGGTAGTCTAGCCTCCCCTCCTTCACAAGATCCAAAAGCATAGATGGCCTCCGCAAGCAATCTATCAATCATCGGTCCCGAGGATAGCCCAGCATCGACTATTCTACAGCTAGAATCAACAGCTGCTGAAGAGAATAAGATGTTGCGTCTCCGCATAATGGAAATGTGGGACGCATACTCTAATGGTAGGGAACCGCCAAGTGCAATCCCTGGGTTCCTTGAGTTGATCCCCAGGTCAAGTGAGGTTACCAATGGCCCTGTGCCCAACCCGCTCATCCCATGCGGGCACCCTCCAATGCCTTTCAATGATCCTGGCATGCCTTCTGTGGTTCGCCCCCAGGCGCCAGTTTCCTAGGCACCTCCAATATTGTTCTCTACAGCACCAGTCTGCACCGGAGCACAACCAAATTTACTACGATTGTATATTGAGCCTCCAATGTTCACCTTTCAAGGTTCATGGCTTCAATCAGAAATAATATATGTGACCCCATACTCTTTCACTTAACCTCCACAATATGATCTCTCGATGGAGCAAGAAAAGGTTGTTAAAAATCCCGAGCAAGAAGAAATGGCTCAGAAGATGAAGAGCCTGGAACAAAGCCTGAAAAACATGCAAGGTCTGAACGGTCAAAAGAGTGTCACATACTCTGACCTCTGCATGTTTCCCATGTCCACTTTCCAGCTGGTTTCAAGTGCCAAAATTTGTAAAGTACGACTGGCACGGAGACCCGGTCACTCACTTGAAACGATATTGTAACCAGTTGAGAGGCGCTAGTGGAAAAGAGGAGCTGTTAACGGCCTATTTTGGGGAAAGCCTCACCGGAATCGCTTCTGAATGGTATATGGATCAGGAAATTACTCATTGGCACATGTGGGATGATATGGCCCGAGATTTTATCTGCCAGTTCCAGTATAATGTGGACATCACTCCTGACAGAAACTCTTTGTCCAATTTGAAAAAGAAAACCGCGGAAAGCTTCCGCGAATAAGTTGTCAAATAGCGTGAGCAAGCTACTAGGGTAAAGCCTCCAATGGATGAAATTGAAATGGTCATGATCTTTCTACAGGCCCAAGAGGCGGAGTACTTCCAGAACATGATGTTCGTTATGGGTAAGCCGTTCGTTGAGGCTATCAAAATTGGAGAGATTGTAGAAAGTGGGCTAAAAACGGGTCGAATCTTGAGTCATACTGCTTATAAATCTACACCACCAGATGTTCAGAATGGTTCAGAGGGTTTGATGAACAAAAATTGGGTTGAAGAGGGAACTAGAATGGTTTCAAGCTTGAGGGGGCCCGTAGGTCATTCAGCCAATCATATGTGCCTCCTATGGTCCCACCATACTATTATCCCTTTCAAGATGTTGCTTATCCCGTGGCACCACCTCCCTATGCGGTAATGAACGTGCAACCCTAATCACGGCCATAACATTATCCGCAAAATCGAGCTCCACTTTCCAGAAATGCCCATCCTTACCGAGCTCCATATAATCCTCAACCAAATGATCCCCAATATAATCCTCGCCCACGAGAGCCTTTCAGAAAGAATCAGTTCACCCCTATTGGTGAATCTTATTCAAGCTTATTCCAAAAGCTAATCAGGGTAGATCTATTGCAGCTAGTGACCCCGAACCGGCCGAACCCCGAGTCCCCCGTTGCACTGAGCTGATGCTAGATGTGAATACCACTCTGGAGCAGTGGGACATAGTACAGAGGACCGTTGGACCCTCAAAAGGGTAGTTGAAGATTTGATTGAAGCTGAAAGAATTGTTTTTCAGGATAAAGAAACTCTTGATGTGATGAACAATCTATTGCCTGCACATAACATCGGGCCAATAGTCGGAATGATTTGTAAAGATGAAGAATTTGATCTGGCACTACAGGCCATTGCAGCCATTGCTAGGACAGAAGAAAAGCCAAAAAAAGGTCGTCAAGCCTGAAAGTTCCCCATCAGACGGGAGTCTCGGTAGCCAGTCTTGCTATCCTTTCTGCGTCCGGATTATCTTAGGGTATGATCCAGATGTTTTACTTTATTGTCTTACTTTCTGACATAAACCCTTCTATCTTTAAAATTAAAAAAATCAAATAAAATTAATATTTCATTGTCTAGGAATGTCTCTTTTCTTAATCTTGTCACTTTTCTTATTCTCTTTTGAGTTCTATTAATGCAAATTTTAATGACATGACATGCTTGACAACTTCATGCCCAGATCCTAAAATGTTATCAGACCCCGAAATAATGAATCACGAAGTAGAATGTATTGAAGATAACGCTTGTAATGAAATATACAGAGAATTGGAATAGTAAGCCTAAACAAAGTCCAAATGAAACTGCCCTTATGTGATTGGTTTATGGCATTGAAGTCATGATACCAGCAGGAGTTGAAATTTCCTCTTTTTGGATCTTTGTTGAAACCGAGATCAAGGATCAAGATTGTGTCAAAATCCGGTTAAAATGGTTGATTTGAATGGCTAAAAAATTGTTAGTTGTGGTCTGCCACAAGCAGTTGTACCGACAGAGAATGGCTCATGCCTATAACAAGAAAGTGTGTTTCAAAAAATTTGAAGTAGGGCAACTCATGCTGAGGTGTATCCTCCCGCATCATGAAGAAGCTGAAGAAATGTTTGCTCTAAAATTGGAAAAGGTCCATATATTATAACAAGAGTCTTGCCAAAATGAGCGTTATATTTAGGATACATCGAAAAAAATGTCCTTGAAACAACTGTTAATGCAAATGCAGTCAAAGGTACTATGTTGGATCCTCTATATAGCATTAATGTTCTCCGGTTGGGATAAAGAAGTCTTTCTTTCTCACTATCCAAATACTTAACCCTTTGCAAACCCATTTGAGTCGGTTACTCTTCTTTGATTACCCTCTTTGGAACCTGAAAGTGTTATTGAAAAAAATGGAAAACAAATTAAGAAAAAAAAAAGAAGAAAAAGAAATGAAAAATGAAAAAAAAAGAAAAGAGGAAAAGGAATGGAAAAAGAAAGAGAAAACAAAACAAAACAAAACAAAACAGAAAAACAAAAGAAAAAATCAAAAACAAATTTCCTGAACTACGTTCGACTTGATCCCGAAAGGATACGAAGACAGCCTCTCTTTGGGGTTCAGTCACACCAAAATAAAAATCCAAATTCCCCCAAAAGTGAAACTGGGGCAGATGTTATAATGGTTCGGCGATGTTCGCCTGAAAGGTTCCAAAGTTGTAATTCAGTCCAAACTATTTTTACCTCAAATCTTGTTCAAGTCCTTCCGATCAATCGGTAAAGATGTCCAAAATTGGAGGATATAGCTATTTGGATCTGATGCAATCAAATGAGAGAAACAAAATGAGAGAGTCTTATTGGTGAAAACCCATACGGGCACCGTGAGGCGACAGTAAGCAAAGAAGTAAAATGAGAGAGTCTTAATGGTGAAAATCCACACGGGCACCGTGAGGCAACAGTAAGCAAAGAAGTAAAATGAGAGAGTCTTAATGGTGAAAATCCACACGGGCACCGTGAGGCAATAGTAAGTAAAGAAATCAAAATGAGAGAGTCTTGTTAGTGATAACTCGCAAAGAGCACTATAAGGCGATGGTGAGTAGAGAAATGAGAGAGGTTAGCTCATGAAGACCCGCAAAGGGCAGGCTTGATCGAAAAGAGGATTCTCACAACCATCGGCATTGATAGAGTCCTGGCTAGGTTTCTCGATTTTGAGGCAAAAGTTGTGATGAATTTCTGAGAGTCAGATGGTTTACACAGATCAGGCATCCAGTCTAAAAGTTATGTCATGTTCATTGAAGTCCTCATGTACTCTAGATAAGTCCTTCTTTCCTTTCCCCGAAAGGGACACTTCTTGTTTTAAACTCATTCTTCATTCCATTGTTTGTTTTCTTTGAATCCATTTCGGTTTAACTCTGTTCCGAAACTAAGACAGAGAAAGGATGGTAAGACTGATTTACAGGGTTCTCATTTGATACAAGCTAATATGCAAAAAGGCACCCAGCCTCGTCAAGGGGCATAAGTCGGCCTCGACTGGCCATGGCGGCCGATGCTTCGAAATCAAAACTCTTGGAAGGAGAAAATCAAATTGAAGTGCCTATAAAGGCAAATAAAGTTGAAAAGGTTGAGTCCCAAGTGGCCAACCATCTCGACAAAAGTTTGGAAAGCCAAGGTCTCCAGAAAATAATACAGAGCGGTCAAGCATCTCGGTGCCACGTAGACAGAATCGGTTCTTCGATAGCAGTGGCCGTGAATCAAACTACTCTGGGCATCAAGGTCACAAACCAACCACTACTTTGAAAACTCACAAATTTTTCTTTGTTTGAAGCAGGAACAAAGCATGCAGAATGGTGATTATAAAAGAACAAATGTCACCAAACGTAAGCTCCTTAAAATCTCCATTTTTTCTTTTACTTTCGGCATACATCACTATTGTTCACACCTCCTATTTTACGCAACTTAACCCAGGTAGAACCTTTTCGCCTAGGGGGATCCAGCTCATAGTTCCGGGTAGAAGTACTCTTCGCTCAGGTTATTTTTATGCAGCTTAACCCAGGTAGAACCTTTTTGCCTAGGGTAATCCAGCTCATAGTTTCGGGTAGAAGTACTCTTCGCTCATGTTATTTTTACGCAGATTAACCCAGGTAGAACCTTTTCACCTAAGGGAATCCAGCTCATATTTCTAGGTAGAAGTACTCTTCGCTCAAGTTGTTTTTACGCAGCATAACCCAGGTAGAACCTTTTCGCCTAGGGGGATCCAGCTCATAGTTTCGGATAGCTCTTCGCTCAGGTTGTTTTTACGCAGCTTAACTCAGGTATAACTTTTTAGCCTTAGGGGATCCAGCTCATATTTCCGGGTAGAAGTACTATTCGCTTAGGTTGTTTTTACGCAGCTTAACCCAGGTAAAACCTTTTTGCCTAGGGGGATCCAGCTCATAGTTCCTGGTAGAAGTACTCTTCGCTCAGGTTTGTTTTTACGCAGATTAACCCAGGTAGAACCTTTTCGCCTAGGGTAATCCAGCTCATAGTTCCGGGTAGAAGTACTCTTCGCTCAGGTTATTTTTACGTAGCTTAACCCAGGTAGAACTTTTTCGCCTAGGGGGATCCAGCTCATAGTTCCGGGTAGAAGTACTCTTCGCTCAGGTTGTTTTTACGCAGCTTAACCCAGGTAGAACCTTTTTGCCTAGGGGGATCCAGCTCCATTGTTCCGGGTAGAAGTACTCTTCTCTAAGGTTATTTTTTATGCAACTTAACCCTGGTAGAACTTTTTCGCCTAAGGGGATCCAGCTCATAGTTCCGGGTAAAATTACTTTTCACCGAGGCTTAGTTTTCATAGCTTAACCCAGGTAGAGCCTTTTCGCCTAGGGGAATCTAGCTCCTAGTTCCGGGTAGAAGTATTCTTCACTTAGGTTGTTTTTACGCAACTTAAACCAGGTAGAACCTTTTTGCCTAGGGGGATCCAGCTCCTATTTCTGGGTAGAAGTACTTTTCGCCCATGCTTAGTTTTCACAGCTTAACCCAGGTAGAACCTTTCGCCTAAGAGGATCCAGCTCATATTTTCGGGAAGAAATACTTTTCGCCCAGGCTTTGTTTTTACGCAACTTTACCCAGGTAGAACCTTTTCGCCTAGCGGGAATCAAGCTCCTATTTCCAGGTAGAAGTCTTGTTCGCCCAAGCTTAGTATTCATAGCTTAACCCAGGTAGAACCTTTTCACCTAGGGGGATCCAGCTCATATTTCCGGGTAGAAGTACTCTTCGCTCAGGCTTGCTTTTCGTTAGTTTAATGCAGGTAGAACTTTTTCAATCTAAGGGATTCAACATTTTTTCCGTAATACAGGGTGTCAACCTTTGGTTATATTCTTTTTCCGTAATACAGGGTACCAACTAGTTACATTTCCTTGCCAATATAGGGTACACCAATCCCTAGCTGTATTTTCCAACATAGGGTCTCACTCCCTAGTTGATTTTATTTTAGACATAGGGTATCTACTTCCTAGTCTCCTTCTCCAACATAGGGTCTCCATTCCCTAGTTGATTTTATTTCAGATATAGGGTCACCACTCCCTAGCCTTCTTACCAGTATAGGGTACACCAATCCCTAGCTGTGTTTTCCAACATAGGATTCCCCACTCCCTAGTTGAGTCGAGCTTAAATATAGGGTACACCACTCCCTAGTCTCCTTACCAGTATATGGTACACCAATCCCTAGCTAGGGTATCTACTCCCTAGTATCCTTCTCCAACATAGGGTCTCCATTCCCTAGTTGATTTTATTTCAAATATAGGGTCACCACTCCCTAGCCTCCTTACCAGTATAGTGTATACCAATCCCTAGCTGTGTTTTCCAGCATAGGATTCCCCACTCCCTAGTTGAGTCGAGCTTAAATATAGGGTACACCACTCCCTAGTCTCCTTAACAGTATAGGGTACACCAATCCATGGCTGTGTTTCCAACGTAGGGTACACCAATCCCTAATTGATCTGATCTTAAGTGCAGGGTACACCACTTCGTGGTATCTTTGATAATACGGGGTACACCATTCTCTATCCATGTTTTCCAATATAAGGTACAACAATCCTTAGTTGA
This sequence comes from Nicotiana tabacum, assembly GCF_000715075.1. Lineage (NCBI taxonomy): Eukaryota > Viridiplantae > Streptophyta > Magnoliopsida > Solanales > Solanaceae > Nicotiana > Nicotiana tabacum. The sequence continues at coordinate 156,202,624 of NC_134101.1, read as the reverse complement.
GACACCGTTTAGGCAATCAGGGTACACCATTCCCAAAGAATCATGTTTTCCTAGGGTATACCAATCCCGACACTTTATTGCTTTTAATAAAGTAGTTTAGAATTCTATTACAATGACTCACGAAATTTTTCTAGTAAAAACTGGGGCAGAAAAATTTCGCTCATTTGTTTGTTTTGTGTCTGAGCAGGTCTTACCTCAAGGCACAGGGTTTGAGATGACCAAAAGAAGTATCCAAATGGAGAAGCTGATGAAATAATGTGGATTGTTCAAGACATGACTGAAGACATGAGCATTGCATTTTACTGTTTTGATTAGAAGAAGATATAGAACAATGAACAAGCATCTATAGCTATCGAGCATCAAGGTTCAGATTAGAGTCTGCTTAAAGAACCAGTCAAGACTTAAAATCGAGTTTTAGAAGGCTCATAGATAGGAATCTTGTAACTCATAGTTGATTGGCTTGTTTAGTTTCTTTTTGATTTTTGATATAATAACAGGATCGCGGACCGAAGCCTCGACGGAACCCCACTCGACTCCTCAACTCATCATTCCATCATTTTTCTTGAACTACACACGACCTGATTCCCTATAACCCGGGATATGTAGGTTGTCCAAAACCAAGACTCGGTTGCACCCTTTCTCTTTTCTCTTATCCTTATTTCTTCACTTTTGAATAAAGATATATTCAAAAATTAGTCACATGGTTCACCTTATCATTGCTTGAAAACTCTCACATTTTTTATCTCACATTGCACAACAATATTCTCATGTTACTCAGCTCATAGATTCCATAACCCAATACAATTAAGAGTGTTCAAGGAGCCTCATTCGCTTAACATAAAGTAGAGTACAACTTCCAACCCAATTAGGAAATCAACAAGAAAAGATAAAAAAAATGAAATCATTTGATAAAGAAAATACCATTTTCAATGAAAGTACAATATCGAAGGAATCATTACCTTTAATACGAGAAATTAATAAATCAAAACATAGTAGAAATTCCTTTTTAAGTAAAGTACAACCTCAAACGGTTTAAGGAAACTTTAGTTGAGAAATCAATTGAGTTAAATGTAATAATTCTTGAAATTTGAAGTATTGAACATATTAATAAAATAAGGCGAGGTATTGTAAACACTATGGATTCCAACACAAAGGATCACAACAGTAAAGGGATCCAAGCAGTTAATACACTTGAATTGTTAATAACAAGTAAAAACAGTAAACAAAAAGTGCACGACATCACCCTTCATGCTTTAACACTCTCTCATCAAAACAATACACAGCATCACCCTTCGTGTTTTAACACTCTCTCACCAAAACAATACACGGCATCACCCTTCGTGCTTTACACTCTTCCTCACCCAAGCAACAAACACAAGGCAAATAGGGTAAGGGAATCTATAACATCGAAATAAAATCAAGTAATAACGGAAAATCAGTAAATAAACGTACAGGACAACATAACTCAATTAGAATCAGGAAAAATCAAGGACAAGTGCACGGCATCACCCTTCGTGCTTTTACTCTCGTCCTCACTATAAGAATCAATATAAACTACACGATATCACCCTTCGTGCTTTTACTCTCATCCTCACCATAAAATCAATATAATCGGTACGGAATTGTACATCGTGCGGCATGGCATCACCCTTCGTGCTTTACACTCTTCCTCACAAAATCATACACGGCATCACCCTTCGTGCTTTAACACTCTTCCTCACCCAAACAACAATCACAAGAAATAAGGGCAAGGAAATAAATGAAATCACAATAAAATTCCGGTAAGGGGACAATAGTACAATAATCAAATAAACGGCAATGGAAACAACATCAAAACAATAACATCCCGGCAAGTGAGACAATAATATCAAACAAACATCTCGGCAAGGGAACAATAATATCAAACAAACATCCCGGCAAGGGAACAATAATAATAATAACATATGAAGCGCAATAAACCACAACGGAGTCATAACAATTATAATATAAGACTCACGGGCATGCTTGACACCAACATATAGATACTCGTCACCATGCCTATACGTCGTACTCCACAATTAACATGTAGCAAATAAGACACAACTCCTATTCCCTCAAGCTAAGGTTAGACCAAACACTTACCTCGCTTTGCAACCAATTCAAAATTCCAACAAGTCTTTGCCTCACGAATTCGTGCCCGAAATTCCCAAATCTAGTCATAAACAATTCGATTCAGTCAATAACAATTATAGGAATTAATTCTATATAAAATTCTACATTTTCCATTAAAAATCGAAATTGCACTAAAAATTCTCCTGTGGGGCCCACGTCTCGGAACCCAACAAAAATTACGGAATATGAAACCTCATCCAACCACGAGTCCAACCATACCAATTTTACTAAAATCCGACATCAACTCGACCCTCAAATCTTCAAATTAAACCAAGAGGGTTTTCAAGATTTTCCCAATTAAAATCACCAATTAAATGTCAAAACTAGTAATAGATTTGGGTAATCTAACCAAAATTAAGTTAAGAACACTTACCCTATTGTTTTCTCTGAAAATCTCCCGAAAATCGCCTCTTCCCGAGCTCCAATTCGCTAAAAATGGAAAATGGGACTTTGTCCCATTTTCAGAACTTAATGTTCTGTCTAGAAAAATTCCGGTACTGTTCACGCGTTCACACTGTTCACGACTGTTCACGGGATACTGTTCACGATACTGTTCATGGGGTACTGTACATGGTACTGTTCGGGGGTACTGTACACCGTACTATTCACGGGGTACTGTACACTGTACACGGGGTACTGTTCACGGTACTGTTCACGGGGTACTGTACATGATGCTGTAAAAAAAAGACAGCAGCTTCCCAAAGAGAATTTCAGCAACTTTTTCTACCCGTTGACCTTCCGAAATCCACCCGAGGCCCTCAGGACTTCAACAAAATACACCAACAAATCCTAAAATATGATACAGACTTAGTCGAAACCTCAAATCGCATCAAATAATGCTAAAAACGTGAATCACATCCCCATTCAAGCCTAATGAAACTAAGAACGTCCAACTTCTATAGTCGATGCAAAAACCTATCAAATCAAGTCCGATTGACTTCAAATTTTGCACACAAGTCATAAATGACATAACAAAGCTATGAAAATTTTTAGAATGAGATTCCGACCCCGATATTAAAAAGTCAACTCTCCGGTCAAACCTAAGAAATCTTTAACCTTAGATTTCTAGATTCCGTTAAATAATGATAATTTGATCTAGGGACCTCCAAATTCGCTTTCGGGCATATGACCAAGTCCCAATTTACGATACGGAACTACCAGAATGGTCAAAACTTTTATCCGGATTCGTTTGCTCAAAATGTTGACCGAAGTCAACTCAATTGAGTTTTAAAGCTCTAGTTCACAATTTAATCCACTTTTCACATAAAAACCTTCTGGAAAATTATATGGACTGTGCATGCAAGTCGAGGAATTATTGATACTGCTTTTCAAGGTCTTAAAAATACCGAGATGATTATTTAATTTAAAGATGACATTTTGGGTCATCACATTCTCCACCTCTAAAACAAACGTTCGTCCTCGAACGTACTAAGAATTATTCTCAAGTTACCAAATTGATGATTTTACTTTTACATAATTATTCGCGGTTGATCCCACATTATCGCATTCGACATAAGTCCGACAACACCATTTCAATTGAGATCATTTCCTTTATCCATATTCGTAAACTTCAAGACCAAATTTCTTACACTCCAATCATTTCTAGAAAGGTCCGATTTTTACGTCAACACACGATATTAGTCCCGACTGGCTATAGCAACTTGTGCCTATGCACCCATCAAATACAGGGTATTACATTCTCCCCCACTTAGGGTCATTCGTCCTTAAATGAGAAGTAGAGTCCGTCATCAAACACAAAATGTAACTTATCTCTTTCTTTGCACATCTCAATATCTCAAATTTTTCTAACTCCCAAATTTTTCAGAAATTTCGGCAGAGTCTCCCCTGTAATTGGGCCTATCCACCTGTCAGAGTAACACCAAAACAACTCCTAACAACATGTCCACAACCCAACAACACACCACAAAGTATATATCAATAACATTAATCTCCCCATTACAAGCCCGTCATTATCACAATGATATCTTGACATAAAACGCATCATATGTATGACGATAACCATATCTCTGGTCTTAATGGTTGTTCATAATAGATTACAATATCATCAATTAACCTCATGTTAACAAAATTTCGTTTCAAACCTCCAGATTACTAACAACAAGGCATGGGGATCTTATAATTACTTACCCGAAGTAACGAGTCACAATTTAATGCCACCTGGGCTCTCACCTTGTAGGCTAAAACTCAATAGTTACAATACAATTTTGGCAAATTATGCACAGAAATATTCATATAAGAATTTTCAAATAAGCCTAATAGGCATGACTCCCTACAAGTGCTACAACACAAATTTTAATTTCACAAAAGGAAAATTTAATCACATAAAATTTCACCACCAGGACCTCGTCCTTATATAACATCCACCGCAGCTTGTAGCCCGGTTTAAATATTTTATATCATATAAAAATATGAGGATCTCATCCTCAACTCTGAATCACAAGTATTTTGCACATTGTGCCAACTAAAATTTTCCATTTCATTTCTTCCTTCTTTCAAATAATTTCGGTTAAACAAAATCACAACATACAATAATCCCTCTTACCGGTAGGGCATATAATTTACAATGGAAATCAATTATTTAGAAATTAAATCAAACTCATCAAATTGATTAACAAGAGTCACTTTTTGCCTCACAACTATTTTGGTGACCAACACATAATGATAGACATAGTTATCTCCATACAATCTCCTAACAGAAGTATTCACATATGTAGATTTAAGAATTAGGAAGCTCACTCATAAGTGGAGCACAATAGGAGAACTTTCCTCGATGCTCAAAACCGAATCAAGTTAAGGAAATTTTGACTTTATAATAATTCGAGACCGTACTTATAACAATACCGTCTGGTGTAGCAACCTCAGCCATACCATAGAAAATATATCAACGGACTGGGTCTCCACCTCTAGGAGTCTCACCTTCACCTCTAATATCCTGACATCTACCTATGGTTGGTCATGTAAGTAGAGTAGTAACTGCAATGGGGCACGTAGCCTGAGTGCTTTGACGAAATATGTCTCTCCCAAGTCTAGGATAATTTCTCAAGATGTTCCTAGTATCACCATTTTCATAACAACCCATCCGCAGTTCGACTGCTCATACTAAGTCTGTACTGGATAACATAAATAACCATTGCAAAAAATTCCATGCCACTGGTACATTAAAAGATGATTGCCCCACGTAAGTGCCCTGATTAACTGGAGCACTATGAGTATTCTAAAATTGTTTCCATGTCCCTGCTGATACTGAAATGTAGAATTATTAAGGACGTGGGAATACCAAAAGTCCCATCATCATTCCTTTCAAATATCAGCTCTTAATCATATACAAGTTTCGACAAACCTTTCAATACCACATATATACAGCTCAAGCCAAAACTAATATAACACATGACCCCATAATTTGAGAGTTGATAGTAAACTCCCCTCACTTAGCACGAAGCCATATAAACATTCTGATGATTCACAATACTAACCTTTATCGCTCGTACGACACCGGTCATAAGACACCTCAAGCTATTTATTTGGCGCATGTCATCCTCGTGACAGTTAAACTCACCTCTTCCAGTGTCTCGGCTTACTAGTAAATACCACTCGCTAAATAGAAATCCCATACGAAACACATAATCTCTAATACGACCAACTATTTTTAGATCTACATCCACATGTGATGATTAGGCAACCAATTAAACCTTCTTAAGATTGTACTTATTAACCAAATGTCAGAATCTGATGCACCCCCATGCACACAACCGAAAGATCTCTTTGCGCTTCCATATCTTCGATTCTGAACGACACATGGTAACAATGGTTGAGCAGCTCTGGCTCTCTTATAACCTTGTACGGTATCACAAACCATTGGCATAGTGTGCAATTCCATACATTAGTGGATGCAAAAGAACATAAGATATATGCTTCAAGTTGAATAAATGTCGCACGATAAGGAATGAATGAAGTGGAAATTTTTCCTACTAGTTCTGTAGCCTCTCGGAGATAAGTACAGACATCTCCGTGCCGATCCGCAAGACTCTACTAAACTCAATTATGACTTGTAGCACCTATGAACCAAGAGCTCTGATGCCAACTTGTCACGACCCAAAAATCCCTCCGAAGGAGTCGTGATGGAACCTAGTCTCTAAACTAGGTAAGCCTAACATTAACTGAAATAACATTGATATTTGCCAACTTTAAATTCAATAACTCTTAACAATTTATAATTCCCAAAACCGGTGGTACAAGTCACAAGCCTTTCTAAGAGTAGTTATACAAAATAAATACATCACTGTTCCGAAACAAAGGGAACAAATGGAAATAAGTACAACTGAAGGTGACTCTGAGGACTGCGAACGCTGTAACAAGTTTACCTTGAGTCTCCACCGCAACGAGTATCTACTATCGATCAAATACCTAGGTCTGTACACAAAAAATGTATAGAAGTGTACTATCATCACAACCGACCTCATGTGCTGGTAAGTGCCTAGCCTAACCTCGGCGAAGTAGTGACGAGGCTAGGACCAGACTACCAAATAAACCTGTGCAAAATAGCGTACAAAAATAATAGGAAGAAGATAACAATAATGGCAACAATGATCAACCAGTGATATAAATAGCAGGCAACAAAAACACCATAAATGTTTCTCAACAAATAATAAATACAAGTGCAATCAATTAATCAAGTCCTTCAAATATAAATCTTTCGCCTATAAATCCTTCAAGTAATAATCTCTAAGATAATATGCCTTTCAATAAATATATTTCGAATATATATCCTTCAAATAAATATCTTTCAGATAAGCATCTTTCGAATATAATTCTTTCGAGTAAAGGTCACCTTGTGACACCTCATTTCATAATCATAAATAATATAGGTCTCAGCCCACTTTCATATTTTCACGGCACCTCGTGCCCATATTTATGTCACAACCGCACAGACAACTCACGTGCCATTAAATAAAACCATAATATTTTCCCCGGCACCTTGTGCCCACATATTTCTGTCTCACATTGCACAACAATATTCTCATGTTACTCAGCTCATAGGTTCCATAACCCAATACAATTAAGAGTGTTCAAGGAGCCTCATTCGCTTAACATAAAGTAGAGTACAACTTCCAACCCAATTAGGAAATCAACAAGAAAAGATAAAAAAAAAATTGAAATCATTTGATAAAGAAAATACCATTTTCAATGAAAGTACAATATCGAAGGAATCATTACCTTTAATACGAGAAATTAATAAATCAAAACATAGTAGAAATTCCTTTTTAAGTAAAGTACAACCTCAAATGGTTTAAGGAAACTTTAGTTGAGAAATCAATTGAGTTAAATGTAATAATTCTTGAAATTTGAAGTATTGAACATATTAAAAAAATAAGTTGAGGTATTGTAAACACTATGGATTCCAACACAAAGGATCACAACAGTAAAGGAATCCAAGCAGTTAATACACTTGAATTGTTAATAACAAGTAAAAACAGCAAACAGAAAGTGCACGACATCACCCTTCATGCTTTAACACTCTCTCATCAAAACAATACACGGCATCACCCTTCGTGCTTTAACACTCTCTCACCAAAACAATACACGGCATCACCCTTCGTGTTTTACACTCTTCCTCACCCAAGCAACAAACACAAGGCAAATAGGGTAAGAGAATCTATAACATCGAAATAAAATCAAGTAATAACGGAAAATCAGTAAATAAACGTACAGGACAACATAACTCAATTAGAATCAGGAAAAATCAAGGACAAGTACACGGCATCACCCTTCGTGCTTTTACTCTCGTCCTTAGTATAAGAATCAATATAAACTACACGATATCACCCTTCGTGCTTTACACTCTTCCTCACCATAAAATCAATATAATCGGCACGGAATTATACATCGTGCGGCACGGCATCACCCTTCGTGCTTTACACTCTTCCTCACAAAACCATACACGACATCACCCTTCGTGCTTTTACAATCTTCCTCACCCAAACAATAATCACAAGAAATAAGGGCAAGGAAATAAATGAAATCACAATAAAATCCCGGTAAGGGGACAATAGTACAACAATCAAATAAACGGCAAGGGAAACAACATCAAAACAATAACATCCCGGAAAGGGAGACAATAATATCAAACAAACATCTCGGCAAGGGAGCAATAATATCAAACAAACATCCGGGCAAGGGAACAATAATAATAATAACATATGAAGCACAATAAACCACAACGGAGTCATAACAATTATAATATAAGACTCACGGGCATGCTTGACACCAACATATAGGTACTCGTCACCATGCCTATACGTCGTACTCCACAATTAACATGTAGCAAATAAGACACAACTATTATTCCCTCAAGCTTAGGTTAGACCAAACACTTACCTCGCTTTGCAACGAATTCAAAATTCCAACAAGTTTTTTCCTCGCGAATTCGTGCCCGAAATTCCCAAATCTAGTCATAAACAATTCGATTCAGTCAATAAAAATTATAGGAATTAATTCTATATGAAATTCTACATTTTCCATTAAAAATTCGAAATTGCACTAAAAATTCGCCTGTAGGGCCCACGTCTCGGAACCCAACAAAAATTACGGAATATGAAACTTCATCCAACCACGAGTCCAACCATACTAATTTTACTAAAATCCGACATCAACTCGACCCTCAAATCGTCAAATTAAACCAAGAGGATTTTCAAGATTTTCCCAATTAAAATCACCAATTAAATGCCAAAACTAGTAATAGATTCGGGTAATCTAACCAAAATTAAGTTAAGAATACTTACCATGTTGTTTTCTCTGAAAATCTCCCAAAAATCGCCTCTTCTTGAGCTCCAATTCGCTAAAAATGGAAAACAGAACTTAATGTTCTGTCCAGAAAAATTTCGGGTACTGTTCACGGGGGTACTGTTCACGGTACTATTCGGGGGTACTATACACTGTACTGTATTCGGGGTACTGTACACGGTACTATTCACGGGGTACTGTACGTTGTACTGTACACGGAGTACTGTACATGATGCTGTAAAAAAAAAGACAGCAGCTTCCCAAAGAGAATTTCAGAAGCTTTTTCTACCCGTTGACCTTCCGAATTTCAGCAGCTTTAGATTTGTTACACTTTTTATTATAGGGTAACAATACAAAATTTTAAAAGGTGAATTATTACTATTAATATTATTTTATTTTAAAATAATAAAAAAATCCGAAAATATTAAAAAAAAAATTGGGATAGATTAAAAAAATAAGAAAAAGAGAAGTATGGAATTAAAAAAAATTAAAAAAAATAAAATTAAAAGTAGGTGGAATTCTCTTTTTTTTAAAAAAGTAAAAGAAAGTGGAAAATTAAAAAAAATAAAAGTAAATTTTTGTGAAAAATTTTAAAAGTAAAATAAAGTTGGAATTAAAAAATAAATATAAAGGTATCTGAAAATCAAAAAAAAATTAAAAGTAAAGAAAGTAGAATATTTAAAAGAAAAGCAAAAGAAAGTGGATAGTTTTTTAAAGAAAAAGTAAAATGAGTGGATAATAAAAAAAATAAAAGTAATTAAAGTTTAAATTTTAAAATAAAAGTAAGGAAAGGTGGGGATTAATTTTTTAAAAAAATAAAAGCAAAATGTAAGTGGGATTTCTTTTAATTAAAAAATTTAAAAAAAATAATATAAAATTAAAAAAAATCTGAAAATTTTTGAATTTTTTTTCTATAAATAGAAGAAAAAATCTGAGAAGAAAGAAAAAAAGAAGAGAAAAGAGAGGAGAGAATTGAGAGAAACAAAATATTTTTTCTTCTATGCTACGGGGAATTTCTACTCGTGTCATTCTTTCGAAAAAGAATCAGTAATTTACCACCCCAAAATCTAGTAAAAATACTTCAAATCATCCCTTTTACATGCCAAAGAGTTGTGTCAATAGTCGAGGTCGAGGATTCCATTGGAGCTCCGTTCACTAGCTTTGATGTTCTTTTTCGCTTATGCTTGTTCGGCGTTCGTCTGAGTTGTTGTACCTACTCTTGGAGGCTCATCTAATTGAAAATCTTGCACTAAAAGGTTTATTCATCCCTATGTTCTTTATATCCTGTTTTATGTGATTTTATTTATTTATCTTTAAACTTTATAAATAATAATGTAAATCAATCCTTAAATGCTATATGCTTAATCATGTTTCTGAAAATATAGTATTCAAATTTGCCTTAAAGTTTGGAAGATTTGGACATTAATAAGTTTAGGCTTCAATTGTTGGAATGTAGGGTATTGGTATATGATAGCTTATTTATTCAAATATCTAAAATCATACACTTCTTCCACAAACAATTCCATAACTCTTGGCCTTACAACAATCTTAAATTAGTTTTAGAAAAATAATTCAAGTGCGCTAGTTTATTTAGGTGCGCTTTAAATAATTAAACATCATGGCTATATGTATGGTCTCCGTGGCATAATTGTGATATGTAACAAAATAAGTATTCACACGCATGACTTATTTCAAGATAACCTTTTCATAAATTTAATCAAGCAATAAAAGCGGACATAGGTAAAAGATGAGAACCAATAAAACACACGTTATAAAAAAAATATAAGCCAAATGTAGTCAATAAAGAGACCGTGCTAGAACCACGGGACTCGGGGAATGCCTTACACCTTCTCCCCAGTCAACAGAATTTCTTACTCGGACTTTATTTTCGCAGACCAATAATAATAGAGTCAAACCTTCCTTTGAATAGGGATTCAAATAAAAGGTGACTTGGAACACCGGCAAAAATCAATTTTCAAGTGACGACTCTGTAAATAAAATAATCCCTATTTTAAATTTGTCACTTTAATTGGAAAATCTCTTTAACCCACAATCCATAACAACACATTATCTTTTGAAGGGGTAAGAAGGGGTGTGACAAAACTAACAATAAATATATAAAAGACTATAAAACCAAGTGACATCATTAAAGTATGAGTCACTATTTAAACACAATAGATATGTTTCTTGAGGAATAATAGCTGAAAAAGAAAATATTTGTTATAAAATAAAAGTAATGCAGTAAAATGTAAATAAGAAGAGATAGAAAGAAGGGAGAAGTGTTTCTTCTTTCACTTTGGTGTATTTTTCCATTACAATTACATGACCTTTTATAGGCATAAAAAGTAAAGATAATGGACATAAAGTAGGAAATTTAATCTTTAAGTTATTCACAACATGGGCATCCAATGTAGTATCCAAAGTAGTATCCAATATACAAACTATTCATAACACTCTCCCTTGGATGTCCATGTAACATAATGTGCCTCATTAAAAACTTACAAAAACAAATATTGGAATGTACATAGTTATTTATAATATGCATTGCTTGCTGCCTCATTAAAAACCTTACCAGAAAAACCCAGTGGGACAAAACCTTGGTTAAGGAAAAGAGTGCAGCGTGTAGTTACTCCCCCTGATGAAAAATCACTTAATGTCTCGAAGACGACGCATTCCAATCTTATATATCAGCTTTTCAAATATTGAGGTTGGTAACGCCTTAGTGAACAGATCAGCCAAATTATCACTTGAACGAACTTGTTGTACATCTATTTCACCATTCTTCTGAAGATCATGAGTGAAAAAGAATTTCGGTGAAATGAGTTTTGTTCTATCTCCTTTGATATATCCTCCTTTCAATTGAGCTATGCATGCAGCATTGTCTTCATACAATATTGTTGGAATATTCTCTTTCGAAGAAAGACCGCATGTTTGCTGAATGTGTTGAGTTATAGATCTTAACCAAACGCATTCTCGACTTGCTTCGTGAATGGCTATTATCTCTGTATGATTTGAAGAAGTGGCAACCATAGTTTGTTTTGTCGAACACCATGATATGGTTGTACCTCCACTTGTAAATAAATAGCCTGTCTGAGATCGACCTTTGTATGGATCAGACAAATATCTTGCATATGCATAACCAATCAATGATGGCTTGGATTTATTTGAATAAAATAAACTCATATCAATGGTCCCTTGGAGGTATCTGAATATATGTTTAATACCATTCCAGTGTCTTTGTGTTGGCGAAGTACTAAATCTTGCCAATAAGCTTACTGAGAAAGCTATATCTGGTCGGGAATTATTGGCAAGATACATTAATGCCCCAATTGCACTAAGATATGGTACTTCGGCACCAAGAAGCTCTTCATCATTTTCATGAGGTCGGAATGGATCTATCTTTATATCAAGTGATCTCAAAACCATCGGGGTACTCAATGGATGTGCTTTATCCATATAGAATCGCTTTAAAATCTTTTCGGTGTATGTTGATTGATGGACAAATATTCCATCTTTCATATACTCAATTTGTAGACCAAGACAAAATTTTGTCTTTCCAAGATCTTTCATTTCAAATTCTTTCTTCAAACAGTCTACTATTTTTGGAAGCTCCCCAGGAGTTCCAATGATATTTAAATCATCAACATACACGGCGATTATAACAAATTCAGATCCAGACCTTTTTATAAAGACACAAGGACAAATTGGATCATTCTTGTACCCTTCTTTCAACAGGTATTCACTCAGGCGATTGTACCATATACGACCTGATTGTTTCAATGCGTATAAATATTTCTGAAGCTTTATTGAACAAGTTTCTCGAAAACTTTTATATGCTTCTGGCACTTTAAATCCCTCAGGTACTTTCATAAAAATTTCGTTGTCTAATGATCCATACAAATAGGCTATAACAACATCCATTAGATGCATATCAAGTTTTTCTTGCACTGCCATATTTATGAGATACCTGAAGGTGATAACATTCACTACAGGAGAATATGTCTCCATATAATCAATTTCAGGCCTTCGGGAAAACCCTAGTGCCACAAGTCGCGCTTTATGTCTAACGACTTCATTTTTATCATTTCGTTTTCGCACAAAAACCCATTTATACCCTACTGGCTTTATGCCTTCGGGTGTTCGAACTATGGGTCCGAAGACTTCACGTTTTTCAAGTGAAGTTAACTCTGCCTGGATAGCGTCTTTCCATTTTGGCCAATTATTTCTCTGTCTACATTCATTGACAGATTTTGGTTCAAGATCCTCATCTTGTTGTATTATTTTAATAGCAACATTATAAGCAAAAATGTTATCGATAACAATATTATTTCGGTTCCATCTTTTCCCGGTTGAGACATAACTTATTGATATCTCTTCATTTTCATTATTTTCAGGTACCTGGATGTTTCCTAAGGTCTTATCATTTGTTACGCCTTGGGGCTCTTCTTGAGCCACTACCTCTGTGTTATGTCCACTTTGATCACTTGCTCTTTTTCTTCTTCGAGGATTTTTATCTTTAGAACCGATTGGTCTACCACGTTTCAAGCATGACTTAGACTCATTTTCTTTAATTAATTATCCTGCCGGGATATCAACTCGAATTGGAGCATTAGCAGCTGGAATATGTGACTTAGTCACCCTTGGTAGGTCAGTGAATGCATCTGGCAATTGATTTGCAATATTTTGTAAATGAATATCTTTTGAACCTCTTGTTCATATTGATTTGTTCAAGAATCTAAATAAGACAGTGATAATGCATTCCAATCTATCTTCTTTTTCATCTGCTTATTTTCTCCCCCTAATGTTGGATATACTGATTCATCAAAATGGCAATCAGAAAATCTTGCCGTAAATAAATCTCGAGTCATCGGCTCCAGATATTTTATAATAGAAGGAGATTCATATCCAACATATATCCCCAACCTTCTTTGAGGACCCAACTTCGTGCGTTGTGGTGGAGCAATTGGAACATATATCGCACAACCAAAGATCCTAAGATGGGAAATATTTGGCTCCTGACCAAAAGCCAATTGCAATGGGGAGACTTTATGATAACTTGTGGGCCTTATCCGTACAAGTGCTGCTGCGTGCAAAATAGCATGACCCCATACTGAAATGGGAAGTTTTGTTCTCATAAGCATTGGTCTAGCAATTAATTGGAGGCGTTTGATCAATGATTCTGCTAGACCATTTTGTGTATGAACATGAGCAACCGGATGCTCAATTGTTATCCCAGTTGAAATACAATAATCATTAAAGGCTTGGGATGTAAACTCACCAGCATTATCAAGACGAATTGTCTTAATTGCATAATCTGGAAATTGTGCTCTTAGCTTTATTATTTGAGCCAACAATCTCGCAAATGCCATATTGCGAGTTGATAATAAGCACACATGTGACCATCTTGTAGATGCATCTACCAAAACCATATAATATTTGAATGGTCCACATGGAGGGTGAATGGGCCCACATATATCACCCTATATACATTCCAGAAATGCAGGGGATTCCATCCTAACTTTAATAGTTGATGGTCTAATAATTAATTTTCCTTGAGAACATGTAGCACAAGATAATTCCTTAAATTGAAGAATCTTCTGATTCTTCATTGCATGTCCACGTGAATTCTCAATTATTTTACGCATCATATTAGAACCAGGATGGCCCAACCGGTCATGCCAAATAATAAAATTATCTTGATTAGTAAACTTCTCGTTTACTATGGTATGTGTTTCAATCCTGTTAATACTTGTGTAGTATAAGCCGGAGGAAAGAGTAGGTAACATTTCAAGCACATATTTCTTACCAGACGTTATTGTAGTAATATAAAGATATTCAATCTTTTCATCATTTGTAGTCTCAATATGATAGCCATTTTGGCGAATATATTTGAAACTTAATAATTTTCTTTGAGATTGACTACAATACAGTGCTTCATCAATAGCCAAATTTGTTCCTCCTGGTAGTAATAAATTGGCTCTTCCAGAACCTTCAATTAATCTTGTACTATCGGATATTGTATTAACATTCGCTTCTTTCATTACCAAATAAGAAAAATATCTCTTATCTTTTAAAATAGTGTGTATTGTAGCACTATCCAGAAGACATATATCATCTTTATTAATATTGAGGCCAACTGAAGACTGGGAAATTTTCATATTCTTCATAAAAAAACAAATAATACATCATAAGAAATATGAAAGACAAGCGAAAAAAATATTAAGAAATACATTAGGAATGTAGAAACTAGCAACACATGATGCATTAGGAAAATACACTCAAGAAAAATAAACTAGTTGCAAACATAAAAATAACAACTTTTATAGCTTCATTCCCCAGTAAGATGATTAGTTCTTCAGTTAATATCCTCAAAGAAGTCTCCAACTTCTAAATGAGTAATATTTGTTAGGCCTTCAAAATCATCATCTTTATATGCAAGATGTGCCTTAGAATCATATTTATTTGAGGGACCTGTTTCATCATCATTATTTTGAAAGGTAAAGTGTGCCTCCATATTATTTTCTTTTTTCTTGAGGGAGGCTTGATAAAGTTTGACAAAATGTTCTGGCGTACGACAAATGCGTGCCCAATGACCTCTCATTCCACATCGGTGACACATACTAGCTTTACCTTTTGAATGATTAATTTGAGAACCCTTATCGTTCTCCAATTTATTTCCACCATAATGACGATAATTGTTTCGCCCCCTGCCACGTCCATGTTTACGACCATGTCCACGACCACAGTAATTATTTTGTTTTCTTTCAAACTTAACATATGTTGCTACAGCATTCAATTCCGGAAATGGAGCTGACCCAGTGGGACGAGCTTCATGATTTTTCCTTAATAGAGTATTATTCTGCTCACACTACTAGAATTCGGCCAAAAAGCGACCAAATATTGGCGACCAAATTTGGTCTGTTAAGAAAAGCGACCAAAGTTGGTCGCCAAACTACCGAAAATAATAAAACAAATATTTGAAATAATTTAGCGACCATAGTTGGTCGCTATTTGGATGCAAATTTAGTCAAACTGTTGACTGGACTGGTCAGACTTGCTTGGTCAAAGATACACTGAGCTTAGCGACCAATGTTGGTCGCAAAAGCGGGACCCACACTATTTTTTTTAATAATTTTATTATTATTTTATAAAACTTATAAAATATAAATATATATAATTTAAAACTTGCGACCAAAGTTGGTCGCTAACTGAAGGATAAGAAGATAGCGACCAACTTTGGTCGCTAAAGTGGGACCCAGTTATAATATTTTAATAAATATATATTTATGTAAAAAATTTATAAAATATAAATAAATATAATTCAAAATTTAGCGACCAAAGTTGGTCGCCAATGTGGGACCCAGTTCTAACGTTTAACAATTTTTATTATTAATTTAAATATTATATAAAATATAAATAAATCTGATTAAATTTTAGTGACCAAATTTGGTCTCTAATTTAAATTCATGTACATTTAGTGACCAACTTTGGTCGCTAAATTAAATTCATTTAAAGTTAGCGACCAAAGTTGGTCTCTATATGGTCAAATTTAAAAATCACTTTTGTGTTTACTATGTAAATAATATAAATGTAAGTCGTTAATAATTTTGTAATACAAGGGATGAATAGTACTACGAAGCGGGCGTGTGTGTCTATATATACAATATATGTACTTACGCTATACTATGCACTAAGTATAAGTGTATGAGGTAATACCGTATCGAATATAGCTTATATATATATAATATATGTACTTACGCTATACTATACACTAAGTATAAGTGTATGAGGTAATACCGTATCGAATACAAGCTTATATATATAATATATATACTTACGCTATACTATGCACTAACTATAAGTGTATTAGGTAATACCGTATCGAATACAACTTATATATATATAATATATATACTTACGCTATACTATGCACTAAGTATAAGTGTATGAGGTAATACCGTATCGAATACAGCTTATATATATATAATATATATGTACTTACGCTATACTATGCACTAACTATAAGTGTATTAGGTAATACCGTATCGAATACAACTTATATATATATATATATATATATATATATATATATATATATATGTACTTACGCTATAATATGCACTAAGTATAAGTGTATGAGGTAATACCGTATCGAATACAGCTTATATATATAATATATGTACTTACGCTATACTATGCACTAAGTATAAGTGTATGAGATAATACCGTATCGAATATAGCTTATATATATATAATATATGTACATACGCTATACTATGCACTAAGTATAAGTGTATGAGGTAATACCGAATAAGTGCATGAGGTAATACCGTATCGAATACAGCTTATATATAATACAGCTTATATATATATATAATATGTACTTACGCTATACTATGCACTAACTATAAGTGTATTAGGTAATACCGTATCGAATACAGCTTATATATATACAATATATATACTTACGCTATACTATGCACTAAGTATAAGTGTATTAGGTAATACCGTATCGAATATAGCTTATATATATATATATATATATAATATATGTACTTACGCTATACTATGCACTAAGTATAAGTGTATGAGGTAATACCGTATCGAATATAGCTTATATATATACAATATATGTACTTACGCTATACTATGCACTAAGTATAAGTGTATGAGGTAATACCGTATCGAATACAGCTTATATATATACAATATATATACTTACGCTATACTATGCACTAAGTATAAGTGTATGAGGTAATACCGTATCAAATATAGCTTATATATATACAATATATGTACTTACGCTATACTATGCACTAAGTATAAGTGTATGAAGTAATACCATATCGAATACAGCTTATATAAAATATAAATAAATCTGATTAAATTTTAGTGACCAAATTTTGTCTCTAATTTAAATTCATGTACATTTAGTGACCAACTTTGGTCGCTAAATTAAATTCATTTAAAGTTAGCGACCAAAGTTGGTCTCTATATGGTCAAATTTAAAAATCACTTTTGTGTTTACTATGTAAATAATATAAATGTAAGTCGTTAATAATTTTGTAATACAAGGGATGAATAGTACTACGAAGCGGGCGTGTGTGTCTATATATACAATATATGTACTTACGCTATACTATGCACTAAGTATAAGTGTATGAGGTAATACCGTATCGAATATAGCTTATATATATATAATATATGTACTTACGCTATACTATGCACTAAGTATAAGTGTATGAGGTAATACCGTATCGAATACAGCTTATATATATATATATAATATATATGTACTTACGCTATACTATGCACTAAGTATAAGTGTATGAGGTAATACCGTATCGAATACAGCTTATATATATATACAATATATATACTTACGCTATATTATGCACTAAGTATAAGTGTACTAGGTAATACCGTATCGAATACAGCTTATATATATATATAATATATGTACTTACGCTATACTATGCACTAAGTATAAGTGTATTAGGTAATACCGTATCGAATATAGCTTATATATATATAATATACATACTTACGCTATACTATGCACTAAGTATAATATATATATATATATATATATATATATATATATATATATATATATATATATATATATATATATATATATATATATATATATATATATATATATATATATATATATATATATATATATATATATATATATATATATATATATATATATATATATATATATATATATATATATATATATATATATATATATATATATATATATATATATATATATATATATATTGAAATAGCGACCAACTTTGGTCGCTATTTTGGTCAAACGGTCAGAATATAGCGACCAAAGTTGGTCGTTGTGACGACCCAAGGGGTCATCACCGCAATTCTTCCTTGTTCCGTGCTCACGAGGCCTTGAAAAAAACCTCGCTTTTAGTCGCCCCGATTTGCATGCGCAGTTCGGGCGCGTAGCCGGAAAGTTTTTATGTTAGAATATGTGAATTTTGTGAAAAAATTTGATGAATTTTGGTATTAATATGCATAATGTTGACTTCGGTCAACATTTTGGGAAAACGGACCCGGACCTGTGATTCGAAGGTCCCGGAGGGTCCGTAGGAAAATATGGGACTTGGGCGTGTGCCCGGAATCAAATTCTGGGGTCCCAAGCCCGAGAAATGAATTTTTGAAAGTTATTTTTCTGAAATTTGATATGAAATTTGAAATGAAAAGGAGTTAGAAAATATAGGTATCGAGCTCATATTTTGGTTCTGACGCCCGGTACAAGTCTTAAATATGTGTTAAGCACTATCTGTAAAGTTTGGCTAAAAACGGATGTCATATGACGTGTTTCGGACAAAAAAATGGAGAATTTGAGTTATGGAAGTTAAAGAAAGAAAATCATGTGTTTGAGGCTTGATCCTATGTATATGATGTTATTTTGGCAATTTGATCACACGAGTAAGTCCGTAAGATGTTTTTAAGGTTGTGTGCATGTTTGGTTTGGAGCCCCGAGGGCTCGGGTGAGTTTTGAATGGGGTCCGGGAGGTCTTGGACTTAAGAAACTACAGGTTCAGGTGTTGCAGACACCAGCGCGGCCGCGGTCATTTCCGCACGGTCTGCGTTGGAGCCGCGCGGCAGCGATGCCTTTCTTTGCGGTCCGCGTGGCTGAGTCTGAGGGCTAGGGTTTCAGGTTAACCAGCATGGCCGCGCACCAAAATAGTGCGGTCCGCGCTGGAAGGGTTCAGAAAAGCCCCAATTTTTCTCCCACTCGGCGCGGTCGCAACATATTTTTGTGCGGTCCGCGCCAGGTCCTCAGAAATGTATACAAGTTCGGAAATCTCAGTCATTTTTCACTTTTCAAAAACCCAAAACCTAAGAGGCGATTTTCCAAACAACTTTTCTTCTCCAAAACGATTGGTAAGTGGTTTCTAACTTAATTTCTTTATCCCTTAACATCTTTTAACATAATTTCAACCTCAAATCAAAGATTTTCAGGGGTGAAATTGGGTATTTTGGGTAGAACCTAGGTTTTCTACAAATTGAAAAGTTGGACCTCAATTTGGGGTCCGATTTCAAAACAAATCATATATTGGGTTCATGGGGGAATGGGTAACCGGGTTTTGGTCTGAACCTCGATTTTCGACCACGTGGGTCCGGGGGTATTTTTGACCTTTTTGGAAAAAACCTTAAAAAATCTATTTTCATGCATTGGGGATGATTTGTTTAGTAATTATTAATGTGATTAAGTAACTTATGACTAGATTTGAGCGGATTGGTGGTGGAATCAAGAGGTAAAGCTATTCTAGAAGCGTGAGTTGAGCTTGGAGCATTCGAGGTAAGTGTTTGTTCTAACATTGGCCTGAGGGAATAGGATTAGGATGATATTTGCTACTTGCTAATGTGGAGTACGGTGTATAGGCATGGTGACGGTTATCTATGCACCGGAGTCTAGGATGACCGTGAGTCTTGATTGCTTTTAATTCGAATAATGTGACACAAGCTCCTTGTTTATTTGATAAGTTTCATATGATGTGAATGGTTGAGGAAGAATGATTTAAAAGGAGAATGTGTTGTGAATAATCCCTTGCCGGGATGCGTAGACTGATATATATATTCTCCCTTGTCGGGATATTTTGGGCTGTTATCTGTACCCTTGTCGGGTTAAAGGTATTGAGTTGTTATTCTCCCCTGAAGGGGTCTACTATATGAAGTCAGATATTATATACTATATTGTGGGATCGTGTGGCACGTCGTCCACTTATATATGATATTATGGGATCGTGTAGCACGCCGTCCACTTGGTTATTGGCCTCTGTTGCCGGTGACATATTGTGCACTGTGATAAAGATGAATTGGGATCGTGTGGCACGCCGTCCACTTATATACTATATTATGGGATCGTGTGGCACGCCGTCCACTTATATATGATATTATAGGATCATGTGGCACGCCGTCCACTTATATATGATATTATGGGATCGTGTGGCACGCCGTCCACTTGGTTATTGGCCTCTGTTGCCGGTGACATATTGTGCACTGTGATAAAGATGAATTGGGATCGTGTGGCACGCCGTCCACTTATATATGATATTATGGGATCGTGTGGCACGCCGTCCACTTATATATGATATTATGGGATCGTGTGGCACGCCGTCCACTATATATATATATATATATATCATGGAAACCGGAGTTTCTTATGTTTATTTTCGATATTTCATTTTTATCTGTTACTCCCCGATAACATGTCCCCTCCCAGTTTTACTTTGTATTATCTTGTTATTGTTTTCTTGCACTTGTTGTATATATCTGTACAGGTTAATTGTGGTAGGTACTATCTAGCCTCATCACTACTTCGCCGGAGTTAGGCCATGCACTTACCAGCACATGGGGTCGGTTGTGCTGATGCTACACTCTGTGCATTTTTGTGCACAGATCAGGGAGCAGCTTACGGACCGCAGCAGTAGGACTTATGGGAGCTATCTTTAGTCCAGGGACTCTCGAGGTAGCCTAGTTGGCGTTCGTATGCCGAAGTCCCTTTCCCTGTTTTTCGTTTGTTCATCTTGTATCAGACAAACATGATGTATTTCCTTTCACACATTGTTTGTAGTATTCTGTAGTAGTCCGTGAGCTAGTGACACCAGATCTTGGGTAGTGATGTGTATTAAACTTCCGCACTTTTGGTTTTCAGTTGCTTTAGATTTAAAGTCTTCCGCTTAAATTTTGTCTCGTTTATTATATTGTTTGAAAGAAAGCAGGAAAGGTGTTTTAAATATTTGGCTTGCCTAGCTCCGATAGTAGGCGCCATCACGACACCCGATGGTGGGAAATCCGGGTCGTGACAAGTTGGTATCAGAGCACTAGGTTACTTAGGTCTCACAACTCACGGACAAGCTCGGTAGAGTCTGAGGGATCGGTACGGAGACGTCTATATTTATCCCGCAGAGGCTACTGAGTTAGGAAAACTTCACCTTGTTCATTCTTGTTGTGTGATTCTGTTTCTCAAGTACTGATTGCCTTTCTACTCTGTTCTTTCGCAGATGGTGAGGACACGTGCTTCCTCTTCTACCGCGCAACAACCTGAGCCCCCAGCAGCAGCCCCTATTAGGGGCAGAGGGCGAGGCCGAGGCCGTGCCAGAGGCCGAGGCCGGGGCAGAGCTCAGCCCCGAGCAGCATTTCCAGCGACGGAGCCTCAGGTCGATTTTGAGGAGGAGGTTCCGGCCCCAGCTGTTCCAGTGGGCCCAGCTCATGTCCCAGAAGGTTTCATAGCCACTCCAGTGCTTCAGGACGCTTTGGTCCGATTAGTAGGCTTTATGGAGGGCATTTCTAGAGCGGGTTTGCTTCCCGTAGCTCCAGCCACATCTCAGGCTGGGGGAGGAGTTCAGACTCCCGATACTCGTACTCCAGAGCTGGTAGCTCCTCAGGCTCAGGTTCCAGCAGTTCAGCCAGCCGTGGCAGTTCAGCCAGCTGTGGCAGCCCAGTCAGATGGTGCGGCTATGTCTGCGGATGCTTTGTGGAGGATTGATCGTTTCACTAATCTCTTCACTACCACATATATTGGCACTCCCTCAGAGGATGCTCAAGATTTCATATGCAGCTGTCACGAGGTTCTTCGGACTATGGGTATTCTGGAGACCAATGAGGTCGACTTCGCCACTTTTCGTCTAGCAGGATCCGCCAAGACTTGGTGGAGAGATTTCTGTTTAGCCAGGCCAGCAGGGTCGCCATCATTGACCTGGGATCAGTTTTCAGAGTTATTTCTGGGGAAGTTTCTCCCAGTTACTCAGCGGGATGCCCTTCGCAGGCAGTTCGAGCGTCTCCAGCAGGGTTCTATGTAAGTTACCCAGTATGAGATCCGGTTCATAGATCTCGCTCGGCATGTCATTGTGATACTCCCCACCGAAAGAGAGAGGGTGCGAAGGTTTGTTGATGGGTTGATTCAGCCGATCCGTGTTCAGATGGCCATGAGTGCCGGTAGTAAGATTTCATTTCAGGAGGCGGCAGATGGTGCCCGCCGTATAGAGATGGCACTTGCTCAGGGAGGTGGTCATGGGTCTAATAAGAGGCCCCGTCATTTTGTTAGATTCAGTGGTATCTCGTCTGGAGGTAGGGACTCTTATGGTAGAGGCTATCCTTCGAGGCCCTTTCAGTCAGCTCTCCAAGCTTCTCATGGTACACCAGGTGGTCGTGGTTCTCGGCCGCAGTATTCTGACCAACAGCTCTTCAGTTCACCCTCAGCACCTATCAGTGCATCACCACTTCGTTATTCTCAGTAGCCGAGGGCTTGCTATACTTGCGGCGATGTGAGTCACATTGCCAGATATTGCCCTCGAGCTTCTAGCAGCTCACAGCAGCAAGGTCCTCGCCCGATGATCCAGGCACCAGTTGCCCCACAACCTGCCCAGCCGGCTAGAGGCGGGAGTATTGGACATAGAGGTGGAGGTAGAGGTCTTAGAGGTGGAGCTTGGACCGCTAGAGGTAGGGGTCAGCCAGCAGTGATCGTCCCAGGGATATGATTCAGGGAGGTGGGGCCCAACCCCGTTGTTATGCTTTGCCAGCCAGGCCAGAGGCTGAGTCATCAGATGTTGTGATTACAGGTACCATTCTGGTCTTTGATAGGGATGCTTCTGTGCTATTTGATCCCGGATCTACGTATTCATATGTGTCGTCCTATTTTGCACCCTATTTGGTTATGCCTAGTGACTCGTTGAGTATTCCTGTTTATGTGTCAACACCGGTGGGTGATTCTATTGTGGTCGACCAAGTTCATTGTTCTTGTATCGTAGTGTTTGGGGGTCTTGAGACCCGTGTTGATTTGTTGCTTTTGGACATGGTCGACTTCGATGTTATATTGGGGATGGATTGGTTATCCCCGTACCATGCTATC
Organism: Nicotiana tabacum; assembly: GCF_000715075.1. Taxonomy (NCBI): domain Eukaryota; kingdom Viridiplantae; phylum Streptophyta; class Magnoliopsida; order Solanales; family Solanaceae; genus Nicotiana; species Nicotiana tabacum. The sequence goes on along the minus strand of NC_134101.1, from coordinate 156,178,782 downwards.
TTGGATTGCCATGACAAGACCGTGACCTTATCCTTACCGGATTTACCCCGTTTAGAGTGGAGAGGGACTTCTGGTCATTGTACCCACAGTGTTATCTCGTATGTGAAAGCTCGGCGTATGGTCGAGAGGGGATGTTTGGCCTACTTGGCGTATGTTTGCGATTCTAGCGCGGAGGCCCCTTCTATTGATTATGTGCCCGTTGTTCGGGAGTTTCCTGAGGTCTTCCCTTCAGACTTGCCGGGTATGCCACCCGACAGGGATGTCGACTTTTGTATTGACTTGGCCCCAGGCATTCAGCCCATTTCTATCCCGCCATATCGTATGGCCCCGCTGGAGTTGAAAGAGTTAAAGGAACAGCTGCAGGATTTGCTTGAGAAAGGTTTCATTAGACCCAGTGTTTCTTCTTGCGGTGCGCCGGTGTTGTCTGTTAAGAAAAAGGATGGTTCGATGAGAATGTGCATCGATTACCGGCAATTGAACAAGGTTACAATTAAGAATAAGTATCCACTGCCGAGGATTGATGATTTATTCGACCAGCTTCAGGGTGCGAGGGTGTTCTCGAAGATAGATTTGAGATCTGGTTATCATCAGCTGAGGATTAGGGCGTCTGATGTCCCTAAGACAACATTTCGTACTCGGTATGGGCATTATGAGTTCTTGGTTATGTCATTTGGGTTGACCAATGCCCCAGCAGCCTTTATGGATTTGATGAACCGAGTGTTCAGGCCTTACTTGGACTCGTTCATGATAGTCTTCATTGATGATATTTTGATATACTCCCGCAATTAGGAGGAGCATGAGCAACACCTCAGCGTGGTTCTTCAGACCTTGAGGGATAGTCAGTTGTCTGCTAAGTTCTTAAAGTGCGAGTTTTGGTTGAGTTCGGTCGCATTCCTGGGTCATGTCGTATCAGCAGCAGGTATTCAGGTAGACCCGAAGAAGATGGAGGCAGTTAAGAACTGGCCTCGACCAGCTTCAGCTACGGATATTCGGAGTTTCCAGGGGTTAGCAGGTTACTACCGTTGGTTTGTAGAGGGGTTTTCGTCCATTGCAGCCCCTATGACCAGATTGACCCAGAAGGGTGCCCAGTTCAGGTGGTCAGACGAGTGTGAGGCGAGCTTTCAGAAGCTCAAGACGGCTTTGACTATGTCACCGGTATTGGTTTTGCCCACAGGTTCAGGGCCATATACGGTCTATTGTGACGCGTCTCGTATTGGGCTTGGTGTAGTGTTGACGGAGGAAGGCAAAGTCATTGCCTATGTGGTAGTTGAAGATCCACGAGAAGAATTATCTAGTTCATGATCTCGAGTTGGCAGCCATTGTTCATGCCTTGAAGATCTGGAGGCATTACTTATATGGCGTGACGTGTGAGGTTTACATTGATCACAAGAGTCTTCAGTATCTGTTCAAGCAGAAAGAGTTGAATTTGAGGCAGAGGAGGTGGTTAGAGTTGCTAAAGGATTATGATGTTACTATCTTATACCACCCGGGGAAGGCCAATGTAATGGCCGATGCATTGAGCAGGAAGTCCGCCAACATAGGTAGTCTTGCTTATATTCCAGTCAACCAGAGATCGCTTGCTTTGGATGTTCAGGCCTTGGCCAATCGTCTTGTGAGGTTGGATATTTCTGAGCCTAGCAGAGTGTTGGCTTGCATGGTTGCTCGTTCCTCACTATTAGAGCGTATCCGCGAGCGGCAGTTTGAGGATTCCCATTTGTGTGTCTTGAGAGACACGGTGCAGCGTGGAGGTGCCAAGAAAGTAACCTTAGATGATGATGGTGTATTGAGATTGCAGGGGCGAGTTTGTGTGCCCAATGTTGATGGGATTCGAGAGTTGATCTTAGGGGAGGCCCACAGTTCTCGGTATTTTATTCACCCGGGCGCCGCGAAGATGTATCAGGATCTGAGGCAGCACTATTGGTGGCGTAAGATGAAGAAAGACATCGTTGTGCATGTGGCTCGGTATTTGAATTGTCAGCAGGTTATGTACGAGCATCAAAGACCTAGTGGTCTATTTCAGAGGATTGCACTTCCCGAGTGGAAGTGGGAGAGGATTACGATGGATTTCGTTACTGGACTTCCGATGACTCGGAAAAAGTTTGATGCAGTTTGGGTCATTATTGATAGGCTGACCAAGTCAGTGCATTTTGTTTCTGTTGCAGCCACCTATTCGTCCGAAAGGTTAGCCGAGATTTATATTAGGGAGATTGTTCGCCTTCATGGGGTGCCGCTATCTATCATTTCGGATCGAGGTACGCAGTTTACCTCGCATTTCTGGAGAGCGGTTCAGCGAGAGTTGGGCACCCAGGTTGAGTTGAGTACAGCATTTCATCCTCAGACGGACGGTCAGTCCGAGAGAACTATTCAGATTCTTGAGGACATGCTCCGAGCCTGTGTCATTGATTTTGGAGGCTCGTGGGACCAGTTTTTGCCTTTAGTAGAGTTCGCCTACAACAACAGCTACCAGTCCAGCATTCAGATGGCTCTGTATGAAGCGTTGTATGGTAGGCGATGTCGGTCTCCAGTTGGATGGTTTGAGCCGGGAGAGGCTCGATTATTGGGTACGGATCTGGTTCAGGAGGCCTTGGACAAGGTCAGGATTATTCAGGATAGACTTCGTACAGCTCAGTCCAGACAGAAGAGTTATGCAGACCGCAAGGTCAGAGATGTTGCTTTCATGGTTGGTGAGCGGGTATTGCTCCGTGTATCGCCTATGAAGGGCGTGATGAGATTTGGGAAGAAGGGCAAGCTCAGCCCTAGGTTCATCGGTCCATTTGAGATTCTTGATCATGTGGGAGAGGTGGCTTATAGACTTGCCTTGCCACCTAGCTTGTCAGTTGTGCATCCCGTGTTTCATGTATCTATGCTCCGGAAGTATCGCGGAGATCCATCGCACGTGTTAGATTTCAGCACTGTCCAATTGGAAAAGGATCTGTCATATGAGGAGGAGCCGGTGGCTATTCTAGACTGGCAGGTTCGACAGTTGAGGTCGAAGAGTTTTCCTTCGGTGCTTGTTCAGTGGAGAGGTCAGCCTCCTGAGGCAGCGACCTGGGAGTCTGAGTCCGATATGCGGAGTCGTTATCCTCATTTACTTCCCGACTCAGGTACTTCTTCCTTTTGTCCGTTCGAGGACGAACAGTTGTTTTAGAGGTGGAGAATGTGATGACCCAAGGGTCATCACCGTAATTCTTCCTTGTTCCGTGCTCTCGAGGCCTTGAAAAAAACCTCGCTTTTAGTCGCCTCGATTTGCATGCGCAGTTCGGGCGCGTAGCCAGAAAGTTTTTATGTTAGAATATGTGAATTTTGTGAAAAATTTGATGAATTTTGGTATTAATATGCATAATGTTGACTGCAGTCAACATTTTGGGTAAACGGACCCAGACCTGTGATTTGGACCGTAGGAAAATATGGGACTTGGGTGTGTGCCCGGAATCAAATTCTGGGGTCCCAAGCCCGAGAAATGAATTTTTGAAAGAAATTGTTTTTCTGAAATTTGATATGAAATTTGAAATGAAAAGGAGTTAGAAAATATAGGTATCGGGCTTGTATTTTGGTTCCGACGCCCGGTACAAGTCTTAAATATGTGTTAAGCACTATCTGAAAAGTTTGGCTAAAAACGGACGTCATATGACGTGTTTCGGACAAAAAAATGGAGAATTTGAGTTATGGAAGTTGAAGAAAGAAAATCATGTGTTTGAGGCTTGATCCTATGTATATGATGTTATTTTGGCGATTTGATCGCACGAGTAAGTCCGTAAGATGTTTTTAAGGTTGTGTGCATGTTTGGTTTGGAGCCCCGAGGGCTCGGGTGAGTTTTGAATGGGGCCCGGGAGGTCTTGGACTTAAGAAAATGCAGGTTCAGGTGTTGCAAACACCAGCGCAGCCGCGGTCATTTCCGCGCGGTCCGCGCTAGAGCCGCGCGGCCGCGATGCCTTTCTGTGCGGTCCGCGTGGCTGAGTCTGAGGGCTAAGGTTTCAGGTTAACCAGCGCGGCCGCGCACCAAAACAGTGTGGTTCGCGCTGGAAGGGTTCAGAAAAGCCCCAATTTTTCTCCCACTCGGCGCGACCACAACACATTTTTGTGCGGTCCGTACCAGGTCCTCAGAAAGGTATACAAGTTCAGAAATCTCAGTCATTTTTCACTTTTCAAAAACCCAAAACCTAAGAGGCGATTTTCCAAACAACTTTTCTTCTCCAAAATGATTGGTAAGTGATTTCTAACTTAATTTCTTTACCCCTTAACATCTTTTAACATAATTTCAACCTCAAATCAAAGATTTTCAGGGGTGAAATTGGGTGTTTTGGGTAGAACCTAGGTTTTCTACAAATTGAGAAGTTGGACCTCAATTTGGGGTCCGATTTCAAAACAAATCATATATTGGGATTCATGGGGGAATGGGTAACCGGGTTTTGGTCCAAACCTCGAGTTTCGACCACGTGGGTCCGGGGGTATTTTTGACCTTTTTGGGAAAAACCTTGAAAAATCTATTCATGCATTGGGGATGATTCATTTAGTAATTATTAATGTGATTAAGTAACTTATGACTAGATTTGAGCGGATTGGTGGTGGAATCAAGAGGTAAAGCTATTCTAGAAGCGTGAGTTGAGCTTGGAGCATTCGAGGTAAGTGTTTGTTCTAACTTTGGCCTGAGGGAATAGGATTAGGATGATATTTGCTACTTGCTAATGTGGAGTACGGTGTATAGGCATGGTGACGGTTATCTATGCACCGGAGTCTAGCATGACCGTGAGTCTTGATTGCTTTTAATTCGAATAATGTGACACAAGCTCCTTGTTTATTTGATAAGTTTCATATAATGTGAATGGTTGAGGAAGAATGATTTAAAAGGAGAATGGGTTGTGAATACTCCCTTGCCGGGATGCGTAGACTGATATATATATTCTCCCTTGTCGGGATATTTTGGGCTGTTAGATGTACCCTTGCCGGGTTAAAGGTATTGAGTTGTTATTCTCCCCTGAAGGGGTCTACTATATGAAGTCAGATATTATATACTATATTGTGGTATCGTGTGGCACGCCGTCCACTTATATATGATATTATGGGATGGTGTGGCACGCCGTCCACTTGGTTATTGGCCTCTGTTGCCGGTGACATATTGTGCACTGTGATAAAGATGAATTGGGATCGTGTGGCACGCCGTCCACTTATATACTATATTATGGGATCGTGTGGCACGTCGTCCACTTATATATGATATTATGGGATCGTGTGGCACGCCGTCCAGTTATATATGATATTATGGATCGTGTGGCACGCCGTCCACTTGGTTATTGGCCTCTGTTGCCGGTGACATATTGTGCACTGTGATAAAGATGAATTGGGATCGTGTGACACGCTGTCCACTTATATATGATATTATGGGATCGTGTGGCACGCCGTCCACTTATATGTGATATTATGGGATCGTGTGGCACGCCGTCCACTTATATATATATATATATATATATATATATCATGGAAACCGGAGTTTCTTCCATTTATTTTCGATATTTCATTTTTATCTGTTACTCCCCGATAGCATGTCCCCTCTCAGTTTTACTTTGTATTATCTTGTTATTATTTTCTTGCACTTGTTGTATATATCTGTACAGGTTAATTGTGGTAGGTATTGTCTAGCCTCGTCACTACTTCGCCGGGGTTAGGCCAGGCACTTACCAGCACATGGGGTCGGTTGTGCTGATGCTACACTATGTGCATTTTTGTGCACAGATCAGGGAGCAGCTTACGGACCACAGCAGTAGGACTTCTGGGAGCTATCTTCAGTCCAGGGACTCTCGAGGTAGCCTAGCTGGCGTTCGCAGGCCGAAGTCCCTTTCCATGTTTTTCGTTTGTTCATCTTGTATCAGACAAACATGATGTATTTCCTTTCAGACATTGTTTGTAGTATTCTGTAGTAGTCCGTGAGCTAGTGACACCAGACCTTGGGTAGGGATGTGTATTAAACTTCCGCACTTTTGGTTTTCAGTTGCTTTAGATTTAAAGTCTTCCGCTTAAATTTTGTCTCGTTTATTATATTGTTTGAAAGAAAGCAGGAAAGGTGTTTTAAATATTTGGCTTGCCTAGCTCCGATAGTAGGCGCCATCACGACACCCGATGGTGGGAAATCCGGGCCGTGACAAAAATAGTCTTAGATTGGTCGCTATTTTAATTACATAACTCTTAAAACCGGGATCCCCTCCCATTCTTTCTAAAAAATTCCCAAAATCCCTCTTTTCTCTCTCACACTCAAACTCCACCCCCCTTCCAACTCCCACCACCATGCCCCACCCACGCCACCAACGACCACCGCTCAGCTGATGCCGTCGCCGTCGCCTATGCCGCTGTTGCGTCTCTCCTTCTCCACCTCCTAAAAATTCAAGGTTAGAATTACAAACCTAGGGTTTCAATTAGTGTATCAATTGTTTATTGTTTCAACCTAGAATTAGTGTTTCAATTGATTATTTAACATTGTATTTTATAGAAACCTAGGGTTTAGATTGTATTTATCATTATTTAACATTTTATAGAAATCTAGGATTTAGGGTATGGGTTGAATATTTAGGCTAGGCTTTATTGAGTATTTCTCATTCAATATTTTAGTAAGCAATAGATACTAATTTAACGTCAAAGACTTGATTCATAGGTAGATATATATTAGGGTATAAATTTAACTTTTAGTTTAATCTTGATTAGTTTATAGGTAGATATTTAATATAGACACATGATAGTATATTTGGATTTTCTCTTAAAGTTCAAGACAATGTTAATGTTTAAGGCCTTAAGCAAATCGTTACGTGGCTCTTGTTTGAGTACAACGAGTCGCCCACTTTTAGGATATAAATTGAACTTTTAGTTTAAGTTTAAACTCGTAGGATACGAATATAACTTATAGTTTTTAGGTTTTGTTCTTGTGAATTGAACTTGTAGGATATAAATTGAACCTTTTAGGATACGAGTTGAATTTTTAGGAGTGAACCTTTTAGGTATGAGTTGAACTTTTAGGATATAAATTGAACTTAAACTCGTAGGATATGAATATAACTTTTAGGATATAAATTGAAGCTTTTATGTATGAGTTGAACCGCTAGGATATGACTTGAACTTTTGTGGATATAAATTGAACCTTTTAGGATATGAGTTGATTTTTTAGGATATGAATTGAACCTTTTAGGTATGAGTTGAAGCTTTTAGGATATAAATTGAACTTTTAGTTTAAGCTTAAACTCGTAGGATATGAATATAACTTTTAGGATATAAATTGAAGCTTTTATGTATGAGTTGAACTGTTAGGATATGAATTGAACTTTTGTGGATATAAATTGAACCTTTTAGTATATGAGTTGAATTTTTAGGATATGAATTGAACCTTTTAGGTATGAGTTGAAGCTTTTAGGATATAAATTGAACTTTTAGTTTAAGTTTAAACTCGTAGGATATGAATATAACTTTTAGGATATAAATTGAAGCTTTTATGTATGAGTTGAACCTTTAGGATATGACTTGAACTTTTGTGGATATGAATTGAAGCTTTTATGTATGAGTTGAACCTTTAGGATATAAATTGAACCTTTTAGGTATGAGTTGAACCTTTAGGATATGAATTGAAATTTTGGTTTATGTTTTGGAATTTTAGATTGCGGGAGGATTTTGTAGAAGAGGTTGATGACGTTATTAGACATGCAACGGAACTTTCACCAAGAATAACTAAGATAAAGTACCTGGCAGAATGTGCCTTTAATTGTTATTCTCATTAGCGACAATGATGATGAGAAGGCAATGGCATGTGTTTCAAATAGTGATTGTGTAGGTAGGAATTTAGTATTTCCTAAGTAGATAAAAGAAGAGCTTATAGAGGAATTTTGTACTTCATTTTCCGTAAGGAAAAGAAGTTTGATTGAGAGTGACAAGGTTAATGAAGACGGATGGTTTTCCGTTGGTCGTCGCAGTTCCCATAAAATGGGGATCATAAGACTCTATGATGACAGAGATTATAGGAAGTTTTGTACTCAACTTTCTTTCGAGTCTGATCCGTACAAGCTTAATGTGATATTGGTTCAGATTCAGATAATGATTTGACTGACAAAAGTATAGAAATGCTCTTAAAAAGAATTAAAGGTAAAATATTTTTCAGCTTCCTTCTCGACCAAGAAAAACGTTTTACCTTTAATTCTTTTTAAGAGCATTTCCATACTTTTGTCGGTAAAATTATTGTCTGAATCTGAAGAAATATCATCCAATATCACATTAATCTTGTACGGATCAGACTTGGAAGAAAGTTGAGCACAAAACTTCCTATAATCTTTGTCATCATAAAGTCTTATGATCCACGTTTTAACCTCTTTTATCTACTTAGGAAATGTTAAATCCTACCTACACCATCACTTTTTTGAAACACATGTCGTTGCCTTCTTATTATCATTGTAGCTAATGAGATAAACAATTGATCAAAGACACACTCCGTCATGTACCGTATCCAAGTTATTCTCTGTATCAAAGTTCATCTCGAGTAATAGTACCACGAGGATAATCACCAAAGCCACCAGACAACTTTATGATGCCAATGAAGCAAGATGAGCTATTCAATGAAACTCGTATTGTAAAGAAGAAGAAAGAGACTGATTCAGAAAGGAGGGTCGAGCCTCGACTACATAAATGTAAGTTTTTTACTTTTCATTAAATATTTTGATTTGCTTTTATATAAATTTTGAAATACTAATTCAATATAATTTTTCATATAGGTTCAATTCGCTTCACATCTGACGTGGGGGAATTCATACGCAGTCAACCACCTAATGAACCGAGCGAGGCAATCCAACTTGCAGACGAGGATGATGAAAGAACACTCCTTCAGTACTTTATATACTATTTTGTTAGTTCTATTGTGTTAGAACTAATTTACATTGTGTTAGTTCTATTGTGTTAGAACTAATTTACATACCAATTTACTATTGCGTTAGTTCTCTTTAGTTCGAATGGACTTGTAATAAGCGTTAACTTAGTTTTGTTAGCTTAATGTGTTAGTTCTATTGAACTTTATTCTTTGTTGCTTTTAATTGCTTTTTATTGTTGTTGTTGTTGGCATAAAATACCTATTTAGGAAATTGGTATGACTCGCAGGTGGTGTAGCTGCAAAAACAGGCAGTTTCTGCCAAAATAATACACAGAAAAGCGACCAAAGTTGGTCTCTATTTGGTCGCTTTTCATGTTTAAAAAAATAATTTTCTGAAGAATAGCGACCAACTTTGGTCGCTATTTACCCAGATTTCTACAAAAAGCGACCAAACTTGGTCGCTATTTCATTAAAAAAATAAAATTTCTGGTGATATAGCGGCCAAAGTTGGTCGCTAATATTTAAAAAATAAATTAAATCCATGTATTTAGGGACCAAAGTTGGTCGCTAGTTTAATAAAATAAATAAATAATTGAATACAAAAGCGACCGAAATTGGTCTCTAGTTTCCAGATTTTAAAATATAATATTTGGTTTAGAGACCAAAGTTGGTCGCTTTTTAGTGATTAATAATAAATAAATAAATAATGTATTTTTTATTTAGAGACCAACTTTGGTCGCCAAATTTATATTATTAAATTAATAAAGCGACCAAAGTTGGTCTCTATAGTCAATATCCGGAAAAATGGGTCCATTTAGCTTAGAGACCATCAATATAGCTACCAGGCACTTTTGGTCGCATTTTGGTCGTTATTTAGCCAAAAAGCGATCAAAGTTGGGAGCTTCATGATTTTTTATTAATAGAGTATTATTCTGCTCAGCCACAAGTAGGCATGTGATTAACTCAGAATATTTCTTAAAACCTTTTTCACGGTATTGTTGTTGTAGCACCACATTTGAAGCGTGAAAAGTAGAAAATATTTTTTCCAATAAGTCCTCATCTATGATAGTATCTCCACATAATTTTAATAGAGAACTTACTTTAAAGATAGCAGAATTATACTCACTTACGGTTTTAAAGTCTTGCAACCTTAAATGTATCCACTCATACCGAGCTTTCGGTAATACCGTAAGTTTTAGGTGGTCATATCAATCCTTCAAATTAATCCATAATTCAAGTGGATCTTTTACGGTTAAATATTCAATTTTTAACCCTTCATGTAGATGATGAAAGAAAATCATGGCCTTTGCTTTATCCTGATTTGATGTTTCATTTCCTTGTATAATAGTATTTTCAAGACCTTTAGCGTCAAGGTGAATTTCAGCATCAAGAACCCATGATAAATAGTTCCTTCCGGTGATGTCAAGTGCCACAAATTCAAGTTTTGATAAATTTGACATAGTGAAAACTATCATAAAAGATGAATAAGTTAGAGAAATAATTATAATAATAAACAATTAATGAAAACAAAACGATTAAGGTAAAAGAAATGAAAATAGAGCTATATCATATTAACAATCTACTATTTCATTTTATTCTTGCCATAAAGTAGAAATTACATACTTGTTTCATTTCACTTTATATTATTGATATATATGTGTTAATAGAATTGAACGTGACTAACATTATTTATATGTTCCAATAAATATAAAGTAATTAAAAAATGATTGTTTGTCAATTTATTTCTCACAATTCTTCAAAATGCCTTAAAGATATGTTTTGATCCAGGGAGTCCATGACATTAGTGCATAGCTAGTTTGATGACTTTGAGGTCCTCTAAGAGTTGAGCACAGAAGGAAGTAGTTATTTAATCACTGCAATGTACTTAAACTATTTAAGATGCCCAAGCACACAAGTAATCTGCAAACAGTGAGCATATGATATGTACTGCCATAAATAAGATGATTATAATGATACATACCTTAATAAAATATGGCTCAACTTAGCGGGAGTTAAGAATAAAATTAGAGCTTCGTGCTGATAACGTGTTATAAAATAAAAGTAATGCAGTAAAATATAAATAAGAAGAGATAGAAAGAAGGGAGAAGTGTTTTCTTCTTTCACTTTGGTGTATTTTTCCATTGCAATTACATGGCCTTTTATAGACATAAAAAGTAAAGATGATGAACATAAAGTAGGAAATTTAATCTTTAAGTTATTCACGGGCATTCAATATAGTATCCAAAGTAGTATCCAATATACAAACTATTCATAACAATATCAACTTAGTTGGTGACGAATTATTCTCCTTGCTGTTTTACTTTTTACTATTCTTTCTCATTTAGCAGAAAAAAATTGAAAATCTTAACATCTTTATAATGAGGCACCTAAATCTAGTACTAATCCAAAGTCTTACACCAAGAAACTTTGGAACCCACCTCGGTAAAAAAATACTTTCCTTGCACCTTTCAGAGCGATGAGTATGACTGAAAAGGTCTAAAAATAATATTTATATTTATCTTCCGTCTACCTTTTGGTCCAAAATTACATATAACGTTATCTTTCGGTCTATAAATTTCTCCGCGACTAGCAAAATATTGTGTGGTCCCTTTTTTAATGTGCTGGCATTATTTCAGTGGGGCACATGACATCCCAATTCGGATTGAATTCTACCCACCTCGGTACAAAGTGCGAAAAAGGGCTAAAATACCCTACAGACAATAAGGCGCCACGTGTTCCAATGAAATGATGTCAGCATATTAAAAAAGGGGTCACATAATATTCCGTTAATCGTGCGGGTATTTATAGACCGAAAAGATAACGTAGTATGCAACCAAAAAATGAATGGAAGACAAATATAAACCATTTATCAAAAGATACGGATATTTTTAGCCTTTTTCCGTAAATTAAATCTAAGTGAATAGATGAATTTCATAAATTCGACATTCTGTAAAATGACTTTCGCTCATTTGAATATTAAATCTTTATATAATTATTAGTCATGCAACTTATTAATGTTTAAAAAATAAGACTCAAAGCTTACCGCTATATATATATATATATACTAGGAGTACCTGTTGTTTTATGTTTAACATCCATCTATTTTATTTTATATGACAAATTTTTGTATTTTGTGGAATCAAACAACGAAAGTGCTTCTTTGAGTATAAATGTTTAAATATTATTAATTATAAATTATTTTACTATATTTCTAGTGCATTTTTATGTAGTATCTAATTATTTTTACTTTTATTTTAAAAAGAACTGATTTCCAAATTAAAAATGAAAATAAAAAAGTGCTCTGAGAGTTCTGTCCTGTTGAATTTGACAAAATGTTTGTCCCACATCGGTGGGAAAACAAAAGTTGGGGGGATTTTCCCCCTATAAAAGAAGGCTTAATGTTTAGGTTTTAAACACACCTCTCATTTGCCTTCTCATCTGTTTAAGGCATTTGTATCTTCTCTCTTTAGTATTATTTCACTTGTATTTTTGGAGTGGAATAAAATATTGGTTGTGTCCGAGGAGTAGGCAAAATTAGCCGAACCTCGTAAATTCTGGTGTTCCCTTTATTGTTGCTTTGTTGTCTTATTTATTATTTGGTGGTTGTCATAAATTTTGGTATAGTAGTTGTGACTTATTCACACTCTATACATTTGGCTTCCGCAACAATTGGTATCAGAGCCAAGGTACTGTCTAAGTATGCTCTGTGGTTGCAGCATAGTCTGATCTTCCACATCAGAAAAGATTTATCTTGGTAACTGTGTCAAGGTTCTGTCTGAGTATGCTCTGTAGTTGCAGCTTAGTCTGATCTTCTACATCAGAAAGGAAATAATCTTGATTTGTGTCGTCAGCTATTAAATAATATTTGTGTCAAATATGGGAGATAATAAACAAGAAGAATCTACATCAAGTGTCAACAATACGTCATCATTGGCATCTTCGCTTATGACAAGAATTGTGTCAAATGCGAAATTTGCGGTAGAAATTTTTGACGGGTCCGGGCATTTTGGGATGTGGCAAGGCGAGGTTCTAGATGTCCTTTTTCAACAAGGGCTAGATCTGGCCATTGAAGAAAAGAAACCAGATGTTATTGGAGAAGAAGATTGGAAGATTCTCAACCGTGTTGCTTGCGGTATCATTCGATCCTACCTTGCTAGAGAGCAGAAATATCCATACACAAAGGAAACTTCTGCAAGTAGATTATGGAAAGCACTGGAGGATAAATTTTTGAAGAAAAACAGTCAAAATAAATTGTACATGAAGAAGAGATTGTTTCACTTCACCTATGTTCCTGGTACCACGATGAATGAACATATCACCAGTTTCAATAAGTTGGTTACAAATTTGCAAAATATGGATACAACTTATGATGATGGTGACTTGGCCTTGATGTTGTTGGCGTCACTTCCTGATGAGTACGAGCACCTTGAAACTACTCTACTCCATGGAAATGACGAAGTTTCTCTCAGAGAAGTTTGTTCGGCTTTGTACAGCTATTAACAAAGAAAGCGAGAAAAACAGAAGGGCGGAGAAGGAGAAGCACTATTTGTGAGGGGTCGTCCTCAAAATCAAACGAGGACAAAGAAGGGAAGATCCAAGTCAAGATCCAGACCCAACAAAGATGAATGTGCCTTTTGTCGAGAAAAAGGGCACTAGAAGAAAGACTGTCCGAAGTTGAAGAATAAGGCCAAATATAATAATGGAAAGGCCATTATGGATTCAAATGTAGCTGATTGTGATGATTCAGACTTCTCATTAGTTACAACAGAGTCATTAACATCATCAGACATATGGTTGATGGACTCGGCTTGTAGCCATCATATGTGTCCCAACAGGGACTGGTTTGTGGAATTTCAAGAAAGGAGAATATGGAGTCATCCACACAGCGGATAACAGCCCTCTTACCTCATATGGCATTGGTTCAATACGATTAAGGAACCATGATGGAATGATCAGAACATTGATAGATGTTCGATATGTACCGGATTTGAAGAAGAATCTCATCTCTGTGGGAGCCCTGGAATCAAAAGGGTTCAAAATCATTGCAGAAAATGGAGTGATGAGAGTATGCTCCGGTGCACTAGTGGTAATGAAGGCTAATCGGAAGAATAATAATATGTATCGCTATCGTGGCAGTACAGTTATTGGGACAGCGACAGTGACATCCAGTGACGACAAAGAGGCAGAAGCAACCAAGCTATGGCACATGCGCTTGGGACATGCTGGAGGAAAATCCTTGAAAACTCTATCAGATCAAGGATTGTTAAAAGGAGTAAAGGCTTGCAACTTGGAGTTTTGTGAGCATTGTGTCAAAGGGAAACAGACAAGGGTTAAATTTGGTACAGCGATCCATAATACTAAAGGCATTTTGGATTATGTACACTCTGATGTTTGGGGTCCTTCCAAAACACCTTCATTGGGTGGGAAGCACTATTTTGTAACCTTTGTTGATGATTTTTCCCGAAGAGTATGGGTGTATACAATGAAGAGCAAAGATGAAGTGTTGGGAATTTTTCTCAAATGGAAGACGATGGTGGAGAATCAGACAGGCAGGAGGATCAAGTGTATTCGCACAGACAATGGAGGTGAATACAAAAATGATCATTTCAATAAGGTATGTGAAAATGATGGCATCGTCCGACACTTCACTGTTAGACATACACCACAACAAAATGGAGTGGCAGAACGTATGAACCGGACCTTGCTGGAGAAGGTACGGTGTATGTTGTCCAATGCTGGCTTGGGCAAAGAATTTTGGGCTGAGGCAATTACATATGCATGCCACCTCATTAATCGCTTACCATCTGCTGCTATTAATGGCAAGACACCATTTGAAAAATGGTATGGAAAACCTGCTGTAGATTATAACTCTTTGCACGTGTTTGGCTCAACTGCATATTATCATGTGACGGAGTCAAAATTGGATCCAAGGGCAAAGAAGGCTATTTTTATGGGAATTACTTCTGGAGTCAAAGGATATCGCTTATGGTGTCCTATGACAAAGAAAGTAATATTCAGCAGGGATGTTACCTTTGATGAATCTGCTATGGTAAATAAGGTAACAGAAGATACCAAACAAAATAAAGGTGCTTCTAAGCAGGTGGAGTTTGAGGGAAAATTTATTTTTCCTACACAAGAAGCAGAGGAGGAAACAAATGAAGATTATCCTCTAGAAGGAGAGCCAGTAGAGGAGATTCCAACTCAGGAACCTCAACAACAACTTGAATCAATAGCAACCAGCAGGCCAAAAAGAACAATAACGAAACATGTTCGTCTCATAGAGACGGTTGCTTGTGCAACCTCAATTGTAGCTGATGATGTTCCTACTACTTATAAAGACGTTGTCCAAAGTTCAGAAGAAGATAAGTGGAGGATTGCCATGAATGATGAAATACAGTCCCTTCATCAGAATCATACATGGAGAATGGCCAATCTCCCGAAGGGAAAGAAAGCAATTGGGTGCAAATGGGTATTTGCAAAGAAGGAAGGATTTCCTAACCAAGTAGATGTTCACTACAAAGCAAGATTGGTGGCCAAAGGATATGCTCAAAAGGAGGGAATTGATTACAATGAAGTGTTTTCTCCAGTTGTAAAACATTCCTCCATTAGAATTATGTTGGCTTTAGTAGCACAATTGGATTTGGAACTAGTTCAGATGGATGTAAAAACTGCGTTTTTACATGGAAACTTGGAGGAGGAAATCTACATGACTCAGCCAGAAGGATTCAAAGTTGCTGGAAAAGAAAATATGGTGTGCAAACTTGAAAAATCGTTGTACGGATTGAAACAATCTTCTAGACAATGGTACAAGCGATTTGACGAGTTTATGTTGCGGCAGGGTACAAGAGAAGCAAATACGATCATTGTGTGTATTTGCACAAGCTTAAAGATGGTTCATTTGTATATCTTCTCCTATATGTTGATGATATGTTGATAGCTTCCAAAAATTTGGAAGAAATTGATAAGTTGAAGATTCAACTGAAGAAGGAGTTCGAGATGAAGGATTTGGGTGAGGCAAAGAAAATTCTTGGCATGGAGATAATTAGAGATAGACGTTCAAAGAAACTCTGTTTATCTCAAAAGGAATATTTGAAGAGAGTACTTCAACGTTTTGGCATAGATGACAAGACTAAGCCAGTTAGTACTCCACTTGCTTCCCATTTTAAGCTAAGTACTACTATGTCGCCAATGGATGAAGTTGAACGAAAGTATATGTCAAAGGTACCATACGCAAATGCTGTTGGTAGCTTGATGTATGCAATGGTTTGCACAAGGCCTGACATTTCACAAGCTGTTGGAGTTATTAGCAGATATATACACAATCCAGGGAAGGAGAATTGGCAAGCTGTGAAGTGGATTCTACGGTATGTTCATAATACTGTAGATGTCGGGTTAGTTTTTGAGCAGGAAGACAATCAGTCTGTAGTTGGATATTGTGACTCAGATTTTGCGGGTGATCTGGACAAACGAAGATCAACTACTGGTTATGTGTTTACTTTTGCAAAGGCACCAGTTAGTTGGAAGTCTACTTTGCAGTCAACAGTTGCTTTGTCTACAACAGAGGCAGAGTACATGGCTATTACAGAGGCTGTGAAAGAGGCAATTTGGCTTCAAGGATTGCTAAAGGAGCTTGGTGTTGAACAAAAAGGTATCACAATTTTTTGTGATAGTCAAAGTGCTATTCAATTAGCGAAGAACCAAGTTTATCATGCAAGGACGAAGCATATTGATGTTCGATATCATTTTGTACGAGAAATCATAGAAGAAGGTGGAGTCACAGTGAAGAAAATTCATACTACGGAGAATCCTGCTGATATGCTGACAAAGGTGGTGACTGCGATCAAGTTTCAACATTGTTTGGATTTGATCAACATTGTTGAACACTGAAGATTGAAGATGAAGACACAACCAAAATTTGTTATTGAGAGAAAATTGAAGATGTGGAATTTTGCCAAGGTGGAGATTTGTTGAATTTGACAAAATGTTTGTCCCACATCGGTGGGAAAACAAAAGTTGGGGGGATTTTCCCCCTATAAAAGAAGGCTTAATGTTTAGGTTTTAAACGCACCTCTCATTTGCCTTCTCATCTGTTTAAGGCATTTGTATCTTCTCTCTTTAGTATTATTTCACTTGTATTTTTGGAGTGGAATAAAATATTGGTTGTGTCCGAGGAGTAGGCAAAATTAGCCGAACCTCGTAAATTCTGGTGTTCCCTTTATTGTTGCTTTGTTGTCTTATTTATTATTTGGTGGCTGTCATAAATTTTGGTATAGTAATTGTGACTTATTCACACTCTATACATTTGGCTTCCGCAACATCTCCTTCATTCCTTTTAAAAGAAAGTATTTAATGATTTAGGAAAGATTACTCTTCACATTAAGTGAGTTTCCCAGCGCAGATGTTGACACAGGCTATATATAGTAAGCAACTTAGGGTAAAAAAGAATTACTAGTAGTTTAATATATCATTCTAATAATAGTATAATAACCAATGGACCACTTCAAAATCCAACGCCCATTCATTCCTCCTACCCTCGTCTCGTCTCGTCTCGTCTCTTACTAAATCTGACTCGCTAGGGAACGTACCTTACAATGGTTACAAAATCTAATAGTAGTAAATAGCAATATATATATATGCTTAATTACAAAACATGTCATGATTCACAGAACTTTAAGCCCTTAACCATCTGGTAGTCACCAACCAGTCAAAATCAACCACCGTCAAACCCTTACTCCTCTTCAAACAAACAAGTAATCATTTCTTCTTTACAAATTCCAAAAAATTATCTTTATCTCTTTCTCTCTGATAATTTTTTGGTCAGCTATTTTTTTGTCTATGGTGTACATCCTTTGCATATACAATGACGGAGATACCGCCTAACAGCCAGATGAAAACCATGTTGCAGAAGGCAGTGCAATCGGTTCAATGGACATATACTCTTTTCTGGCAATTATGTCCCCAACAAGGGTACGTTTTTCTTCCGATCATTTTGTTGAATAGTGGCGATATCGAAAATACTGAGTTGAATACTGAATTTTGAAATATGTATATCTAATTCTGTTTATATTTATTTTTTACCTAAATTCTACTGAACTCATGATTGAATCCGCCACTGTCATTAAATAAAAAGATGTTCCTTTTGTCTAACTTGTATCGCACGTACTTTTCATTTTCAATATACGGGTGGAAAACAAATTAAGTCCTTACAAGGGTATGTCTTTCTTTCATATCAAAAATCATCTTAATGAACAAAAAGGAGGATTCGGAATTTAGATTTTTTTAAGGAAGGACAGTTGATTGTGATAAAATATATATCTAACTCTATTTTTATTTTACATTGGGAACTCGAGAACTCAAGGTGGAATCGGCCACTATCATTGAATACAGATTATTTCCCTAGTCTAAATTTTTATTGCACTTTCAATTTCAAAACATGATAAGTACTTAATACAATATATTATATGGAAATGTATTTTACTGTTTCATAGGGCGTTAGTGTGGAGAGATGGATATTACAATGGGGCTATAAAGACTAGAAAGACAGTGCAGCCAATGGAAGTTAGCGCTGAGGAAGCTTCTCTTCACAGAAGCCAACAGCTTAGAGAACTTTACGAATCACTTTCCGCCGGCGAGTCAAATCAGCCAGCGAGAAGGCCGTCGGCAGCTTTGTCACCGGAGGACTTGACGGAGTCCGAGTGGTTTTATCTCATGTGTGTTTCTTTCTCTTTTCCTCCTGGCATCGGGTAAGTTCCTTACCATATCATTCTTTTCTTTGTCAAATAATTAATTACTAGGATATACTTATCATGTTGTACCGTTTACCTATCTTATAATTTTCATGTTACTAAACCTACTTATTAGGGACGTTTATTTTATCAGTAGTTACTTTTTCAATTTAAGTTAGATATACTAATATGAAAACAAAAGTTTGCAATTTAGCTGGTAATTATAATAAGTCTTTATTTTTTGAGTTATTTTATTAGGATTATTAGGCAAAATCAAAAGGTATGTAGGTCAACTTAATCTAATAAATGGTGCAAAAAATTTGTACACTACAAGTAAACAAAACTTAAACTCTGATCTTTTAAGTGATTTGATAATGTAAAATTGAGCATATACCGAAGTTATACCCAAAAGAAATTTATGGGATAAATAACCCTCTTCTTCCAAATTGCAAAGTGCAAACTACTCTCTATTTTCATCCCGACAAAGAATTAGTATAACAACTTCCTAGCGTTAGTAGACCTTTTTACTAGTGTGAGCACACGATATCCAAGTAGTACTAGTAATTAATTGGAGAGAGTATGAGGGTTGTTACATCGAAATAAAAGCGAGAATACACAAAAGAAGCAACTTCAACTTTGACTTCCCTAAGTAATTAATAGATTGATGAGAAACCATATATATTGATAGAAACTCTTTCAAGTCTGTTTGCTAAAGATTATTAAATGTGCTGATAAAATAAGATGTTTGGTAACTTTAATGCTTGCTTTTCTTCCTTGTTGAGGGAATAATTCAATTTGCTATATTAATGGGTTGTTTATCGCTTTAGGAATACTGGGAATAACAATTTAGAAAAATTGTTACTATTACTGAAGAAATTATTGTTTAACTGTGTCTTCTTTTTTTCTTTGTTTAATATTGTCTTTTGCAATACGCATATAGTAGGACAAAATAGTAACTGTATACGTATGTTTTTTTGGCATTATATATTGTCAATGTGTCGCCGCCCCACCTAAACGAATCTCAAAAAGAAATTATGAATCGGAGGAAAAAAAAAATAGAAGAAAAAGAAAGAAAGATTTAGGCACGGTTAAAGCGGATTCAGAATTTGAACTATTTTTACTCTATTCTTAGAGTATGCTTGCTTGATTTCTAAGCTTTAAGTACCGTGTTACTCCCACCATTCTAGTTTATATACTCATTTTCTTTTTTAGCATGTTCAAAAAAGAATGATCAATTTTTAAATTTAAAAATATTTAACTTAGAACTTTTGTTTTTGGTCTTAATGAAAAAAACTTCTATAACCACAAAAAACGTATTGATTGTCTCAAGATTACAAATTTAAACGATATAATCTTAAAATCACTTATATTTCAGTATATTCATTTATTTCTTAAGTTTTATGCTCATCAAAACATGATGAGAACTACTCCGATATTTGATGCTTGTTAGTACCAAGGGACAGTAATTCTCATTCCAAGAACTGATGGCTAGTAAATATCTAGCTAGGACATTCATTCACATAGTGATTAGTGTCATGTCATTGTACCTTTGGTGTAATTAAGGATCAGCAGTTTCGTGCAGTAAATATAGTAGGTGTATGTTCCTCAAATATGATTCCCTTTAATTTTCTCCACGTGCATAAGCACAGATTTTGCATGTATTACCTGTATAGGTGAATACTTAAATTGTAAACATTATCTCTGAGTTCTGACCATTATTATTTCATGAAAAAAATAAAAAAAGATTACCTGGCAAGGCTTATTCGAAGAAACATCACATATGGATCATGGGCGCAAACGAGGTTGATAGCAAAGTCTTCTGTAGAGCTATTCTTGCCAAGGTATATACAACCATCTTTTTGACTCTTCAGTATTGAATATATATAGCACATTTGATGCTAATTTAATTGACGTTGCTTCTTAATTAACTTTTAGAGGTTACAGCTTAAATTAATTACTTTAGGAATTGTGCCTCAAGATAATAAACTACTGTTATTTTTCTCTCTTCCAGCAATTTAATTAACTGGTTATTTTCTTCTTGTTTCTTGACGGTAACTGACATGCCTACTAGAGCGCCCGCATACAGGTAATAACAGACCCTTTCACATATTAATTTACTTGTTCACTTTGGTAATCAATAAAAATTAATTTATTTCCTTCTAATTTTACATTTATCATTAAATAACCATTTTCCAAACTAACTGGGGTAATCAAATTTAGATTTTTAAAGTACCACTAATAAAGATAATTTAGTAAAATAAACATTCTTAAAGGGATTACAAAATAGAAACCGGACAAGTAAAAAGAACGAAGGGAATAAGAAAAATACTCTGTATTCTTTTTCCTAATTAATACTTTATCATTGTTCACAATGTATGTATGCAGACGGTCGTTGGTATTCCTCTCTTGGATGGTGTACTGGAACTGGGAACTACAGAAAGGGTAAAACAGAAAACAAAAGCTCAATATATTTACGTTAATATAATTTGCAGTAATTTAATGTAAAGAATTTAGGTCCATATATATCAATGAAGTTTAACCTGTGAAATATTTTTGTACATATCCAAGACGTGATGAACAACATATATATATATATATATAGGTTCAAGAAGAGATTGGATTCATAAACCATGTAAAGAGCTTTTTCACTGAGCAACAACAACCTCAGCTACCAAAGCCAGCCTTATCTGAGCACTCCACTTCCAATCCCACCACCTTTTCCGAGCCACATTTTTACTCCGGCAATACTTCGCCATCTGCTAATGTTGATATTGCGCATCAAGATGGCGGAGCTGCCGGCGAAGAAGATGAGGAGGAGGAAGAAGAAGAAGATGATGATGAAGCCGAGTTGGACTCGGATAGTATAGCGATTCAAAGCGCGGCTAATCCTATTGCCGTTGAGGCTAGTGAACTCATGCAGCTTGATGTGTCCGAGGCTATACAGCTCGGCTCGCCCGATGATGACTCTGATAATATGGACTCTGATTTTCATTTGGTTGGCGCTGGAAACACGGCTCATGACTACCAGCGCCAAGCTGACTCTTTCAAAGCCGAGACCGCCATTAGCTGGCCGCACTTCCAAGACCTTCAACAATTACCAGGTACTCCAATACGAAATTTAAGAAAAAAATACATAAACTTTTAAAACTAACCGCATTAAACACATGATGTAACATTCTGTAGCTATAAGACTTATAAAATTTGTATTCTTAAACATACTATAACATTTATGTAATTATAAAATCTTCTCACTAAGAATAATATTGAAGCTTAAACATAAAAATATGTCCTTCTTTTATTAAACGAACTAATAATTAAAGAATGCTGTTATAAAACCTGAGGGAGTATTATGAGTAAATTACACTAAACACTCCTATTGATTTAATTGTTCATACATCTTTTGTATTTTAAAATAAAAAACACTTACACATTACGCCCTATATTACGGAATTTTACATGTATTTGAGCTTAAATTATAGTACTTAGTAATTCCAAGAAGAAGAAAATAGTCTTCTTTTCAATGTAAAAGTTGAAAATCCAATTTTGGCAGTTTGGCTTAGAGGGGTAGGCCATATTTTCCTGTCTCAGAGGTCGGAGTAAATTGAGGTAAAATTGAGGTCCATGTACTTTGCCAATAAGCATTAGGGTACCTTAGGTTTGTGCTAGTGATATTTTCTTACTTATTTGTATTACAATTATGGTATTATTTTTATTTCACATTCTATGTCAGATAATAATTACGTTGTGATTAATCCCCAATAAAACAATAAATGGAAGCATTTGCCCTGATCCCAAAAGCCATCCTCAAAGTCTTTTTACAAAACTAAGTTTAAATTGAAAATAAGAATTTATCTATGCTTATCTAGTAAAAGCAAAAACAATATGCTTTATATTATATCCCGTATATCATATTTTTAGTTGAATGGACCAAATATAAACCAATAAAAATATATTCGCTAAATAATCCTGTTATTTTTAAAATTCCTATATTATAAACTTTGATTAACTTGTTCACAAACGAAACAACCCTTAAAGAGCCTTTTTGGTAAGATGCATCGGGAGTTACAATACATTTATAAAACTCAACATCCATTATATTTAATCCGTCTCAATTTATGTGATATTGTTTGGATGAAAGTTAAAAAAGAAAGAAACAAAGACTTTTAAAATTTGTAATCTAATATAAGCTATAAATAATTGTGTAGCTATAAGCTATCTTATTAAGAGTAAAATAAGAAGTTTAAAGTTATATTAAGTGTATCATTCTTTTACGGGACAAATAAAAAAATATCGTACATACATAAATTAGGACATAAGGATTATATTGTTTAGTTGCCATTTTCTTACCCACATAGGATTTGGTATAGATATACACTGTTAGGTGCATTTCTTTCGTTATTCAGGTTAATAAGCACATGCATATAGGAATCTATATATCATTTTATATGGTCTAATTTTTGAATAAGAATGTGCACGAGTCTTAGAAATACATGACTTAAAATTAAATCTAACTTATTCTACATTTCAGTTTGCATAGAATTATACTGGTACATAAAATTTCTCATAATTTATGCAGAATTTATTTATGAAAAAACAAATAATAGTAGCTAGTAATAGACATCATAGTAATAAGGCTGGATTTTACACTAACCAAACAATTCCTAGCAGTGTAACATAGTATCAAAATTAAATCTAACTAATCCATATTAATAGTGTACATCTTTTTACTATTTTAACCTAGTAGATTTCCTACTTCAATATTACACTCACAAATTTGCAACTACAGGTGGCTCTAGTTATGATGAATTATCACAAGAAGACACACACTATTCTCAAACAGTGTCAACCATTCTCGAACACCGAAGCTCCAAATTTTCCTCTACAACAATGGGCTGTATTTCTCATGACTCGGCCCAATCTGCCTTCACATTGTGCCCTAGCACCACCGTCTGCAGCCCGAATCCCGCCCACTGCCGCCACGACGACTCACTTGTCGACGGTGGCGGCGCCTCCCAGTGGCTGCTCAAAAGCATACTCTTCACTGTCCCATTTCTTCACACTAAATACCAATCTGAAGCTTCTCCAAAGTCACGTGACGTCGCCACTGTTGATTCCTCCAGTACTGCTTCTCGCTTTCGCAAAGGCTGTAGTATAACGTCGCAAGAAGAGCCAAGTGGAAACCATGTACTTGCAGAACGACGTCGTAGAGAGAAGCTAAATGAGCGTTTTATCATATTAAGGTCTCTTGTACCTTTTGTAACGAAAATGGACAAAGCCTCCATTTTGGGTGACACCATAGAGTATGTCAAGCAGTTACGTAAGAAAGTTCAGGATCTTGAAGCTCGTGCTCGCGACACGGAGCACTCCAGAGATGCAGGTACATTTTTTTTTTTTACACTGTTAATATATACTACGACCTCTGCACATTAAATTTCACACATATAATAGTATATTGTTCAATTTATGTGGGACATTACTATTTATTTCAACTTACAAGAAATTTTCTGTACCATGCTTTTTAAAATATTTAAACATATATTAACTATTATGACTTACAATAGTAGTAATTTTTAGGTAATTTATGTAAATTTTATTTTGAAAACTTGAAGAATCTATAGACTTCATACCAAAAATTAATTATTTTAACCCTTGTATTTGAGTTATGTCAATCTAGTACGTAATAGTAGTAAGTTAGCATTACCCCATTTGTTAGTTCCTAAAAACTAGCCCACCAGGACAGTAAAAATATATTTTTATCTTCGACCCTTTCTAACTTTCGCTGAGATGCCTCATTAAGTTTTTTGAAAGCATTTTCTGTTTGACATGTGAATTGCAAGTCGCAAATTGAAGGCAACAAGTCATATAAAAAAAAGGTCTATCAGAAGTGCGGATAAAAGGGAGAACCAAAAAAAGAGAATATGGAGGGTGTACTACAAAAATGTACTAGTAAATATTTTTAATGTGCCAGCAATTTGAAAACCATAATCAAGTCAATTAACAAAATCACACAAATATATAATAGATCCTACTAGTTAAACTTTCCTGACTTTAAATTTTGGACGTGACAAAAGATAAAAAAGGTGGCACAGCTACAGTGAAGGTGTTGCAAGGAAGGGGTAAGAGGAGAATGAATACGGTAGATGGAAGTGTTGGTGGAGGGCAGGCAACGATAACGGCGTCCCCACCGTCAACGACGGAAAATGAGGAGGTTGTGCAAGTACAAGTATCAATTATCGAAAGCGATGCATTGGTGGAGCTCCGGTGTCCGTACAAAGAGGGGTTGCTGTTAAATGTAATGCAGATGCTAAGGGAACTCAAAGTGGAAGTTGTAGCCATTCAATCAGCTCTTAATAATGGCGTCTTCTTGGCTGAGTTAAGAGCTAAGGTATGGCAAAATTACATTAATTCTTGGATGACTTTATATTTTTGACAAAAACGAAAATACATACATATATGACAATATTTTTCTAATAGAATTAACTTTTATATATACATTGATAATGTAAAGTTTTGTGCATTGTCAGTTTAATTTAAAATGCTATAACAGTGAAATAACTCTTCATATTCTTTTTTTTTTTCAGGTAAAAGAGAATATATGTGGAAGGAAAGCAAGCATTTTGGAAGTAAAAAGGTCAATACATCAGATAATCCCTAGAGATTAATTAATCTCCCAGTTTGTCCCAAAAAAATAGCCTTCTCTTAACTATTTCAAAGCAGGTCGGAAACAAGTGTTGAATACAAACTAAATGCAACTATAGTGTATGTGTAATTTTATGACGTTGGATAAGACAATTTCTTTGGGACATACTAAGCAGCGAGTATAGAATAATACAAAATGTCACACAAGAAAATTACACGGGAGGAAATGGAAATTAGCAGCTACTGGATATTGATGTGGCTGCCTCACATCTTTAGTATAATTGTCTATAATATTAACTATGAATCGAAGAGTGATATATATGTAAAATTATGTTATAAAGTTTACCATGTAATTCGGAAGTCACAATTTTTCTTCTAGCTTCCTTTTAGGTTTTTGACTTGAAGTCAAAATATTGTTCAGCTAGAAAATATGAATGCCTTGAAACTGTCTTTCCATTTTCAGAAATCTTCTGAACTACATTTGCGCATTAAATTAAATCGTTGAAAACGTCAAAAATTTCTATTCTCAAATTAGGACAATTTCTTATTTTCGTGGTACTCATTTTCTTTCAAGGCGGTATAGAATTTTTCAATATTCATATTTGTTCCATGCAAAATTTTATTGGAATCAAATCAAGATGGAAGAAACTTGAGGTTCATAGAGCAATCCACTAAAATAAAGCATCAACAATAGATGGCTTAAATATATATAAACTTCTCAATCAGATTATCTATATATAATCTCTTATCTCTTTCATTTTTTTTCCCTTCCAATTGAATATTGTTAGATTGGGTCGAGTTTTTTTCTCTCTCACTGGGTAATTAAACTTTGCTCTTAATTAATTTACTAGATTTATTAACTTTTTCTCTTGTTTTTGGTGAAGCCTTTCAGGATTTATTTAGTGGAATATTGAATCTGAGAGTTTTTTTCTTCTCAATTTACTTGGATTGAGGCATAATTGATGTTATGTCTAAGATTTTTTTCAATGACCTGAAAGTTTTTCATGTGAAAAAGAAAACCCAAAAGCAAAGGTCGTTCATAAACAAAACAAACTGTATACTGTGGAAATCGGGGCTACCCAATTTTATTCTTTGATGGAAAAAGTGATGCCACGTCAGAAGGTCGGGACGTCGAGTTCGAGGTCAAATTTCCTTTCCAAGATCGAGGTCGATATCACTTACCGAGGTCAGAAGAGGGCATACTTCGAGATGATGCAAGTATAGTTTAGTAACAGAAAGTGCGAGATACCCGCAACGGACCGAAGATCATGGCATGAATTTCGGAATGGATTGGTCCTCGGCGGTTAATCAGTCATCAAATATGATTTCCTACTATAATTAGAAGTGTACCTTATTTAGGACTTCCCTATTATATAAAGGGGGATCACATCCATTTGTAATCATCATTATTCACTAAGAAGAATATATAGACTCATTACTTTCTTGTTATTTCACTTTACTGTTCATCAGAGCTGCTTTATCATTTGTCATTCCTATTATCACACCTCGAGACTACCATAGGTCGAGGTCGGGATTTGGCTTGCATACCGGTTTGATTTATTTTATTCTCTAATTTATCTATTTAATTCCTTATTTATCAATTGGTATTGGATTAAATCACATATCCTTAAAACCACAATATAAGTTTAATTGTTACTCGAATTTTAGAGTAAACAGTTTGGCGCCCACCATGGGACTAAGGATAATAGTGATTGTTTCGGTATTAATTCTGATAACACACATTATTTCACACTTGTTCGTGTCAAGTATTTTTTGCTCTCAGGTTAAAACATGTCAAACTCATAAAACGCACCCGTACATGGTGATGATGGTCTCAGATTTCACAGGGAAAATGATAATGTAATTTCTCCAGGAGTCGGGGTGTCACCGACTAATCTTGGGGGAGCACCGATTGTCGATATCAGTTCGCATGTTGCTCTAAATATGGACCTAGGCGCGAACCCCCAAGAGAGTGTACGTAGGGAAGGCCGATCTGGTGGTCAAGGTACACAGGGCAGAGGAGACGAAGGAGTTAGCCTCCAGGTTATATTCGAGATGCTACAGGCTCAGCAGGCCGCTATTGCTTAGTTTCAAAATCAACATAGGACTCCAAGTGGGTCGAGCCAGAAATCACTCGTCGTACCGAGCCAATGCCAGAAAGGTCGAATCGTAACAAATCAGGTACTGATCCTGCAATAATGAAAATGCTCGAGGATCTCACTAAAAAAATTAAGTCAAAAGAGAAGAAAATCAAAGATAATGATAAAAAAGTGAAAACATATAACTCCCGTGTTGATCTACCGGGGGTACCCCCAATCCTAAAGGGTTTGGATTCGAAAAAGTTCGTGCAGAAGCCTTTTCCTCAAAGTGCAGCTCCAAATCCCATTACTAAGAAGTTCTGTATGTCGGACATACTTAAATACAACGGGACTACCGATCCTAATGAACACATCACTTCGTACATGTGCGGAATAAAAGGAAATGACTTAGAAGATGATAAAATCGAATCTGTGCTGTTGAAAAAGTTCGGAGAAACCTTTTCGAAAGGAGCAATGATTTGGTATCACAACTTACCACCAAATTCCATCGACTCATTTGCTATGTTAGCAGATTCTTTTATAAAGGCACACGCCGGGGGCATAAAGGTCGCAACAAGAAAATCGGACATTTTCAAGATAAAATAAAGGGATAACGAAATGATGAGGGAGTTCGTGTCCCGATTTCAAATGGAATGCATGGAGTTGCCACCGGTCACGGATGATTGGGCCGTTCAAGCTTTTACTCAAGGGTTGAACGAACGGAGTTCGATAGCGTCATGTCAGTTGAAGCAAAATTTGATCGAGTATCCAGTTGTGACTTGGGCAGATGTGCACAATCGATATCAATCAAAGATTAGGGTCGAGGACGACCAATTAGGAGCCTCTTTCGGTTCAGTACATCCGAATAGGTCGGCAGTTAAAACCCTGAGGGACGTCGACAGGGAGACAAGTTCGAACAAAGAACGATATCAGCCATACACAGCAGATCGAAGGAACAATGGTTCGGGATGCAATTTTGCCCGAAATGATCGAAGAAGTGATCGAGGACAAAATTCTCGGGGACTTATGAGCAAAAGTGGTTTTGATAAGCATGTCGATCCCATAGAGGCACCTCGGTTATCGAAATACAACTTTAGCATTGACGCATTGGGCATTGTATCGGCAATCGAAAGGATCAAATATACTAGGTGGCCCACACCCATACAGACCGATCCTTCCCAAAGAAATCCAAATTTGATGTGCAAGTATCATGGCACGCATGGTCACAAGACCGAGGATTGCAGGCAATTGAGAGAGGATGTAGCTTGTCTATTCATTGAGGGCCACCTTCGAGAGTTCCTCAGCGATCGAGCCAAGAATCATTTCAGAGAAAGGGACGCTAATAGGAAAAATAAACAGGAGGAACCCCAGCATGTCATCCATATGATCGTCGGTGGGGTCGATGTTCCACAAGGACTGATATTCAAACACACTAAGGTATCGATCGCTAGGGAAAAACGAACCCGAGATTATGTGCTAGAAGGCTCCTTATCATTTAACGACGAAGAAGCATAAGGCATTTCTCAGCCACACAACGACGCTCTGGTAAAATCTATCTTATTAAATAAAGTTCAAGTTAAGTGTGTTTTAGTGGATCCAGGTATCTCGGCGAATATCATCCGATCGAGGGTCGTGGAGCAACTCGGCCTACAAGATCAAATTGTGCCCTCAGCTCAGGTCTCAAACGGCTTCAACATGGCTAGTGAAACAACTAA
This sequence comes from Nicotiana tabacum, assembly GCF_000715075.1. Taxonomy (NCBI): domain Eukaryota; kingdom Viridiplantae; phylum Streptophyta; class Magnoliopsida; order Solanales; family Solanaceae; genus Nicotiana; species Nicotiana tabacum. Next base: position 156,149,795 of record NC_134101.1, on the reverse strand, counting down.
AGGGGAGATTATTTTACTGGTGAACGTGGCTGGAACCATTCAAGATGCCAAATTCCACGTGATAGAGGGCGACATGAGGTATAATGCCCTAATCGGGAGGCCTTGGATCCACAACATGAGGGCAGTCTCCTCGACTCTCCACCAAATGATGAAATTCCCGACAACGGACGATGTAAAAATAGTATACAGGGAGCAACATGATGCAAGAAAAATGTTTGTGGTCGATGAGGTAACACTGATATCAACTCTATCAACCTCGGAAAGGTCGAGCATCAAAGGTAAATAGGAAGCCAAATAGCAATCACAGCCATCAGCCTCGACCGAATCAGGAAAGCAGTAGCTAGAAGAAGAAGAAAAAGAAAAAGAAAAAGAGGATTTTCTAATTCCGCGAACTTTTATTGTTCCAAAAGATTCTGACGCCACCAAATCAACGGTCGAAGAGCTGGAACAGGTTATATTGATCGAGTACCTGCCGAACAAAAGGTATACCTGGGAACGAGATTAATCCCCGAACTCAGGAAAAAGCTTATTCAATTTTTTATTGATAATATAGATTGTTTTACTTGGTCCCATTTAGACATGACAGGTATCCCACCGGAGATAACAATGCATCGGCTAAGCCTTGACCATAGGTTCAAACCGGTGAACCAAAAGAGAAGGCCCCAGTCCGAGGTAAAGCACACATTCGTAAAGGATGAGGTAACTAAACTTCTCAAAATAGGGTCCATTGGGGAGGTGAAATATCCTGAATGGTTAGACAATGTAGTCGTAGTCCCTAAAAAAGGGAACAAACTTAGAATGTGTGTAGATTATAAGGATTTAAATAAGGCATGCCCCAAAGATTCTTTTCCGCTGCCTAACATTGATCGCATGATCGACGCCATGGTTGGCCACAAGATCCTTACCTTTCTCGATGCCTATTCTAGGTATAATCAAATTCAAATGAACCCGGAAGACCAGGAAAAGACTTCATTTATCACCAAGTATGGAACATATTATTATAATGTAATACCCTTCGGGCTAAAAAATGCTAGAGCTACTTACCAACGCCTAGTAAATAAAATGTCCGAAGAACAAATAAGTAAGTCAATGGAAGTTTATATCGATGACATGCTAGTTAAGTCCCTGCCCGTAGAGGACCATTTGGCTCATTTGCAGGAAACGTTCAAGATTTTGAGAAAATATAAAATGAAGCTCAACCCCGAGAAATGTGCTTTCGGGGTTGGTTCGGGCAAATTCCTGGGCTTCATGGTGTCGAATTGGAGGATCGAGATCAACCCCGATAAAATCAAGGCCATCGAAGACATCACCGTCGTGGACAGTGTAAAGGCCGTGCAGATGTTAACTGGACGGATAGCTACTTTATGTTGATTCATCTCGAGGTCATCGGATCGAAGCCACAGATTTTTCTCTCTAATCAAAAAGAAGAATGATTTCGCCTGGAGCCCGGAATGTCAACATGCATTAGAGGAATTAAAGCGATACCTATCGAGCCCGCCACTGCTTCACACTCCAAAGGCAGATGAGAAGCTTTACTTGTACTTGGCAGTATCGGAAATCGCGGTAAGTGGTGTCCTGGTTCGAGAAGAGCAAGGTACGTAATTTCCCGTTTATTATGTAAGTCAAACCTTAGAAGAAGCAGAAACTAGATATCCACACTTATAGAAATTGGCACTTGCATTGATAAGCGCCTCTAGAAAGTTAAAATCATACTTTCAATGTCACCCATATGCGAGTTAACCACTTACCTACTTAGTAATATTTTGCACAAGCCCGAACTATCAAGCCGATTGGCCAAATGGGCCGTCGAACTCAGTGGGTACGATATCGAGTATCAACCCCAAATGGTCATCAAGTCTTAAATTTTAGCAGACTTTGTGGCCAATTTCACGCCAACCCTCATACCCGAAGTTGAAAAAGAACTTTTGTTAAAATCAGGAACATCATTGGGGGTATGGGCCCTTTTCATATATGATGCTTCGAATATGAAGGGGTCCAAGCTAGGCATCATTTTGAAGCCGCCCATAAGCGGCACTATTAAGCAGTCTATCAAAACTTCTAGGTTAACTAACAATGAGTACGAGGCCATAATTACAGGTCTTGAGTTAGCTAAAAGCTTGGGAGCAGAAGTCATTGAAGCCAAGTGTGACTCTTTACTGGTGGTAAACAAACCTTCAAAAGTCCGAGAGGATAGAATGCAAAGGTATTTAGACAAGTTGGAGGTAACTTTGCACTGTTTCAAGGAATGGACTTCACAGCATGTACCTCGAGAACAAAATAGTGAGGCTGATGCACTTGCAAACTTTGGGTCATCGGTCGAGGAAGACGAGATTAGCTCGGGGACGGTCATTCAACTCTTGAGGTCTGTGATCGAGGAAGGTCATGCCGAGATAAACTCTACAAGCTTAACCTGGGATTGGAGGAATAAATATATTGAGTACTTGAAGAACGGAAAGCTCTAGTCGGACCATAAAGAGTCGAGGGCCCTACGAACCAAAGTTGCTCGATTCACATTGGATAAAGTCAGAACACTATACAGAAGGACATTCGATGGACCATTGGCAGTATGCTTAGGACCAGGAGACACCGATTATGTTTTACGAGATGTCCATGAATGCACTTGTGGGAACCACTCCGGTGCCGAATCATTGATTCACAAAATCATTAGAGCGGGATACTACTGGGATAGCATGCAAAAAGACACTAAGGAGTTTGTTCGAAAATGTGATAAATGTCAAAGGTTTGCACCGATGATCCATCAGCCCGGAGAACAACTTCATTCAATCCTAACCTCGTGACCATTCATGAAATAGGGGATGGATATCGTCGGCCCTCTGCCAACGGACCCAGGTAAAGCTAAGTTCATTTTATTTATGACTAGCTATTTCTCTAAATGGGTTGAAGCACAAGCGTTCGAGAAAGTGAGAGAGAAAGAGGTTATAAACTTCATCTAGGATCACATCGCATGTCGATTTGGGATGCCCGCCGAAATAGTGTGTGACAATGGAAAATAATTTATCGGCAGCAAGGTAAAGAAATTCCTCGAGGACCACAAAATAAAAAGGATATTATCAACGCCGTATCATCTTAGTGGGAACGGACGGGCCGAATCGATGAACAAGACTATCATCCAAAACATGAAAAAAAGGTTGAACGACGCTAAGGGGAAGTGGAGAGAAATTTTACCCGAAGTTCTTTGGGCATATCGAACAACATCAAAGTCTAGTACGGGAGCAACCCCGTTCTCCTTAATATATAGCTCTGAGGCCTTTATTCCGGTAAAGTCGGGGAACCTAGTGCCAGATTTTGACATGCATCAGAAGAATCAAATCATGAGGCTATGAATACCAGCCTCGAACTATTGGATGAAAAATGAGAAGTTGCACTCGTTCGGATGGATGCGCAAAAGAAAAGGATCGAGAGATATTATAATAGAAGAACCAAACTTCACCACTTCTGAATCGGGGACTTAGTTATGAGGAAAGTCACCCTTAATACTCGAGACCCGAACGAAGGGAAGCTAGGCCCAAATTGAGAAGGACCATATCGGATCCTCGATGTCATCGGAAAGGGATCTTACAAACTTGGTAGATTAGAGGGCGAGCAATTGCCAAACAATTAGAATATATCACTCCTCAAACGGTATTATTGCTAAGGTATGAATTTCCCCCTTTTCATTTGTATTTGATACTAACTTATTGCAGTGTTCGATCGAAGACGTCGAGAAACTCTTCAACATGAGGACCTTAGGTTTTAAAGCACGCGTTGCACTCTTTTTCCCTTAGATCGATTTTTATCCCAAATGGCTTTTCCGGCGAGGTTTTTAAAAAGGCAACAATTATGTGCTACCTGAGGAAACTTCAACAGTATCAAAGGCTTCTTTGAAATCAACCTCGAATACGGGGGCATCATCCTCGGATGTTATATTTTCGAGAAAAGTATTTCATGTCGAAGGGTATCGATAGGGAAACTTTGTAATGGGCTGAACGGTCGAATGAACCGTGTCCATATAGATTAGTCGAGTCCCGATGGAAAAACATGTATGCATGTATAAATTATTTCAAGATGCATTCTTTCTATATCAAATATCTTGTGTCACAAAGAAAACTTTCTACTATTCGAGCTCCATACTTATGATTTTGTGAGAAATGGCTCAAGGGACAAATGCAAATATACCTCGAACACTCGGGGATTGTCGTCGATGATCGACATATTCGAGTTATCTAAACTCGAATTCATAAAACCTCAAAGAGGCACCTTTCGATCTATAGGCCAAGGCCATCATTCTAAGGGACTAGCACTTTGAACAAGTTAGAAATGTAATTAGGGAATAAACCTGGCATCAGCTTCAAGCGCCTTAGCTTGAGCTATCTCTTTAGATAGGTCATAACCTCGAGCGTGGATTTCCTCGAGGGTCTCCTTCAGGGATTGGCACTTCGCCAGATTATTGCTCCGTCACTCTCAATCAGAAGCCTCCCTTAGCTGCATTTGAGCAGCCTCAGCGTAGGCCAGGTACACGGCTATGGACTTGTCAGCCGTGATCTTCGTCTTCTCGACCTCCGCCTTAGCTTCAGCAAGCTCGGCTTCAAGCTCCTCGATAATTTTGACCTGGGCTGAGTTTTTCTCTTTGATGCCCCAAAGTTGGACCTCGATCGATGACAATTTGGCCAAGGCAGCCTCTTTCTCTGCGTCAAGGCAGTCCATGTTCTCCTTCCGCCAATCATAGTTGGCTTTGATCTGATCAACTTCAACTAGGAGTAGCTCGATTCTTTCCAGATTTTGTTGCAACTGAGATATTGAAGTATTAGCCTCCACAGTTGAGTCGAAACCGTACTCTTTCAAAAGGATAGTTACCTGCTCATCTAGTTTGGCCTCTTCCGTACGAGCCTCGGCCAAGTCTGCTCAAAGATCCCTGATCTCCTCTTCTTTCTTCATATAGAGGCATTTGATGTTGTATCTATCCTCAGTAAGCTTCTTGTTATCAGCCTCACACCAGTTCAGCTTGGCTTGGGATTTGGTGAACGCATCCCGATGAAGCACCACAGCCTATGGAGAAAGGAAAGAAATCAGCCATAAGGAAATAAAAGCAAACATAATAATGAGGGATGAAATTTACCTGTTTCAGGAGATGATGGGCCTCATCAAAAATAGTATTGACCCCCGCAAGGTAGCCACGGAATATGTCTTCCCTATCGTAGGTCGTTCCCACATCGGGGGTCTCCATAGATCGAGCCTCCCGAAATTGCCCTTCGGAAAATTCAGGGTCGGGCGGCGAATCATCAATAGTGATTGCCCCAACCAAGTCACCTGGGGCACTCTCTCCCTTTTGAAGAGCCATACTACCGGACCCTTCGAGCACACTCGCCATTAGTTCATCACGACAGGAAATATCTTCAGCCCCCGATTGCTTAGGGACTTTGCTCGGAGTACCTTCCGAGATCTCCTAGGTCCGACGATGAGTCTCCTCGACCATCACCGGCCTAGCTGTTTTAGAGCTTCGACGCTCTCCCTCCTTCGAGGCACCAGCTCACAATTAGCATCTTCCCCCTCCTCTTCTTCATCTCGTAGCTTTTGGGCTTCGTCGGCAGATAGAGCGACGAAGTCATCCTTCAATTTGTGGGCCTTACTCTTCTTGGACTTTGGGGTATCAGAAGGTAAGGAACTTCTCCTTTTCTTGTCCTTAGCCGGTTTGGGAGCCACCTCTTCCCCGGGCGGGGCCGGCCTTATTTCAGCAACATCCCCGAGACCTGCATGAAAAAAAGTCAAGTATAAGTAAAGAGAGTTGCTTCAAAAAAGGGTGTCAAAAGCATACAGGATGAGCTTACCGTGATTCTTGGCCTCCCATCTGCCCCTTGCCAAGTCACGCCAGCAGTGCTCGACATGGGAGGAAGTTGTAGCCAGCTACCGAACCCAGTCTTCAAGGTTGGGGATCGCGTGAGGCATCCAGGAAGTCGTTGCACAATAGAAGAAAGCATTACATAAAGCAAAAGAAAAAAGAAAACAAAGTTCGAAGACTAATGGGTAATTCATTACTTATGATCAGGGTTCCACTTCTCGGGGAACAACAGCTTCTCCTCTGGGATGAGGCCGCAGGTCCTTACCCGCACGAACCAGCTCATCCAACCATGGTCATTATCCCCATCGATGCTCGTAAAAAAAGACTTCATTGATCTCGTTGGAGCTTGCTTAATCCTAGAAAAAGTCGAGGTCGATACAACCCTATGAGATGGCTTAGAGTGAATTCCAACCCCTTAGCCTTTCTAGAGAAGAAGCGGAGCATGATCACTATACTCCAGAACAAGGGATGAACCTGGCCGAGGGTAACCTGATACGTCTTGCAAAACTCAACGATAACTGGGTCAAGAGGACCCAATGTGAAGGGGTAAGTGTAGACACTTAGAAACCCTCTACGTGAGTGGTGATACTCTCTTAGGGAGCAGGTATTTGAACCACGACCTCGGCCCCCCAGTTTCAGTCCTTCTTCACATCTCGAGCTATTTTGCCGTTATCGAGTAGATATATCTCGATACGTGTTCACATCGGCCGGGGACCGATGGAGGGTTCTCGACTTTGAAGTCGGTTTTTAGGATACAAAGGCTGGGAACGTACTCGTGAGGGAGCGGTTCCATCGGCGTTTTGTCACCGAACGACCGAAAAGAAGAGGAAGAAGCTTTCTCTTTTTGCGGGGCGGTTGGAAGTTTTCGCCATTATTTCAGGTAAAGGTAAGCGGAAAGAGATAAAAATTGATAATTTTAATGCTAACTAAGTTGATTCAATGGGTGGTGAAGGAGAAGAGATGGAGAGAGTAAGGAACTTAGAAAATTTGGTGGAGGTGAAAGTAAAATTTGATTTCAACCGAAGAGCCTGAATTTATAGGCTCACAGCGACGGTTCGGTGGTGCTAGTGGCCGATCGTCACTGGCAAGCATTAATGGTTTGGGGAACTGTACTGACGGGACATTTCGGTCACCTCGACCGCTTACGTCACGGGGATAACGTCATTCTCGGGGTCTCCAGAAAATCGAGGCTCAAGTCATTTCTTATCATTTTATTCTAAGAAACGAGGGGACTGTCTGTATACGGTAAAAATCGAGGCTACCTGATTTCATCCTTTGATGGAAAAAGTGATACCACGTCGGAAGGCCAAGACGTCGAGTTCGGGGTCAAAGTTCCTTTCCAAGATCGAGGTTGATATCACTTACCGAGGTCAGAAGAGGGCATACTTCGAGATGATGCCGGTATGGTTCAGTAACAGAAAGAGCGAGATACCCGCAACAGACCGAAGATCATGGCGTGAATTTCGGAATGGATTGGTCATCGGTGGTTAATCAGTTATCAAATATGATTTCCTACTATAATTAGAAGTGTACCTTATTTAAGACTCCCCCATTATACAAAGTGAGATCTCATCCATTTGTAATCATCATTATTCACTGAGAAGAATATATACACTCATTACTTTCATGCTATTTCACTTTATTTTTCATCAGAGCTGTTTTATCATTTGTCATTCCTGTTATCATACCTCGAGACTACCATAGGTCGAGGTCGATGTCGAGATTTGGCTTGCATACCGGTTTGATTTATTTTATTTTCTAATTTATCTATTTAATTCCTTGTTTATCAATTGGTATTGGATTAAATAACATATCTTTAAAACCACAATATAAGTTTAATTGTTACTCGATTTAGGGTAAACACAAACACAACAAATAAACTGGTAATTTTATAGCAATGGATTTAAGCGACATATGAATTCCATAGCAGCGGAATCACGATTCCTTTGCTAAATGAGTGAACGGAAAAGAAAAAGTTTATACGATTGATACTGTGAAAATAGTTGACTTTTATCTTAAGGAGTAAGTGATTTAATAAGGTGACAATATTGGTAAAAGTAATTCTTTCTCGTAAAGAATCCATTTCGATACTTGAGGTGGGGTGATAACCCACAGCGAAATGCATTCTACCCGATAAGGCTGACACTTTGAATCCTGTTTAGACTGTGGAAATGTCTCTTGTAGTGTCTTTCATGTTTGGATGGTATGTCTTTAGGCACCCAGCATGGAAGATAGGGTGGATCTTTAGCTCGGAAAGAAGCTGAAATTTTTAGGCAATTTGTCCTACTTTCTCTAGGAAAGTACACCAACGACTTTTTTCTTGGCAGATAGTGACTTGATGTTGATAATTACCAATAATTCAATATACACAGTGACAAAGCTAGAGTGTATTGGATGATAGCGCAAAATGAAAAGAGAATCTGTTTGACACTGAAGTGTCAACCCCTGCCATGGAAAAAACAAGATTAGTCACTTTCCAATAAACGGAGCCATGCATGAATATAACTCAGACAAGAGTTCACTTTTCACCCATGCATGCAATCCATGTCCAAGCTTTTTCGCATCTCGCTTGGATACTGATTTTCTGAATACTAGCTCATAGACAAATTCAAAATTTAGAGTCTCTATGTATTACTAGTATTTTTTATATATTAGACTCATTTTTTAACACATATGAGCAGGGGGCGGCCCAAGGGTCAAGCCACTAAAGCAAACCCTCAAATTTTTATTTTTGTTTTCTACTCGTATTTGTATTGAGATTCCGATTAATCTAGATTTGTACCGCGTAACACCTAGTAAGAGAGAGAACACATTTTAACAGGATTTTTTTAACCACAGAACTCGAACCCAATATATCTAATTAAGGTAAGTTGGATCATATACATCTCACAACAATCTTTAAAGGTAGGGTCTAAATATATTTGGTATTTTAAAATAAAAAATAAAATAGTTTATAAAAGGCAAAGATAACTTTTAATTTAGTACTGATGTAACCGTTTGAGCAAATGGAGAAAGAGAATCACTCCCCCTAAACCTTTGTCGCGAATATAAAACTTTTCATTATTTAAATTTTACGATTGACGTCATTAGTAAGGTACATATATTATTATTCTCCTTTTATATTTCTCACTAAAAACATGCAATAAACTTTTAGAATCTGTTATCTTCAATAGTCCAAGTATTATTTTTATCTTTCTCATCAGAAAATGAGTACTACATTCTTATATTATCTTTCTTGGTTTCTGCAAAAAAGCTTGAGTTTTCGATACACTATATTGTTCTCTTTACAACTTGTTTGGATGGTTGTTACTTGTTGTATTGTATTGTATCGTTACTTTAAATACAATGTTTGTTTTGATTGTTACTTAAATTTTATTGTATCGTATCGTTTAAATCCATCGTTACGTAACAACGAAAAGTGTCACTTGATGGAACGACCGATTTGATGTGGTTGCGTCGTTTTCTTATTTTTTTTATCTCATCTTGCCCTTTTTTATTATTCAATAATCCTACTTTATCCTTTACCTTACCTTTTTATATAATAATATTATCTCGTACCTTACTTTTTCTTTATAATACTGCAAGTTTTTTCTTCATACTGTCGATGCATGACATTATAAAACGACGGCAAACAATACAATTTATCCAAACATTGTATACATTAAAACGATACAGTACAATATAATACGATACGATACATTATGAAACGATGTATAACAACCATCCAAACAAGTTGTTAGAAAGAAAAGAGTTTTATTTTTTCGATAAAAAATAAGAGTTGAAGAGTATTGTTGAATAAAACTATATTGCGCATTCTTCTTTTTTTCTCAGGTTTCAAGCGTTAAAACAAGTATATTAGAACATAAAAAATTATTTAAACGATATCAAGTTATCAACTTCTTGAATCTGGTTCTATTTAAGATCAACAAAATCTTAGGAGAAATTACATTATTTATAAAAGAAACTATTAACAACTTTACATCTTAAAAATCTAGAAAATAGACGTCAATTAAAAATATAGATGAATTTTTTTTCTTCTGAAAGGTCCTAGATTAAGGCCTCGTTTGGTCATATGTTTTGCCAAAATAAATTTGGGATTTATTTTCAAAACTCATGTTTAGCCATAAATTTTGCCCACATTTTGGCAAAATCCCAAATCCCAAAATCACCCCAATTGCTGATTTTTGGACAAAATTCCAAAACTTGAGAATTATATACATGTTTTTCCAAAATAAAGTTGGAAAATATGTTTTGAAAACGTATGTCCAAACACATTTTTTTCTTCAAACCAAACTTCACCCAAATCAGATTTTTCAAAACAAATTTAGAATCTATGGCCAAACGCTAGCTAAAAATTGGCTTTAAGCCACCAATTTTCTTGCACCGTCCATGCCATGGGCGGTCCTTCCATAAAGCAAGTAAAGCAATCGCTTTAGGCCCCATATTTGTGGGGGCCTTATTTTTTGTTACACCTAATAGACTATGTATAAGTTTAAAAAAGAGTTCTGTAAAGTGAACAAGTTTGATTTCTTTCTTTAACAAATATAGAGAAGAAGGATTTGCAACTGCTATGATTTCTACCAAGGAAATTGCACTTGAAAAGGAATATCGAACCTGAATTACGTAAGAAACATGTGATATATAAGAAGTAACAATTTGATGCATTTGATAATGAAATCTCAAAATCTTTCGAAGAGTTCTTTAGACTTGATTACTTTTATACATAATAGACAAGGCTATTTTTCACTTCAAAAATAGATTTTGAACGATTTGAAGCATATGAAAATATTTTTGGTTTTCTATTTGGCAGTAGAAACTAAGATCACTAGATGTTGAAGATTTTAAAAAATATTGCGTTAATCTGGAATATTTCTTAAAGCATAATAATCAATTAGATATTGATGGTTTAGATATATTTTCTGAACTAAAAGTATTAAGAAAAATAGTACAATTAGAAGATAAAAGTTTAATTCATATACTTAATCAAATAAAAAGATTTAATTTTTTTCTAAATGCCTAAATTGCTTATGGAATAATGTTCATAACTCGTGTTACCGTTGCTTCAGCGGAAAGAAGTTATTCAAAATTAAAATTGAAAAAATCTTACCTAAGAATAACAATGTCACAAGAAAGATTGAATGGATTAACTATATTGTCAGTTGAGAAATACTTATTAGGAGTTATTGATTATAAGACAATTATTAATAACTTTATATCTAAGAAAAGTTAAAAAAAATAAACTTCAAATAAATAAATTAAAAAATTAAAAAATAAAGGCCCCTTATAAAAATTGGTTTTAGACCACAAAATTTGTCGGGTCGCCCTGTTGAAGATATTGTTGTTTGGCCAACATCCAGTCAAAATATAAAAGAAAAAAACAAGAGTAGGAGATTTTATGTCAGACAGAATCCAGAATTTGACTATTGGGTCGTTTATTCTGGCACTAGGCTTTGCTCCTAGTCCCTCCCTACCCTCTTGTTCAAAGTTTTCTTGATTGATTTTTGTACGTGTCTATAGAGACGAATTTAAGATTCTAATGATTAATAATTCTTTATAACGGTGGGTGAAGTACATACTATATATTAAATTGTATACATTGTATATAGACAAGAGGGGTTGCTCTGATGGTAAATAACCTTCACTTTCAACCAAGAGGTTATGAGTTCGAGTCTCCCCAAGAGCAAGGTAAGAAGTTCTTGGAGGGAAGGATGCGGGGTTTCTATTAGGAAATAACCTCTCTACCCAGGTAGGGAATGAACTGAAGCCAATGACCTATATGTTAAATTTTATACACACCGTTTAACGTAAAAATTGGGGTGCCCCTTTTTAACCTGTAGCCGTTTTATCTTTCTGTTTGTACCTGTACCCGTTTTTTTGTTAAAAGCCATTCGAAAAGACTATTTTGCCCTTCTTTATTAAAAGACTACTTTCTCTCCAAGTATACGCTAGTCCTCTACTGTCTATGTCTCTCTCTCCCGTTATTCGCATTTTTTTTATTTGCTCTTCTCTGAAATCAAAGGGTTTTCGTCGTTGTTTCGAATTTTCAACTGCTAGTCGTTGTTGTTCCCACATTACGATTTAATCACATGTACATTGCATTAACTTTCTGGGTTTTATTTTACGATTTAATTTCTAGTTTTGGGTTTGATAGTCATATATTTATGATAGGGTTTAGTTTGATAAGTTCATTAATTTTACTTTTATGTTTGTATTTTTAGGTTTTTTGAACGAGCGTTTATGTTGTTAATGAAAATTCTATAAATTCTTCTGTGATTAGACGTTCAAATTTTAAAAAAATTTCAGAGTTAAACAGATGACAATGATACCTTAGATAGGAGCTGAAGTTTTTTTCATGTTTTGGCATTATTTTTTATTTTGAATTTGTGTTTTGTTTTTTTGCTGAATGTTTTGTGCTTGTATGGAGAACCAGAATTAAGTTTTTGTGTTTGTAACTGGTGAATTCCATCTTTAGGAGCTGAAGTTTTTTGTGTTTGTAACTGGTGAAGTCCAGCTTTAGGAGATGAAGTTTTTGTGTTTGTAACTGGTGAATTCCATCTTTAGGAGATGAAGTTTTTTGTGTTTGTAACTGGTGAAGTCCAGCTTTAGCAGATGAAGTTTTTGTATTTGTTACTGGTGAACTTCAGCTCTAGAGCTGAAGTTTTTGTTTTATACCTGTCAAACTTTAGCTCTAGAGCTGAAGTTTTTTTTTGTAACTGTCGAACTTCAGCTCTAGAGCTAAAGTTTTTGTTTTATACCTGTCGAACTTCAGCTCTAGAGCTGAAGTTTTTTTTTGTAACTGTCGAACTTCAGCTTTAGAGCTGAAGTTTTTGTTTTATACCTGTCGAACTTCAGCTCTAGAGCTGAAGTTTTTGTTTTATACTTGTCGAACTTAAGCCTTCTTAGGTGTTGAAGTTTTAAATGATCTTTTTGATAATGTCCTGATGTTATTATTTGTATCTTTTACTTTTTTGGACAGATGGCTCCTAAAGCACCTAAAGATCCTAAAGTAGCTAAAGAAGGCAAAGCACCTAAAAAACCTAGACTACCTGTAGTAGCACCAGGTCCTTATGTCCCTGAGCCTCCACCTACAGGACCAGGACAAAAATATTTTGAGTTTACAGAATGGTTTAACTCTAAGGGTTACTAGAAGGGGAACCATGATTTGAAGAGTTTAATTGCAAATTTCTTGACTCCTGCACAAAGGGATAAGCTTAATAATGGTGCATTTAGATACATTATTGCTATAGAGAATTTCAAATGCAGCATAAAGCTGGTTCATTATCTGTGTCTTTCTCGAATATTCACGAATGATCGAGACTCCATTAATTTTAAGATTTTTGGGCATGATGTTTCCTTCACCCTTGAAGACTTTCACATTATGTGTGGTTTGCGGATCACAGCACATAATATTGAAAAACCATTTAATCGAGAGAGCACTATTCTGAAGCGCTATTTTGGTAAGTCCAAGGGTGTGAGTTTGAAGGATATTCGAAGTTTTATGACTCGCAATGTAATTCCAAAGAATGTTGTGAATCATGCACACGTATGCGAGAGTGATGATGATGCAGTTAAGCTTATGGAAATTCTTATTGTAGAGTCTATTCTGTTTGGGAAAAATACCGAGTCATGTGTGATTGAGGAGTATGCATCTATCGTTGAAGACGAGAAGCTTTGTGCTGAATATCCTTGGGGTAATGTGGCTTATGAGAAGCTCATTTATTCACTGAAACATGCATTGGACAAGCAGAACAAACATCATGCAACTGAGTATAAACTTACTAGATTTCCATATCCGTTATTTGTTTGGTTCTATGAGCACTTCCCAGATGTTCGGGAGAAGTATGTAGCAGAGGATGAGTACCTTGATATGCCTCAGGTCCCCAGGATGTTACGTTATGTATGCGTGGGAGAGCCTAAATATCTCGAACTTTATTATATGTTCAAAACTCATGAAGTAAGTTACTTTTTTTTATTTTTGTATTTGTGTTAATATGCTGATGTATTAGTTTTTTTCTCCTCATAATATACTTTTTTGTATTAAACAGAGATATCGCGACTTTAGGGTATTGGATATAATTCCTGCAGAAGAGGAATTGAATTCAATACCTTTAATTGGGAAATTACCGTGCAGCCGGATTCGTTCAAATGTAGTTAATGCAGTTCCTTCAACTGGTAAATCACCACGTACTCTGAGTCGATCAAAATAATTGAATCGAACTCCTATCATTGGTAAATCACCACCTACAAAGAGTCGATCAAAAGAAGCGAATCAAACTCATGACATTGGTGAATCACCACGTAGTCGGAATCAACCAAAAGAACCGAATCGAACTCCTTTTATTGGCGAAGCATCTCGTACCAAGAGTCATTCTACCTCGTCTACATTTGACTTTGATGACGATGAATTACTTGATACAATATGCTCTGTAAGTTTTGATATGAAGTTTTTTGGGTTTGTTTTTGTAAAAGTACAACATGTTTTTTGAGCTGAAGTTTTCTTCTATATCTGAATTTTTGTTGTGTATTTATTGTAGAGGTTAACGACGGAGGTTCAAAGGCATGCAGAAAAAGAAAGAAGCACGATCGTGAATGAAGTTTTTGATAAGTTTAAAAAGGAGGAGCGAACTGCTATTGTGGAATGCGATTTTTGTAAAAGTGAAGGTAAGCTAATTTATAGAGAAGTCTTTTTATTTGTGCTGATTTTATTTCAGATTAATCATTGTTAGTAATTTTTTTTCTAGGAATATTTCGATGAGAAGTTTGAACAGTTGTTTATGATTGTCAACAAATTAAATGGAATGGACGATGGCAATTTTGATTTGAGTAAGCATCGAGAATATGACAGGAGGAACGACTGTTACAAAGATCCATCGGCTTTTGAAGGCGATCAACATGTTCAAGAACAAGTTGAAGAGCACAGTTCCAGTGCAGATAGATTGAGCAGAGATGTAAATGATGAAGCACATTTATCAACTGAGAATATTGGAAGCAAGCAAGGTGCACATAATCAAGTTGTTGAGACTGAAGAACATACTGCTCATGATGCATTGCGTAAAGTCACAGATGATAATGCTACACATAATGATGCGGCTATTGAAGGCGTTGAACATGTTCAAAAACAAGGTGGAGAGGAACAATCCAATGTCCGTAGACAGAGTAAAGGTGGAGAGAAAGGTGCAGATGATCAAGTTGTTGGCACTGAAAAACATGCATCGAATTGTGCTTTGGAAAGTGATATTGGAAATCAAGCATCTGTTGGTACGTTAAATCTGAAAGACGATCGTTATGCAGGAGTAATAGCGATTTGCAATGAACTTCTAGGTAGTGATACACAGAAAGTTGTTACTACAGGTACAAAGTGTGAAGTTTATAATATTTCAATTATACCTTAGATAGGAGCTGAAGTTTTGTTTTCATGTATTTGTATTTTTTGTAAAACTACAGCATGTTTTTTGGTGAATGTTTTGGTTTGTAACTGGTGAACTTTCAGCTATAGAGATGAAGTTCTTTTTTTATAACTGTCGAACTTCAGCTCTAGAGCTGACGTTTTTTTTATAACTGTCGAACTTTAGCTCTAGAGATGAAGTTTTTTTTTAACTGTCGAACTTCAGCTCTAGAGCTGAAGTTTTTTTTTTGTAACCGTCGAAGTTTTTGTTTGTGACTGGCTAACTTCAGTCTTCTTAGAGTTGAAGTTTTAACTGTTTTTTTTATAACATCCTGTAGTGAAATTTTCACTACAGGTATAAATTTTTTCTATGTTTTATATATAGAAAAACTAGTTGATCTATTCCCCCTCTTTTATGAATATGCAGTGGAAGTTGAAACTAGTCGTGGTTCAATTGCCACAACTCAAAAACTCTCTGATGATGCTCAATTGAATGAAGGTAGAGTTGAGAAAAACCTTCCAGAGAATACTGCAATGGTCGTCGACGTTGGTTCACAATTGAATGATGCTGGAAATGCTAATATTGAGAAAGGCATGCAGCCTGGGGAAACCACAGCGGAAGACAAACGTAAAGGTATTCTATAGATCATGAATTTATTATATTTGATCGAAGTATATTTTTTACATTTTGAAATTTTACATATTTTATTTTCTTTTTTATGTTTTTGAATGATTTTTCAGAAAGACTGGAGGCAGCTCGAAAAGAATTGGGTGAGATTTTGCAGCAATATGAAAAAGGAGAAATACATATATTCACACTTGTTGACTCACAGACAGGTGTGAAGTGTGTTGGTATTATTTTATAAAATTTAGTCAGTATTATTTATTATTTATTTATTTTTTGCATGAAGATACAGGATTTGTTGGAATGCAAACACCATCTGTGTCGCAACACTTAGACCAGGTAATTATTTTCTGCAATTCGATTACTGGCTGTTTTATTGCCTAATGTGTGTTCTCTATCAGTTTTATTTATGTTTATATTTTCCTTGCTTTTGCAGATATCATCTGATGCATAGGAACTGCTTCCAAAACCTAAAAGAAGGAAGATTTCTAGTTCTCCTAGGTGTGACACCAGTGATATCTCCAACTTCAATTTATGTTCATTTTCACTTGGTAGTACACAAGGGGCTGATTCAGAAGGTAATTCTGCTGCTGTTGTTGTTCGTGAAGAGACAGAAGAACGTCGTGAACAGCAGGGAATTGGTCAAGCATCTGCCACGATGGCTGTAGTTTCCCCCCTGCTGCTGAACAGCAGCAGTTAGTTGTGACGGAACAGCAGGAAGAGCAAGCAAAAGGGAAACAATATAAAAAAGGGAAAAGGGTGCGTATAGAGAGTATTTGGTTGAGATCTCCTTATGTAGTTTATAAGAAAAAGCAAAGGGGGCAAGATTGGATAGTAGGAAAGAATAGAAGAAGGTGTCCCTTCCATTATGTTAATCAAGACAGTGGATTGATGCAAAATTTTAAAGAGTGGTTGGAGATGGATGCTAGTAAATATGATTCCAATCCATTCAGATTAGCTGGACTTGATATTCAAAAATCATTCTTTACCGAGCTTATGGATCCTGACTCTGATCTTGCGGATGAAGTAAGTTATTAAGTTTGTTTTTTGAATTGGTTTTCAACTGTATTTCCCAAAAGTTCAGCTTATTTTATGTAGTATAGCTTTATTCATAGTAAACTGCTGAAGTTTTTTAGCTTATTTGCTAAAATTGAATATGCTTAAGTTTTTGTCATGCTGTTTGTAGTTGTGTAATGTGTTTTTTCTAAAATTCATAGTGGTAATTTCACATGTTATCATTTGTCGTTGTCCATTTGCAGCATATTGATGTGGGCGTATATTACTTGCGCAAAAAATATTGCTATCACCTTCCACGTTATACAAAATCAAGATGTGCAGTAACAGATTTACTTTTCGATCAGTATATGACTATCCTGGATAGTATTCATCCTTCAGAAGAAAAGTTGAAGATAATTGAGAAAAGGAAGCAAAAGAGAATGGCGGTTCTTAAGAGCAAATCAAAGAGAAAGAAGATATTCGAAGAACAGATTGAAAAAAAAAGCGGTTATTAAGCCACTTACGGACTTTTGTTGGTATGAGGAAGAATCAACGAATGAAAAGGTGGCCAACTACGTAAAAGGCCTCGACCTTTCCTTTGGTATCTCATGGGCATCTGCCAAAAAAGTATTCTTTCCATTTCGACTTAAGCCAAGGGAGTGCCAGATATCTACGCACTACTTTTTTGGAATTCTGGACTTTGAAGACAAATTTATATATGTGTATGATTCCATGGGCGACGCAACATACGAGCGTGCACTTGAACATGTCAAAATTTATGCCCGGTTGATTCCATACTGTCTCAAATGCTTGAATTTTGGGGAACATAATAAATTTTATGGGGACAGTCCTGTGGAAAAATTTCAAATTAAGTGGATGAACACACCAAAACAGACTACCAAGTACGTGTTTCATATATGTTTTACCATGCATCTTATGTTTATTATTTTTTGCCCTTGTGTTAACTATTCTTTAATTTTTTTTTATGTGTTTTTTGCAGTGTTGATTGTGGTATATTTGCTCTTAAGTTTATTGATATCCGGTTGAAGAGAGAAGATGTCTTCAATTTCGATCAAAGTCAAACATTGGCATTCAGGAGAGAATTGGCTGTCAATCTTTGGGCTCATGGAAAGTGGAAAAAAGATAGCGGCTATGAAACTCCAGCAGAACGAGAAGGACATGATTATGGAGATTTTGAAGAGACTCTGTGTGAATTTTTTTATTAGAGGATTGGTTGTACATAATTTGGATTTTGTGAATATACATTAATTATTTTTTTAGTTCACTTTTTTGTCATACAAATATGTTTGTGTCTTTTATCATGAATTTTAAGTACATTTTTTGTTTGAAAAAACTTAAGCATGACTTCTGCTTTTTGAGATGAAGTTTTGTTTAAAAGTCATAAGAAAACTATTGAATCCGACACAAAAACTTCACCTTATCAGGTGGTGAAGTTTTTGGAAATATGGTAAAAAACTTCAGGACATTCGGCCAAAGTTTTTTCAAAAAGCTTTAAGGCAAAAACTATTAAATCTAACACAAAAACTTCTGCTTATCAGGTGCTGAAGTTTTTGGAAATATACTAAAAAATTTCAGCACATTGGGCCAAAGTTTTTTGAAAAAGCTTTAGGACAAAAACTATTCAATCCAACAGAAAAACTTAGGCTGATCAAGTGCTGAACTTTTTGGAAATATACTAAAACACTTCAGCACATTGGGTCGAAGTTTTTCGAAAAAAGCTTAAGACAAAAACTATTGAATCCAATAGAAAAACTTCAACTTAACAGGTGCTGAAGTTTTTGGAAATATACTAAACAACTTTAGCACATTGGGCCGAAGTTTTTCGAAAAAGCTTTAGGACAAAAACATTAGCATGTTTTGGTATTTTTTTAAGTTGATACTTATCTTTTTTGCATTTACTATCTATTTTTTGTATTTTGTCAACTACTTCATCTTTCATTTAAATTTGTTTGACTATATAGTAAATGATCCGAAAAGTTATTTTTCAGGCTGAAGTTATTTTTTTACTATAGAAAAACTGTGGGTTTTACTAGGGCTGAAGTTACATTTCTTTTTGCATTTACAACATACTTGTTTTTACCACCTACTTATCTTGTTTCATTCAATTTCTTTGAACGTAAAACAGTAAAAACAGCTGAAAAGTTACTTTTACATTTATAGATATTAAATTGATTAGGTGAACTCTTTGTCTATATTAACAATCTCTTCACTTGAAAATTTCATAGTCATTCATAGAGTTCTATCATATTTCTTTAAATATGTATTCATCCTTAGTCTTTCAGATCTTATTAAAGAAAAAATGTCTGGTGCAAGCGGAAGTGGGAAGCCTAATATGGATAAAATTATGCAGAAGTGGGAGAGTTTGAAGTGTGAGTGGTACAATAACAAACCGATGTCTAAGCTTATGCTTTTGTGGGATCAAATAAAGGCTGATTGGGAGAGAATCAGACCACAGTTTTTTGCCAATCAATCATTCCAGAACAGGCTTAACATGGAACGTAGTTGTGGAAGTTATTCAACCTCGTTCGACAAGGTTGTGCAATAGTTTGATAGTTTTCAGTTTCCCAGCTGGAACGACTATTCCAAGCTGCAAAACAACCTGAAGAATCTTCTTTCTCTTATGGACAGAGTAATCGTCGAACAAAGTCAGCTGTGTGATCAATTCAACAAGTTAAAGATTGATCTTCTTGGATTCAGTGGTCTTTTGCCCGACTACCCTATAGTTATCTCCGATAGTGATGATGATGAGATATTTATAGAAATTGAGGAGTACTGTGATGGTGACGATGATGATGGTGATGATTGTTAGTATTTGTAATCCTTTTTTTATGTTTTCAATGCTATGCTTTTTGTTTACTTCAGCCCATAGAGCTGAAGTTTTTTAGGTTAATTTTGTATAACTTCAGCCCGGAGAGCTGAAGTTTTGTTTGTAAATGTGTATTGTTCTGACCTCTTTTTATATCAATGTAATTGCCACCCTCTTTGTTCTTAGCTTTCTATTGCATTATCCTTGTTATTTGTTGGTATTTGCTTTATACTTCTTAGTTGCTTAGAAATGCTACAACTTTTGTTTGTACATGTGTTTCTTTTTGTGTGTTGTACGCATATATGTGTATGTGTGAGAGAGTGTTTGTATGTGTGTGTGTGAGTGAGTGAGTGAGTGTTTGTATGTGTGTGTGTGTGTGTGTGTTTGTTTGTTTGTTTAAGGATATGTATTTCACATACTGTAACCTGAAGTTTTTTCTCGCAGAAATCATTGCGTACTTTTTAAAAATGCAACAAAACCTGTAAGCCTGCGCAACAAAAATGAGTGATTTGTACTTTAGCAGTATATAAAATTGTCCAAGAGCTTATTTTTTTATTCCTATGAAAAAAATCACATTTGAATTATGTCATACAATAAAGAAAGTCTAAATTCAGACCAAGGATTATTGAAGCTTGGAGTATTTTTCAGTGTGTTTCTTGGAATATGGATGAGGTGCTGGAGAAGACAAGCAAGTTGTTCTGTTATGCCCAACTTGTTTACATCGACTGCATTTGGTAGACATGAATGGTACTGATGATTCAGTCGCAGGTATATGCCTCTTCTTTTGTCTTCTTCCTTGTAAAATCTCTACATCGGGAGGTTTTGTGATCTCAAATTGTACATTTTGTGGTATTTTCCATGATTTTTGATCTCCCACAGTATTCACATGTCATTCATATGTTTTCAACCATGTTTCCCTTGAATACCAATTTGAGCAGTAATCAGATTTTTGCAAATATCTCTTATTAATAGCAGCAATTGCATGTGGACAGGGCAATCCATCAAGTTGGAATTCCAGGCAGTCACAAGTTCTCTTCTTTAAGTCCACAATGAATTCAATTCATTCACTATTTATTCTAAACAACATTGAGTCAAGGTTGAACACCTAACAAGGAATAAAAAATTAAGATAAATTATATTAGTGTATTTTTGCTTCAAAAAGAAAAAGTATGAAATTTTTTAAATGTAAGCAGTAAATCACTGCAACAGATATAAAAAGCTGAAGTTAATAAATATACTCACAAACATTTTGCAAGCCAAGTCCATCTTCTTAGTCATCTCTTCTTCTGCCCATATTGATACTCTGTGAAAAGTTTCATTTGTCTTTTTTCTCCGTTCATAAAACCACTCTCCCAGCTTTTCTTGGATGAAATCTAACATTCTTAAAATAGGCATTTCTCTCCCTTTTAGTAAAATGGAATTCATTTATTCTACCATGTTTGTTGTTAGCATATCATAACGTCACTGTGGGAACCACGATCGAGACCATCTCTCGAGAGGCTCTTCCATTATGTAATTGTATGTTTTCTTGTCAATACTTTTGAATTGGGACATTAACTGATTAAAATATTCACGTTTGTATGACCTTGAAGCACTTTAAAAAGATTTATTATCGTGGCCTTTGCATGTCTTTGCTTTAAATTTTTCTCAAAGTGATAGAGGCGGATACCATGGTGAGCTTCAGAAAAAACTTTTCTAATACCATTTGCGATCGATGACAAGAAAACCAGTTCACGACGGACTTGAATTGCTTTTCTCATTTCCCCGAAGAACCAAATGTATGCCTCATTGTTTTCTAAATCTGCTACAGCAAAACATAGAGGAAAGATTTGATTGTTTGCATCCTTTGATACAGCAACAAATAGAACACCCCGATATTTTGACTTCAAAAACGTTGCATCTACTGTAATAACGGTTCTATAGTAGGACCAACCAGCTACTGATACCGCAGGAGCGAAGAACAAGTAAGCAAATTTGTACATTGAAACACAAAAAAACAAATCATAAGGTGTGAAGTTTTTCAAATAGTAACATTTGAAACTTCAGGCTGATGGTTAGTATTGTTTTGCTTACCTATTTTGCGCATCTCTTTTTATGCTTGTGTATGTTCCTGGGTTTTTGGCCACCATCATGTGTAGGTATGAAGGAAGAATCTGGTAGTTCTCTTCAGGTGTTTCCCTTATGCAAGCAACAGCTTTTAAATAGCACGTCATGCCTTGTGATAACCAATGTCAATTCCAAATTTCATTTTCATTTCATTTTCTACAAAAGCTGGTGTAACCTCTATCTTTTTGTCTCGAACATGTTCTATAATTTGTTCACTTATAAAATTTGATGTAGCATGCTTCTGATCTGATTTTCTTGCATCAACCGAGCATTCATGGATGTTATGATACTTTATCACCCTGAACAGTGTGGAATTTTTTATTTTGGTAGCACGTACATTCCAACCACATTTGTCCACGATGCATTTCAGCTCGTATCTCTTGGAACATGATCTAACAGCAGTGAATTCAACTTTTTGATTTATCTCCAAGTTGCAGAAAAATTTAGTCATGTTTTGTTTGTTCTCAAAGATTGATTCAACTCTTACTTCCTCAGGCAACGCATCGTGCCTAAGTATTTTACATGGTGGAGATTCTTTCACCTTTCTCCTTACTCTTTTTCTTGATTTCTGAGAAGCACAAGAACTTTCAGCAATTTCTTCAATTCTATGTGATGTTATCGATATAAGCTCCATGTTTACTTCATTTTCATTGTTCTTTATCATTGCAGAAGGTGAAAAAAAGCTTTGTTGGATTGTGTGTTGGTTGTCAATTTGCATTATTAGTTGTCCTTCTTCTTCTTGGTCATCGACAAACTGGTATGAATTTATTGGAGGAGGGGGTAATTGTTGCAGCACTATGTATTCTGAAGCAGGTGTAATGTTAGAAGGTTGTTGCCCGTTGTCTACTTCCATTATTGGCACTCGTACTTCATGTTGATAGTCAGCAAAAGGTTCTGAATCTATCGCATATGCAAGAGATTGGTTGAATGCTGCTGATTCTGAAGGTTGTATTTTTTCGATGACGAAATGGCAATTCTTGTATGCTGAATCAGTTGTAAGCAAATGTATATACGTACTGAGTTCCTCATCTGAAGTTACAAGCATTCCTTTGCTTGTATTTAGTTTGATATCAAACCATACTTTTAATGCATATCTGGTTGAATCAATATTTGCAACTTCACTAATTTTCTTCAGGAAAGTATTGAATGATATGTCCTTATTAAGTAGAACAAGTTTTGTATCATGATCCAAGTATTTGAAATCAGGAGTCCAACTCCCATTGAAAGTTATAACAATGCAAATCGAACTCATCCTGCAGATTCATGTTTAGTGGCAAGTATTAGGAAAGTGAACAGAAGAATTTTTTAGGTTGTTTGTGCTGAAGTTTTTACAAATAAACTAAATCACTTAGGCATCTTCTGCTGAAGTTTTTTTTTGGAAAAAGATGTATGACATAATTAATGAATCCTGCAAAGAAAACTTCAGCTTATAAGTGCTAAAGTTTTTAGAGATAAGCTTAATAACTTCAGCATATTAGCTGAAGTTTTTTTATGATGGTGATTCATCAATGCAGAGGAAAAAAACTTCAGCACCTAGGCCGAAGTTTTTTTGGTGCAATATGATTTTTTAATTTAGCCAGTGTAGGAGGAAAATTTTAGCCATCCTGCTTAAGTTTTAAGTAATAACTAAAAAACTTCAGCACCTAGGCCGAGGTTTTTTTGGTGCAATATGATTTTTTAATTTGGCCAGCGTAGGAGGAAAACTTCAGCTCACCTGCTTAAGTTTTTAAGTAATAACTAAAAAACTTCAGCACCTAGGCCGAAGTTTTTTTGGTGCAATATGATTTTTAAATTTAGCCAGTGTAGGAGGAAAACTTCAGCCCTCCTACTTAAGTTTTTAAGTAATAACTAAAAAACTTCAGCACCTAGGCCGAAGTTGGCTTGGTGCAATATGATTTTTTAATTTAGCCAGTGTAGGAGGAAAACTTCAGCCCTCCTGCTTAAGTTTTTAAGTAATAACTAAAAAAATTCAGCACCTAGGCCGAAGTTTTTTTGGTGCAATATGAAATTTTAACTTATATTTTATGGTTTTTTACCCAGTGTACGAGGAAAACTTCAGCTTTTAATTATTGACAAAAAAACTTCAGCAACAAAACAATCATATAAAATTTAATATAATTTCTTCTTCGTTGTGTTATTTGCCAGCTCGTTAACTAAATAACTTCAGCTTAGAATGTTAGAATTCATCATCAAATAGATTTAGAATTGCAAATTCAGCATATCAGTGAAGTTTGTCAAACAACTTCAATCAATCAATCAGAAAACATATAATTCAAAAACTATTTTGAATTCTGGAGATGAATTTGAATACTTACAATGTATTTGAATTTGAATTTGAATGTGAGACGCATTCTCAGGAGAGACGGACTGAAGGAGGAGATACGGAGGAGATCTGGAATTTGAATCTGGGAATACGGAGGAGAGACGGACTCTTATATGTTTTGGAAGGGGTATAATTGTCTTGTTAGTTGATTAGGAAATCAATAGTTTTTAAAAACAGGGTATAGGTTAAAATGTGGCATAAAACTAATGTACGACCGCAAATCCCCCGTTTGACGTCGCTTATCTATAAACTGCACCTCCCACTGCTTTTTGTTCTGCAAAATTCTTTTAGCTTTACTTTTTTTCCTCTTTCCCACGTACTAGTTGACTAATCCCTATTATGTTAAGTGTGAATTACTCTTGTGGCAATACAAACAACCTTGCTACTGTATGATTTATTTTCAAAAGAGTCTATATGATTTTAATTTCAAATTGTATCCTACTTTTAATTCTATAACCAAATTCGGAATAAATTTAGATCTTAAGCATGCTAACCTTAAATAATGTAAAACAAATGTTGATTATTTGAATAAGAGGGTATTGAGTTCCATCACGCAATAGCCTTTTAAATTGAAAGAATATTTAAATTTAATACTCTGTTTGGTTAGCAAACCAGGTATAAGTTATTCCGGTGTTAATTTTAACACCGGGATAACTTATACCTTATAGAATGTGGGGTAATTAGCACTGGTATAACTTATACTTATTAACACCAGGATAACTTATACCTTATAGAATGTGGGGTAATTAGCATCGGTATAACTTATATCTTCTTCTTAGAAATTATGCAATTGTCATTCTTAATATAACATACCAAACAATGAATAAACAACAATCTCAGCATAACTTATCCCAATATAACTTATACCGGTATAAATCGTATTCCAACCATTAAAGTTCCAGTTTAGATTTGTACCAGCACTTTTAGCTGACATTCCAATGAAAATTTTCAGTTGCTTGTATTAAATATTAAAAAGAAAAAGAGTGTATCAAGATGCTCTACTACAAGTTGTATGCGGATTGAATCCACAGTTTGATACATACGAATAGGGTTCTTGCGCCTCTAGGTTATGATATTCCTTTTCTACACAAGCAAACTTTTCTAGCACATTATTATGAAATTCTAACCTTAGATTCACTGTGGAGACCGTTTGGGAATGGCTAGTAAACTAGTAGTAATACAACTAAAACATATATTTCAGTCTCAATTTTTTTATCACGATGTCAGTACCGGCAATATGAACCAGACTAGTTACTACTGTTATATTTATCTGGAGTACCTATGAATATTTAATTACTTAACAATTCTATTGGAGAGAGCACACAAACTCAATTATACGCTGAAGGTGTAACACCAGAAACGATCTCTTCAAGACAGGTTCATCACTTGCTAGTATAGGTCAACATTAGTACATTATTAGGAAAAAGCATGATAAGGTCGAAGTCACTATCAACATCAATTCTATTACAAGAATACATGTGCTATGAAGGTAACCTCTGTTTTTTTTTTCTTTTATGCGTGGGGGTGGGGGGAGAGTTGGGGGGAGGGGGTGGGCGGCAAGGTTAAGGAAGAAGGAAGCCATCCTCACTCTTCAGTTGGAGAAATCCTGGAAGCCAAGCCCTTGATAATATGCCGACACTGAAACCTGACAAGTCATTGAAGCTAAAACCATTAAGAATTAGCACACATGGACCCTGTCAATGTACAGTAGAGGATTCTATTCTCAGCAGTTCCCTTTGCCCAACTTTATCTTTGCCTAAAATCTGAGGTAGAAATAAACATAACATGGAAAAACAACTAAGCATATAAAAAGCCATTGCAGCTGCTTCCCTGAGCTAACTGATAATTACATGGACACTCTTCAGGGTCCCCAGTAGTTCGGAAATGTCAATTCACACAATTTCAGGAGGCAGGCCGAAGAATATTTAATACCGACTCAAACAGAAATTGCAACAACTGCTGCACTAACCAATGGTATAACTAACAGGACTGTCGGTTTATAGCGAATAACTTCTAAACATCTCTATGAACATACAAATAAAAACTTTGGTTTGGATTCAAAACTGATCAAAGCCTCTGTTTTTTCACGCTTTTAGACAGGATGCTTCCACCACTTCATACCATGACTGATTTTTTAATCAGATGGAAAGGGCCAAAAACTCAAATCCCACCGTTGCAGGTGTAAAAAAAAAAAAAGTTAAAATGTTAAGACATGATTTAAAGGTTCACATTACATTGTGCTCAACTTTATACATGATGCCGACTTACTATAGTGCATTTTTTCCCCTCATACCATCTTATTTTAGCCAATGAACTAAATTATGTCCCAGGATGCCAAACCTTTGAAAAAAACATTAAAACAACAAATGAAGTATTTATGACAAAAGCTAAGATGGCAAGCATTATTGGATCCCCAGTAAACAATTTAACAGCCTTTTTAGCTAGAGCATCATAAGTTCTTGGATTCACTATATTTCAATATGAATGATAATCTGCGCAGAAAACAGTGAAACTGAAATCTTAGTGATGAGAGTTGACAAAAATCCTTCGTACTCCCCATTTTTTGAAGCATAAAACATATTGAATGAAAGTTTGAATTCTCTTTTCCTTTTGTTGCCAGATTTCTGAATAGCAATGTCAATGACAAGGATAGATCAAGAAAACACAAACATATAAAAAAAGGATAAAAGATATAGAGTTATCATGGACTGAAAACTGAAATTACCAGATAACGTCTTCGAGTTTAGAACTATGCGATGTGATTGCTTTAGCAGTTTGAGTATCATCAGCACATGCTTCTCTTTCAAGATTTTTGCTTTTACAACTAAACCGCAATTTCAAAGGCACTATCTGCACCGCCACATGTTAAATGCTTGTCAGCAAAGCATTTATAGAAGCAAAATAGTGTATCATAGTGATGCTTCATAAATATAAGGCTTTGAATAATGAAGTTAGATATCATGTTAGGCCTTGATAATAAAAAACACATGCTAGACTCTCAATGGACGATCGTTATTTATTAAAAGCTAACAGGAACTTCAACGTCCATCTCTAGCTCACATCAGTCCAGCTATTGTTTCAAATTTTGCAAGCTGTATCCGTAATGAACTGGGGAAGAGAGGGGATATAAACCAGTCAATCAGCATTATTTTTGCTTGGGCAAAGAAAATGACGAAAAGAAGGGGAGAAATTAGGAGGGAGCTTCTATATGCAAAGCACCAGCTCAGGAAAGATTTCATTCTCATCAAATTGGTATTACGGAAGCTTGAAGATGATCAATAATTGACGAGCACAGCTGAACCAGCTAATACTGATAAACATCAGAATTATCATGAAGAATGTCTACCAGGAGAATATGCATCCCCAGAACCGAATCACAACAATTTAGAATTCAAAGGAACAATCTCTGGGAATATACCTTTTTACTGTACCTAAAATCCCTCTTTGGAAGAAAATGCAAAGGCAAGTTGATTGAAGAAGAAGCTTGAACCAATAGGAACAACTTGGTTGTACCTAAAAGGATATGAGACTAGCAATGAATCCCCAGCAAGTATATCTTTTTTATTGTATCACTAATAGATAGTAATTGCCAATAAAATACCAGCAGTGGAGGTAGATCCTGCACCCTTTGAAATTAAGACCCGAATAGCCTGTGTAAAAACAGAAACCCAAATTCATGCACAATAGAAATATATCGATATATATATATAGAAATGTGAGATGTAACATAAATAAACAAAAGAAGAAACCTTCTTTGAAAGTGCTTCCACAACTCGATTCCTAGTAAAATCTCCTCCTGAGGCTGCCGTTTCATGCGAAAAGCAGAGCTCATACACATGTAGCGGGCGCAAAGGACTAGGCCCAAGAATCAGAACAACCCTTTGAATAGCAGGAAATTCCGTGATCATCAATTGAAGAGCAGTCTTGAGACTAGATATAGTGTTCATTAACTTATCTAGTCTTCTTATTCCCATCCTCACCTCCCTCTTCCTGGCGACATGCTTTCTACGTGAAGGGCCCGTTTCTGCGTGTAAAAGAGCTGTCTCCTAAAGGAAAGCCAGTACTAGGTCATAGCGCTAGAGATACGAGTACCACAAAAGATGGTTACAAACAGAACAACGGTTTCGAAAGCAAGTTGCAATGTCTCTTTCCTTACGACTAAATTCTCTTCTATCAATTGTTATTGGAGTTCAAGCAGAGTTCTGCAAAAATGCTCTAGGATACAATATGACCTGAAACCTAAGTACATTATACACTAACAGAATTAGATTTCTAAACAAGAAAATCAAACTATCTAACTAACAAGAAAGTTTATAATATTTCTTGATTCGGGTAATGTAGAATAGAAAGCCAGTGAAAGATAATTGTTGCAGTGGACTTATTCCGTATATGTACCATACAACTTTCAATATCTAGCAACATTTATAAAGACAAAACTCGCTAATTCATAAGCCAAAAACCTATGTACATCTGTGAAAACAGATCTCTAGTATTAGACACCACTTTTGTTCATAACATACTTCAAAACTTCAACTAGTACGTATTACTTTAATTTTGTTTTGATTTACCAAAAGTAGATAAAAATTAAAAAAAAATACCCATTTACTACATTATCTTTCCGTGAATTTAAAAATTAGACTTCAAAAATATCAAAATCCCGCTACAAAAAGAGCAGCATACTTTAAAGTAAATGATAGTGTTCACTTACCAATTCCGCATATTCAGTGTTCAATACGTCATATTCTAGAGTGAGATCCTGCAGTATGCTGCGCAATTAAACAAACAACATACAGGCGATTAATTAGAGCAGCACCAGAGAAGCAAACAACATAAAAATCTGAACAAAATCAAATTAGTACAAAATTTTGTACTCCTGTTCCAGTTTATGTGAAACTATTTACTTTTTGGTCCATTCCAAAAAGAATGAACCCTTTCTAAATTTGGTAACAATTTAGCTTAAAGTTACAACTTTACCCTTAACGAGAAGCTTTTATAACCACACAAATATTGTGGGCCCCATTTGGACTTGTTTAGTACCACAAATTTCAAAAGTATTCATTTTTTACTTAAATTCTGTGCTCAGTCAAACAGGTTACGGAGTGAGTACTACTTACGAAGGGATTTGCTGGTGCATATAGAGGACGAAACCTAAGATGTCAGTAACAAGATGGAATCTGATAGAGCTGTTGAGAGTATCTGAGATTGTTTCGATGTCTGTGAAACCTACTTCACTTTCTCCTTCCCCTTCCATCAGCTCTCTATAGTCGTCTGATTTGGGTAATGTAAATTCAAATTAACACTTTAGCGCGCTGGTCCGAGTTTTGGCTCCGATTTTCCAATATATTCCCCACTTTACTTTTATTACTAAATTATTATTATTTTTCTCGAAAGGTTTGAAAAAAAACGTCTTTGGAATTTTGAAGTAAGACAAGGTCCATTGCTTTGGTCACTCAACTATCACATATTATCTATCAAAGCCATCTTTCTTTCATTTGTAACAACAAAATCACTTAACTATATCAATAACACTTAGAAGGTCACTCAATTAGATTTCTCAAACTTTTGATCGCCAAATATGTATTTTACCCTCTAAGGGGTCGTTTGGTATGAGGTATAAGAAGGTATAGGGATGGCATAAAAATTTAATACCACCTTAATATTTTGTTTGGTTAGCAAATCAGGTATAAGTTATCCCGGTGTTAAAATTAATTTTAACACCAGGATAATTTATACCTTATAGAGGGTAGGGTAATTAGCACCGGTATAACTTATACCTTCTTCTTAGAAATTATACAATTGTCATCCTTAATACAACATACCAAACAGTGAATAAACAACAATCCCAGCATAACTTATACCAGCATAAGCCCTATTCTAACCAAACGACCCCTAAGGGGTCGTTGTTATGAGGTATAAGAAGGTATAGGGGTGGTATAAAAATGTAATACCACCTTAATACTCTGTTTGGTTAGCAAACCAGGTATAAGTTATCCCGGTGTTAATTTTAAGACCGGGATAACTTATACCTTATAGAGGGTGGGGTAATTAGCACCAGTATAACTTATACCTTCTTCTTAGAAATTATGCAATTGTCATTCTTAATACCACATACCAAACAATGAATAAACAACAATCCTAGCATAACTAATCTCAGCATAACTTATCCCAATATAACTTATATCAGTATAAATCGTATTCCAACCAAACGACCCCTAAATTATCAACTTTTATCTTCTTTTTATTTTTTTAGCTTTTTAATTTAATAATTTTTTTTCTCTTTTTAATTTATATTATGGACTTATCTTAGAATAAATAAATTTTATTTATAAATTAAAAAAAATAAAATAATATTCAAGCATATATAATGTTGGAATAATAAAATATTGAGCATAGTAGAAAGTTAATTATAACAATTCATTTGTAATAATAATTTTGATATTAATAACAAAATCAAAAATTTATTTACACAATTGAGAATGAAAGAAAATAGAAGTTTTGAAATATATATTCCATGCACGTACTATAGAAAATAATTATTTATAATAAAAGTATTTTTGTAATATACATTACATATTCTTGAATATTATACTCAATTATATTATTATTTCGACATTATATATGCTAGAATTTTTTTTAACTAAAATATTTGTGTTCTATAGGTAAGTCCATAATGTTGATTAAATAGATAAAAAGCAAAAAACGGAAGATAAAAGTTGATAATTTAGAGGGTAAAATAGGTATTTGGCGATCAAAAGTTTAATAAATCTGGTTGAGTGACCTCCTGAGTGATATATACATAGTTGAGTGACTTTGCTATTACAAACGAAAGAAAGATTTCGGAAAGTTGAGTGACCATCTGAGTAATGGACCACCGGTAGCACTTAAATCTGGGGCATTTGCATCTATACCCGCTTTTTGTGTCACGTTTTAACTTGTGCCCACTTTGCAAAAAAAATTGTAAGCGTAACCACTTTTTCGCATAACTTCAGCATACGGGGCTGAAGTAGCAAAGGCAATCACGCAAAACTTCAGCATTCTAGTAGACGGGCCTGAAGTTCAGCTCTAGAGCTGAAGTTTTTGTTTGTAACCGGCGAACTTCAGCTCTAGAGCTGAAGTTTTTGTTTTGTAACCGGCGAACTTCAACTCTAGAGATGAAGTTTTTGTTTTTGTAACTGGCGAACTTCAGCTCTAGAGCTGAAGTTTTTGTTATTATTATTATTATTGTTTTGTGAGAAAGTAGTTTCTCAATTCGTGCAGCTCCATATTTTCAAAATTATGCAATTTAACTTTCTTTGCCTCATGCCTCCAACAATTCCAAGGTAGAGATGCACAACAAAGTTTCTCATGTTCGTCATCAACTTCATCTTTGTATGTAAGCTACAAAACCAAGAAAACCACAACAGGAACTAAGGTAATAAATATCTCCATGAACAATCAATCATGAAACTAATATAGAAAGGTTAATTAACAGTCAATGTGAGGGAAGGGGAAGCTTTATCGAATTAGGTATATCAAAATAATATTCAGTTCGAGCAGATAAGACGTATATGCATATGTCCCTGCTTTTCCAGTATTATGAATTAAATTCTTGTGTTTATAATAATAAGAAGCACCAACAGCAGCAGAAGAAAGAAGAAGAAGAAGAAGGAGGAGGAGGAGGAAGGGGATGAGGAGAAAGGGGGCTGAAGTTATTTAAAAAGTGGGTACAAGTTAAAAGTTTTTAGAAAAATGGGTATAGGTTAAATGGGGGCGACCAAATAGGGCGCCCCGTGTAATTTTTACCTTATATCTCTTGTGAGTTTGTTGGAGTCCAAGATGGCCCGGGCAATAAGAAGATCACAGATCCACTTTGACTGGACCCGGAAGTATTCATTTGTCTTGTATTTATTTTTGAGTAAACTTCGTTTGTAACCATCCGGGGAAAACTAATGACAATATGTAGCCACAAAATAAATCATACAACTAATATCCCAAAACCAATTACAAGGACTAGCCTAAAACCACTGCCACTCTTTCCACTTTAAATTTCAAACTTTTCAACTCCCTAACCTACTTCATTCCATGTCTTTCCCTTAATTTACCACCTACTTAGAGAAATTCGAAGTAAATTATTTGGGAATTTTCAGACATCCCCTTTTGTTTTACAGTTCCGTTAGCTGCGAGTATTAATTTTAAAAGGCAAAATACCTTAAAACCCCCCTAAACTTGACACGGATTATTAATTACAACCTTAAACTATTCGTGGTCTTAATTACCCCCCTCAACTTGGCGTTTTGAGAGCCATTACCCCTCCCCCGGGACGCTGATATGGCAAAGAGTGTGGGTGCACTCACATGCCACATGAATTTTTCCTGTATATGTGACATTTTTCAAAAATAAAACATATTTTTACCTTTTTAAGTATGTTACTTCTTTAATTAACTTTTTTCGAATACAATTTATAATAAAACTTGGATAGAACTACATTATTAAGGCAAAATATTTTTATTTGGCTAAAATATTAAAGTTTTAGTTAATCTTTTTTTTGAATTTGACCTGAAAATAAAGATTTATACAATTAAAATAAATAGTCAAGGCATCTAAAAAGTTATAAAAAATACATGGTTTGTAATTAATTATTTTGGCTATAATTTTTTATATAGCTCTAAATTATGGTGCTCTAAAAATATATATATTTTATAGATTTGCCTGAAAAAAATATAAATACACAGTTGAAATAAATAGTTATTGCATCAAAAGAAGAAATAAAAAGAGTGTACAATTTCTTCAACTGTGTATTTTTATTTCTTCAATTGTGTACAATTTCTTCAACTATAAAAAGAGTGCACTGCCTGATTTTTGAATTATCTGGCTATTTTTGAATTTCTCCTTCTAAATTGGGGTTCTGCCCGATTCTCTTCCAAATTACTTCGATTTCTTGTATGCAACATAGTTCAATCTTCATCGTTTCCTAACTTAAAGAAAAAGAAAAAATTTGTATATGTTATAAAATAAAGACTATAAAGTAAAGACAAGTATAGAGAGAAACTGATATATTATTCGAATTCAAACTGATGTACATAATGAACTGAAATCTCTTCTATTTATAGAAAAAAAGAAGTTGTTGTGTAAGCTGCTACTATACCAGATATGGATAATCTTCTACTGAAAGCAATGTTTATCCATAACGGAGTACTGAAAGGATAAGCTTATTATACCCGATATGGATAATCTTCTACCGGGGGTAATGTTTATTCATAACTGGGTACTGAAAGGATAAGCTTATTATATCCGGTGGATAATCTTCTATCGGAGGTAATATTTATCCATAACCGGGTACCGAAGTGATAAGCTTCTTCAGGAAGCTTATTTTCAATAGAGTACTAAATAGATAAACATATTTACGGTGGAGTCCCATATGGATAAGCTTCTTCAGAAAGCTTATTTACAACGGAGTACTAAATGAACATCCATAATATATTTATAACACTCCCCTTGGATGTTCATTAAAAGATAATGTGCCTCATTAAAACCTTACTAGGAAAAATCACGTGAGAAAAAATCCCAGTGAAGGAAAAAGAGTACACATATTTAGTAAGATGCATTGTTAGGTGCCTCATTAAAAACTTTATAAGGAAAACCCCATGGGAAAAAACCTTAGTAAGGGAAAAAGAGTGCATCACGTATTTTACTCCCCCTGATGAAAACCTTGTTTCAAATATTTGAGTCTCCGCATTCCAATCTTGTATACCATCTTCTCAAAAGTTGAAGTTGGCAAAGATTTAGTGAATAAATCTGCTGGATTATCACTTGAACGGATTTGTTGCACATCAATGTCACCACTTTTCTGAAGATCGTGTGTGTAGAATAATTTTGGTGAAATGTGCTTCGTTCTATCTCCTTTTATAAATCCTCCCTTCAATTGGGCTATGCATGCAGCATTGTCTTCGTATAAAATTGTGGGTCTTTTATCACATTCCAAACCACATTTTTCTCGAATAAAATGAATTATTGATCTCAACCATACGCATTCCCTACTTGCTTCATGAATAGATATTATCTCAGCATGGTTTGAAGAAGTAGCAACAATAGATTGCTTTGTGGAGCGCCATGATATGACAATACTTCCATATGTAAATACGTAGCCGGTTTGAGATCGAGCTTTATGGGGATCAGATAAATAACCTGCATCTGCATAACCAACAAGGTTTGCACTATCTTTGTTAGCATAAAACAAACCCATATCAAGAATTCCCTTTAAATATTGCAATATATGCTTAATCCCGTTCCAATGTCTTCGTGTAGGAGAAGAACTATATCTTGCTAGTAAATTAACAGAAAATGCTATGTCAGGCCTTGTAGCATTAGCAAGATACATTAATGACCCAATTGCACTGAGATAGGGTACTTCGGGACCAAGGAGTTCCTCGTCCTCTTCTGGAGGTCGGAACAAATCCTTATTCACTTCAAGTGATCGAACAACCATTGGTGTACTTAATGGGTGCGCTTTGTCCATGTAAAAGTGTTTTAAGACCCTTTCTGTATAGGCAGATTGATGGATAAAGATCCCGTCTGCTAAATGTTCAATTTGCAGACCAAGACAAAGTTTTGTCTTTCCAAGATCTTCCATCTCAAATTCTTTCTTAAGATATTCAATTGCCTTTTGGAGCTCTTCTGGAGTTCCAACAAGATTTATGTCATCAACATAAACAGCAAGTATAACAAATTCTGATGCTATTTTCTTTACTATAAAAATACATGGACAAATAATATCATTTATGTAACCTTCTTTCAGCAAATATTCACTAAGGCGATTATACCACATGCGCCCAGATTGCTTTAAACCGTACAAAGATCTTTATAATTTGATCGAGTACATTTCTCAAGACTTTGAATTATATGCTTCGGGCATTTTCAATCCTTCAAGGATCTTCATATAGATTTAGTCAAATAAGTCATATAGGTTAAGACTTGTATCTAAATGGTATGACATCTTCAAGTGTCTGGACTGCTAGTCCGATCCTCACAATCTTTTACAATATTGTGCACTATATTGTATTAAATATATCGTCGACGATCATTTTTTGTCAGTTCCGAAGCGACATAACTTGTGGAGATCTCATCACTTTCTTTATTTTTAGGTACCTGAACTTTTTCGGGAGTTTCATGAAACATTATGTCGTGGGCTCTTCTAGAGCTTATTTCCTCCTCATTATGATCATTTTGATCATTAGCTCCTACTATTTTTCAAGGATTGTTACCTTTGGAACCGATTGGTCTACCACGCTTCATGCGTACAGTAAACTCTATCCTTCAGGGACTTTAATTTTAATAGGAGCATTTGCAGCTGAAATATGATATTTAATTTTGGATCAGCAAATGCTTCTGGCATTCGACTTGAATTATCTTCTAAGTGAGGATCATGATAATTCGATTCATATAGCATATTTTTCAACGGTTTATTCCATCCCCCAAATGTTAGAAAAACTAACATATATCCCCAATCATCTTTGGGAAACATATCTTTGTGTATTATGGTAGAGAAATTAATCATATACCACGCAACAAAAGATAGTAAAAATATTTGGTTTCTGATCCTAAACCAATTGTGAAGGGAGGACTTATCATATATTGTTGATCTGATGCATACAAGTGCTGTTATATGCAATTTAGAAAATCTTAGACCAACACATGAAGCTTTGTTCTCATAAGCAATGGTTTAGCCATTAATAGGAGGTATTCAATGCTAAACCAGCTTGGATATAAACCAGCATTATCAAGATAAATTGTCTTGATTTCATAATCTGAAAATTATGCTCTTAATCGAGAAAAGCAATTCCAAATGTCAAACTGCAGGTTGACAATAATTACACATGTAACCATCTCATATATGCACCTATAAGTGGTTCACATGATAGGTGAACGGGCCCATATTCACCTTTTATATATTTCAGAATCAGGGGTCTTAGTCCCAACTTTAGCTGGTATACAATTCATTATGAGAACAAGCAACACATGAGAATTCCTGAAGAATCTTCTAGTTCTTTAGTATATGCTTATCTGAATTCTCAAATAGCTCATTTAAAAATGGCAAATGAAAACTTCAAGTTTATCATGTCATGTGCTATCTCTTAGTAAACTTCTGGTTTACTATGGCATAAACTTTTGCTTTAGTAAACTTCTGATTTACTGCGATACATGATATAGTACAAATTAAAGAATAAGGCGGGTAACTTCTCACATACATATTATTTTAC
Organism: Nicotiana tabacum; assembly: GCF_000715075.1. NCBI lineage: Eukaryota > Viridiplantae > Streptophyta > Magnoliopsida > Solanales > Solanaceae > Nicotiana > Nicotiana tabacum. The sequence goes on along the minus strand of NC_134101.1, from coordinate 156,113,461 downwards.
CCCCTATGATTGTGGAAACATGAAGATTATCAATCTTCCAATCATTTGTAGTCTCAATATGATAGCCATTTGTATTAGTAAACTTCAGGTTTACTACAACATATGTTTTGACCATAATCATATAATATGAATGACATATTTGTATATAAGCTCTTCGAGAGCCTTCATTTATTATCCACAATCTAATATTTATCTGGCACTACTGGTGTCATGTATTCTTTAGGCAAACATTTAGCTCTTCAGGAGTTGTTGATACATTTTGTACTATCAAATATTGCTCAGACACTGCTGGTGTCATGAGAGAAAATCACAATCAAATAAACAATGTAAAAACAATTGTTTAAGCACACGAAAACTCCTCTTCATAATATTTTTCCACTTCAGGAAGCAATTTCAATTGTGTTACTTCTTCAGGAGCAAATTTAAAATACGAAATATTGAGTATATATTCTCCCAATTATATTAACTCTTCTGGAGGTGAATTGTAATGTATTCACATCAAGAGCGCGTTCATATTTACCCGACTTATTAGTATTGTCACATTCACTTCAGGGAATGGATTAATATTATCAAAAGTTCTCATCCTTCAGGAAATCGAACATAATTATTTGAATGCGCATTAATCACATCAAATTGTGATGCCTCAACCTCTTTTAAAATATTTACTACTTCAGGAGCAAATCGAGGTGTGCATTTAATATAGAGAATATTTATGTAGCTTATCTTCAATTGTAACCATAGAAAGCCTAAATTATCACTTCTGGTGATCATAGGCATATACCACTTCTGGTAGTTAACAAAATATAATTACAATGAGATATACGAAATATAACCACTTCTTGTGGTTGTATATTTCTTGCAAACTCTGCTAGAGTTTAAGTTGATCTAATAATGTTATCCATATTCTTCAAAATGACATAAACAAGATATATTATAGTAAACATCATTATCAAATCATAATTTTTCTTTATGTACAACAATTACATAACCATATTATCTATTACAAATAACAAAAATTAAAATATTTACATTTCTACAGATTCACCACCGATTACATGACTTGTTTCTCCTTCTGGGAGTGCAAGGTAATCAGTTATATCCAAATGCATGAAGTCTAAATTATCTTCAGAAATAAAATTTGCTTCAGCATTTTTCTCTGTCTTCTTTAGGGAGGCTTGATAAAGCTCAACTAGGTGCTTTGGTGTACGACAGGTACGTGACCAGTGCCCTTTTTCTCCACATCTATAGCATGCATTTTCTGCATTTGGTGCTTGCACCGCTTCATGCTTTTGTTCTTTCCTTTTCCACTGTTGGTGGTGAGGAGTGTTCTTTGGTGCATTATTATTACCATGATTAGAGTTTCTTTCCCGACCACAACCATGACCACGACTGGGGCCACGATCTTTTCCACATTTATCCTGGTGGAAGTTTGTCTCATTCACTTCAGGGAATGGACAAGAACCAGTAGGTCGGCTTTCATGATTTTTCATTAATAGCCCATTATGTTACTCGGCTATAAGAAGATGTGAGATAAGTTCAGAATACTTTTTAAATCCCATCTATCGATATTGCTGCTGCAGGAGCATATTCGAGGCATGAAAAGTGGTGAAAGTTTTCTCCAACATATCATGATCAGTAATATTATCACCACATAACTTCAATTGGGAAATAATTCTGAACATAGCAGAATTATACTCACTGATAGATTTAAAATCTTGTAGCCTTAGATGAGTCCAATCATATCGTGCCTGTGGAAGAACGACCATCTTCAGGTGGTCATATCTATCTTTCAAATTATTCCACAGTATGACTGGATCTTTAACAGTAAGATATTCCATTTTCAGGCCCTCATCAAGGTGATGGTGTAGGAATATCATTGCTTTGGCACGGTCTTGGTTTGATGCCTGATTTTTGTCTTTGATGGTGTCTGCCAGACCCATCGCATCAAGATGAATTTCAGCATCAAGCACCCAAGACATGTAGCTTTTTCCCGATATATCCAGGGTTACAAATTCAAGTTTAGAAAGATTTGACATTATTTAGGAAAAGAAAGTTCTTACCTCAGATACTTTCAAAATATTTGCTCGAGATGGCAGAGTCTCGTGCTGATAACGTGTTATAAAATAAAGACTATAAAGTAAAGACAAGTATAGAGAGAAACTGATATATTATTCGAATTCAAAGTGATGTACATAATGAACTGAAATCTCTTCTATTTATAGAAGAAAGGAAGCTGTTGTGTAAGCTGCTACTATACCAGATATGGATAATCTTCTACTGAGAGCAATGTTTATCCATAACGGAGTACTGAAAGGATAAGCTTATTATACCCGATATGGATAATCTTCTACCGGGGGTAATGTTTATCCATAACTGGGTACTGAAAGGATAAACTTATTATACCCGGTATGGATAATCTTTTACCGGGGGTAATATTTATCCATAACCGGGTACCGAAGTGATAAAGCTTCTTCAGGAAGCTTATTTCCAATAGAGTACTAAATAGATAAACATATTTACGGTGGAGTCCCATATGGATAAACTTCTTCAGGAAGCTTATTTACAACGGAGTACTAAATGAACATCCATAATATATTTATAACAGTATCTTTATTAAATTATTATTTTTCTCATGTAAGGAAAGGTTTGAACAAAAATGTCTTGGAATTTTGAAGTCAAGACACTAGTAATCACTAAAAAATTATAGAGCACTGATATCTCTTGTGAGTTCAATCTTCATTGTTCCTTAACTTAAAGAAAAATAAAACATTTGGGTAATAGTCATTACATATAAAGATATTACTTTTGGTATCGTCAATATAAGTTTAAAAGGTCTTAAAAGACACAATATCTTGAGCAGTAAAGCATTCTCGGCGATAATTTTGGTTTTGTTGATTGATAATTTATTAAATTTGGTAATAATCTGCTTGGATTTGGAGCAAAATCAAGAATCCCAATGTAAAGACTACTGATTGTACAGAATAATTCATTAAAAAAAGTAAAATTAAGTGTAGCTAACCCTTTGATTCATCAACTGACCATTATTTAATCTTAAAGTTTAAATTGTAATTTCTTTCTCTAAAACTTTTAAAAAAAAATAAATAAAAAAAAAGGGTGCTGCTTTTTTCTATGATGTTAAGATATTCGCTGGCTTTGTTAATTTCTCTGTCAATTATATAAAGCTGAAAAGAAATTTATAAAGCTAAGATGAGCACCTTAACTCAATTCACTTTAAACGAAACGAGAATAGTTTCATTGAGATAAAGGAGTTAAAATCTTTTTCGTTAGCCAAAATAAGTACACAAAGTAATGCATCGTTTGGGAAGGAAGGGAAGGGAAAAAAATCATTCCACTGTTTCCAACTCCTACATTAAATAGAAAGGACCATTTGCATACAGATTTACCCAATTTCACAAACGTGAAAGCTGATTAATGTTTGTACAGCCAAATTACAAGGAGCAACTGTAGTTAAACATTTTACACTCTGATGCACACACCTTTCAGCCAACAAAAGAACATTTTAAACATACCCCTCAAAATTAAAGCAAAATTACATCATCTTTTGCTTGCCAAGAGAAGAATAGACTTGCTTCTTGCCATATTTTGGCCATCTAGAACATATAAAAAATGTAATTATATACAATTGTGAGCACAAATATTCTGCGGGTATCTTGAACTCTATTAATGCTCAGATAGAAGTTCATTAGTTTGTGTCAACATTGGAAGGTAAGAAAGCCAAATAATGCTTCCAGAATAAATTGATAAACCTCTCCCCATCACTCTTTTCTTTGTTTAATTTCAGTTATTTGCAGCTCAAGCTAGTCCTGGTCACGTGCTAATCCTTTATCCTGGAAACACAATGTAGGAAGTAGATGAATTGTGTTGTCATCAGCAAAAATTCAAAAGGATGCATGTAGTAAGTCTAATCTAATTTGTGAAGCTAGTGGATAGAAATAGTTTTTCCTGTTTCAAGTTATGCAGTTACTTCAAATTCTGCAAAAACTCATTTAATCATCCGAAAGCTCATTTAATCAACGCATAGCACAGCTTAAGTGTGACCAGGAAAAAAAGGAAGAAGGATAAGACAATTTACTTTCGGCCAAAGGATGGGCTACATTTTACTTGCTACATATGGAAATTGTGTCTGACACGGAGGAGTTGACAGACCGAGACATCTTTGATCTTCCAAATTTCAAAAGTTGATCAGTAGTTAAGATTTCACTCAAGAAGATCCTAGACTCTGCAAAATATTCTCAGCACCAATGATGCAAGCAAGAATTGAATCCCATTTTACTGCACAAGCACCAAATAAAGTATGAGATAAGTCATAAAGCACAGACCAACTAAGTATGAACACAGTAGATATAACAACCTTGAATAGAGCCACCCTCCAATCTCATACCCCATACCGCTTCAAAGCCATACTTAGACTTGGCATTACATTATATGCTTGATAAGATCTTCTCAACTCAATGATTGAACCCACCTGCAAAGCAGAAGGCAGGAAGAAGAAATGTTTCAGCTTAACATCTGAATGATAATAGCCATTCCACCACATTCCAAGGTATAATAGTAGTGATTTCAACTAAGGGTAAGAAGAATTGCCAGACAACTTCATACGAATTATTAGTCTCTTTGAATCTGTTCTTGTTAAGAACTCTGTCTATATAAGTTTATGGGTTAATTTCATGCTACCTCCTTGTGGTTTCAATTGCAGTTTACTTCCTTTGCTATATGGAATACACATCACCTCACTGTGGACTCGAAAATCATGTGAATTACCTCATTACCGTTAAGTCATACTTGCCACTGCTATTAGTCCTTTGTAACAGTTGTAAAAATTCCAGATCTGCCTAGTGAAAATTTTAATACTCGACTAATCCACCCTCAATATAAAGACATTACCTTATGATATTGCAATGGACAGAGGATTAAATTGTGGCCTGATGCATGGCTAGGTCACAGCCTTCTGAAAGATGAGGGAATGAGTTTCCAGTACAAGGTAGCTTCACAACGTGATGCATATATATCACGATATAGAGCAGATAACTACAGGAACAATCTGATATATACCACAATATAGAGCAGATATCTACAGGAACATTCCCCTTAGAAGGAATTGTCAAGACTTGGAGATTGACCGTGCTATGATCCTGGATAGCCCCGATGCTGTAGAGAAAACTACTTCGAGGATTTGAATTCATACCACATATACATGGTATCATGGAGGGCCAAAATAGGGCTAATGAGCTATTTGGAGGACCAGAGATAATTGTGCACAGTTGGCTCAGGCCAATTCACGGAGTACCAATCGTGTTAAAAGGACCAAGGGACTTGGGGTGTGAAATTGGGAGAACTTCCGCCCGACTAAATATAGATTCAATTCTCTTATAGAGCAATCCAGCAGTAGGCTTATGCCTCCGCTGGACAACTGATAAACAAGTAACTTCTCTTAGGAACAAGAAGAGAGCAATTTCAAGGGCATACCTGAGGGTGTCCAACAAGAACTTATTGGTTGCATAAAAGAGACTATTGAATACCATCAAAAGATAACAGAAGTCATTATCCTTCTCAATCACTTCTCCAATAGACTTTTGTTGTTTGGCTCACTTCTCCAATCGATTAAGATGTGCCAAAGCAACAACAGACCCAGTGTAATCCCACAAGTGGGGTCTGGGGAGGGTAGTATGTACGCAGACCTAACCCCTACCACCTTCAAGAAGGCAGAGAAACTGTTTCCGGAAGACCCTCGGAAGATGTGTAAAAGCAAGAAGAATTTTTAATTAAATAGGCTTAAAAAGATTTAGTAAAGGCATCCATATCACATTTTTTTCATTCCTCTTTTTTCCTTTTCTTTAACCTTAGGGTTAGGGATCCTATTGGTGGGGGAGGGGGGGGGGAGATTTTGTGTGTTCAGAAAGCAACTACACATGCCTGAATACCATGAACGTATATCATTTTTTTATTTTTTATTTGCACCGGGTGTCCGAGTCTCTTCGAGCCCCGACTATTCCCGGGGGTGCACAGGCCCTCGGCAAGGAGTTTCCCGCAAGTGCACCACGGTTAATTCAGGTTTTACCCAGTCCGATGGCCCTCAGAAATTGTTTGCACCCAGTGGGTTTCGAACTTGAGACCTTGAAAGGGAGCAAACCCCAAGGCTTAAGTCAATTGCCACCAGGCCAACCCCTGAGGGTTCCATGAACGTATATCATTAGTATTGATGCCAAAAAGTTTAAGGAGGTATCCACATCACATTCATTTTGTTCCTCTTTTTTCCTTAACCTTTGGGTTAGAGAGACTATAGCTGCGCACGCGCGCGATGGCTGTTTGTGTTAATAAAGCACTGAAACCATGAACTCACAATTATTAGCACTGATGTCAATCCTATTGCATATCCTTCATTGATATGACGCAAATTATGGTCCAGAATGGTGGATGTGGTGGCCAAAACACTTAATAGCAGACCACCTGCATAACAATGCAATATAATAAAAAAAGAAAAGCATCTTCTGTTAGTGAATCATACAAGAAGAAATTGAGGTTGAGAGAGAGAGAGAGAGAGATCTGCACCCCAGAACCGTGTTGAAGCTTGGATCTTTGTCAGATATTCAATTGTGGCTTTTCCAGGCTTTATACTTGGAATTCTAGCAGCTATCTTGTTTAAGTAATCAGCAATTTCTTTTGGCATGTTGGCCTGGTCACAAGTTTACTGTTAAGTAAAACCGAGCAAGAGAGAATATCCCTGAAAACCTTTCAAAGGAGTTTCTTTCTTCAAGTGATAAACGCCCAGAAATTGATATGAGAATGACATCAGATAATCAGTTTTTAGTCACTTCTCTACGTGACATCATCTTTCCTAAAGACTACTTCTTTCTCCCCTTATTTTTATTCAGAGAAAATTCAGCATTATGTGGTCTTCTATTCTTTTTGGACCTCCTGGCTACCTAATTAGCAACTCTTAAAGGTTGAGTTCAATTTCTAGTTTCGCCAACATCTGCCCTGAACATCATAAAGTCACCAGCATGTCCAGGTATCTTTTATTTATTATTTCACCTTATTAGGCCAACTGTTATTTTGGGTTCCCTAATGACTGGAGGACTTCAATCCAAGGAACTAGATAGAAACGTTTTAGTCCAGCAACATCCTTGTTAAAAAGGACCCAGCCTATTGAATTGACTCCACTGATGTTCTATCATGCCAATTAAGCAGTAATATTGAAGCAACATTTTAAAATCCACTTTCTGCACGTTAAGTCAATGGCAAACTTACAATGTCAAATATGTTGAAGAGGAAGACAAAGAAAGCATAAACTGTATAGTAAACCCACGGATCTGCCCCAAGAGAAGTGTCAGGATTCAAAATGTCTCTGATGTGTTCCCAAAACCTTGAACCAAGAAGACTGTCAAAGAAAGTACGTGTCAGAAACCTGCAGCTGAAAATTCAAAAAGCTTATGCCAACTGAAGCGCAGGTACAATATTGGTTCCAAATCACTAATGTAGGTAAGATCCTACTACTAAAACAATGGTAAAGAACCACTAAAGTTCTTTTCTTTTGTTTTAGTATAAGCAAAGAACCACTAACGTACTGGTGTGACTGTAATGTAATTCAGTTGAATATAAAGTAACCTTGCAAGGATGTTGGGAAGTGCCAACAGATAGGAGGTAACAAGGATAGGCTGCATTCCTGCTGGATTTATGTTGAATGGTATATAGGGCTCCACCTCCGGAACTGGAGAATCTTCTCTGCTCAAGATGAGTCGCTTAAATCAGACGCCAATAATTAATATATTCACAACTATATGTATCTGTAGGTAAAAGAAACTGAAGTCTACGATAACTAGCTTCTACATTCCTAGATAGTACAAATATAAGTTGTAACAAATTCCAAAGCCAAATAACAAATTCGCTTCCAACTCAATTATTCGGGGGGTCCCAAGTCACAACTAGAGAGTTCTTTTTGTATGTATGTGTTTGCATACATGGATGAATGTGCATGTGCGCGTGTGTGTACATATCCATACTTACATGTCAGGCACAAGCCAGACATGTTTGAGTGATTTATCATCCAGAACACCAAACAAAATTCCTTTTTTCCAGTTGTGAAATATCAATCAAGTGAAAAAATAGTTCAGCCCTGTCCTACAAGGCTACATATTCAAGCAGTCATAAACTCATTCCATTTGGTGGTAAAGTACATGGCTTGTGCATCCAAATATGGCAGAGTACAATTACTCCTCCCTGCTCTTATTAGTCGCACTCACTTACACATGGTCAGGCATGCAAGAGAAAGTAATTACTTCAGTATTGCATGCACATGAAATCTATGATTTAAGAAAACACAAATATTATGGAAGTTTAGATGCATTCATATTTCATACTAGTCACTGATATGAGCTACTCAATAATTCCTTGATAAGAAATTTCTACTCTACATATACCTCCAGTTACCACCAGTACTAAAAATTCCATTATAAAATTTCACTGTAGTACTGGCAAGTTTTTAAGTTCCCGTTACCACTCAAATAATGTTGTCTAAGTTCCCCGAAATCTTAGCTCATAACAACATTTACATGAGCATTAGGCATACAGTTGTTCCTACGAAGCTTTCACATTATTCAGCAACATAAAATCTGGCGTCCGCCAAAAGAAAATGTAAATCATCAGCAATTCAGAGTTCAAGTCACCTTGCAGCAGAAGCAACTTTAAAACCGTAATATTGCAGCTTAACTTTCCGGCAACCTTCACTCACAACGACGGCCCACATTGTAACAACAGTAAAAACACCTAGCACAGCAAGTACATAAGGCCACCAGCTCCCGCTACTCCCTGTGTATGTTAGAATGAAAGGATACTTTAATCAAGAATTTAGAGGGAGTGAACTATTCGATCCTCTTTTTTTTTTGGTTTATCAAATTCTTTTGTTATGTACTTCTAACCATTTTCGGATCATGACACAGGTAAAAAATGGGTTCAGGACAAAAGAAAGAATCAATTCTCGTACACAACATGCTGATGTAATTGCCAAATGATTACAATGATCAGAAAGAATTAAGAGGCTACAGTATCTCATTTGTAACCCACCTGCTATTTGAGTTAACATTTTCTGCAATGTATCTGTGTAGCCGGTGAGAATACCCACACAAATAATCAAAGTCGATCCTTGACCTGAAACCATCCAGTAGTGGTCAGCAAACATGAAAAGGAAGAGCAAGGGAACAGAAAAGGAAGAATCAATCAAATTCAATTTCATTCAGTTATAACTTATATCAATCAACCGACTAAGTCTCGTTACCAAGTTAATTGGAGTTAGCTAATTTCAGTTACATCATTCCTCAAATATATCAGTAGATCAACCAAGTCTATACCAAATTAGTTGGATTGGCCAATTTCAGTCACTACATAATTCTTCAAACTTCTACAATCTCAGATTTAAACAGAAGAACTATAATTGGACCTCCCAAAAGTATGCCAAAACAACTCTTAACAGACAGTGATACTAACTTTCATCGGAGAAAACAAGCGTCATCATGCCACTAGTTTACTATTCCTTATGCCTCAGTCAAACAGGCCTAGTTTTCTTTTTGCAGTCCACTTTCCCTAAAATAAATTTTAAATACATTTTACATAACTGAAGGTCATCGGCCATTTCTTTTAACTCTTCCCTAGCCAGCTCTGTTTCCATTCTTTTCTCTTTCTTTCTTTCTTTTTTTGGACTAGGAACTTGGTCACTATTTTATATATCCAGATCTACAAAAGTTAACAATGAATTCCACATGTTGTGTCAGTAAATACAAAATGATAAACATTTTTAGCCCTTTAACTAATAATCGTGCCACATCACCAGGTCAAACTAAGAGAGTAAGAATTGCATGGGGGAGTATCGAAAAGCCAAAGCACTACTCAGAGGAAAATAGTATGACGTGAAGGGAGAGATGGAAAAAAAATATAGTAATAACAATAATATGAATAATAATGATAACAACAATAATAATAGTAGTAATAATAATACTACAACAACAATAATAATAATAATAACAATAAAACAATGAAAAAAGACAAACAAGCAGCAAAGATGCCTAAAATAGGGAAAAAACAAGTAGAATTAGAAATTTAAGGCACGTTTAAAAAAAGGAAGAAAGGAAGAAAGAAAAGAAAATAAGATAAAGAAAGAAGCACAGAAGGAACAAATACCAAATCCAGACTCTGTTATTGTGTCACAGATCCATGACATAGTCATTGCACCAGAAACTAAAAGGAATGAAGTCATCAACACATGCTTAACCCTGCAACAAAATGAAGGTGATTCAGAGTGGTACTAATTTCAGCCAACATTATGCAAATAAAACATCAGCAGCATGAGAAGAAACTTTGACCCAAACAACCGTGGATGAGAACAATTATGTATCAAGACTTAGCTTTTACAAACCCTCTCAACAATGAGAGATGATTGGCGTTAAATATTTCAAGGAACAAGAACAATTCAATGCTATTATGCTGAAGGCCTTTATACAGAAAAACATTTTCAGTCGCCAAAAAAAGCTACTAAAAGGCTCTCGGATTCATCTTCTAATAGCACATAAGAAGAACGAATCCGCAAGGAAGTTTGATTTTGCTGATTATTCCAAATACCAATATATTCTCTCTCTTTTATCAGTAAAAGAAAGATTTCATCAACTTAACACCAGCACTAAGAGAGCAGATGAAGGCTTCAAGCTTCAGAAATAAAAAATCTTCAAGGAGTATTTCTCATCCGATTGAACAAAAAATGAAAAGAGAACGTCAAAACAATCAAAAGTCAATGAAAAGTTTGTCAGAAAATGATCAAAAAACAACTGTCGTATTACTATTATCTACTTCCAATAGATAAAGAGGGGGCAACCTTATACCAAACGTGCCGCAATCATAGCATCCCATTAATTAAGCGAGCTAGATGCAATTGTTGTTTTCGATCACTATGTGCAGATAAATCAGTAACTATCTTTAATAAAGTAATCTTCTTGAACCAAATTAACCAAAATTCAATCCACCTTTTTCAAATCAATAGGATATATACCTCCTTAATGATTTACGTCAAAATTCAAACCAAAATACAAGGAAGAAAGCGGGTATACTTCCAGTGGAAGATTTTCAAGCTCTTCCTTTGCTCTTTCTAATTGAGCCAAGAACAACGCTATACTTCAAACCGATACATTGATGACACTTTAAGATGGGATATGTGGGATGGAATGGAAAAACTAGGAATTTACAACTTCATGCCTTAACGTGCTTCTAAGCATTTTCTAAATTTTCAATAATATAACTTTCAAGTTTTACATTGAACAATGTGCTTAAGAAACAGATCAACTTAAAGTAAATAGACAACAAGAGTAGTATTCACTTCTCTTTCCAAATTAGGAATATCAAAAAACAAAATTTGAAAATTTCCAAAGCTGGGGTAGAAAATAAACAACTTTAAGGCTACTTTGCAGTTTTGTACAGAAGAAATGGAGCTAATTTAAAGAAATAAAACTTTACTGGAAAATGAACTCCCACATTATGCAATAAAAATAATACTCCGCGACATTTTGTGCGCAATGAAAATTGAAAATTGCAAAAGTACAATCACATTGATTATTACACGAAAAATTTGTACCTCTCTTACCTATGACTGGCAGCATATATCGAATATGGAAGTGAGTAACAAGAGAGAATAAGAGCCTCCAAAATTGCAAAACCAAGCGAGATCCACCATCTAAAATAGATCCAAAGTTTCATAAGCTTGTGCAAGTTTTTGAGGACAAAACAAAGAAATTGACCACCAAAGTAAAAGAACAATCCATCTCACTGGTTGATATGAAAAAACTAGACATACATATAACTCTTGATCTTTTCATGCCCATCTAAGCCCTCTTTTCTCAGCTTTACCAAAGAAGGAAGAACATGACATAGTACCTGAACAGGGAAATTGGCATTCACTAGTTTTGCACAAAACTGAGGCATTATGTAACAGAAAGATGAATCCTACCACTTCATATGTCTTGGTCCCTATCAAACCACTGAATCAGAAGGACGCATGAATCACTTGCTCTTTCAGCAATAGTACTAATCAACTAAACAGAAAATGCATTCTGTTCCACCGCAATAAAATCCTTTAAAAGTAATTTTTTTTTTGGGAGAAAGATAAAACCCTTTAAAAGAATGCTCTAAGCAAATCGACAACGATCAGTAAAATAGAAATGATGTTGGAGGAATGCTTGAGGTAGTTTTCAATGGTGCAGTCACTAGATGTGAGTATTATTATTGTTCAAATACCTTTTCTTATTATCTTGAACAGCACAAAAGTTTAGCTGTTATTTTCACTTTTCTCCAACTCGGACAACACCCTCCTCCAAGATTCCTTAAATCTCTTTTAGAAATCACTTTGGTAGATGTCTTGTTTCAACATTTTTCACCTGAAATATATTCTTTTTTATAATCGAGACATGCCCGAGGCCAGAGCACGGTTCAAAAATCAGTACATTCTTTTCACCTGACATTTATATACTACAGTACATACAGATGTAGGTCCACAGAAAGATTTTGGGAAAAACTATTCTGGTACATCCCTCTGGTGGTCCAACATAACAAATATATTCATGTAAGCAGAAGATGTGAAAAAAAAACTTCTTTGCACATAATAAAATAGCTTATGAAACATAGAAAATAAAAGAGTACAGCAAAATGTTCTTATCCTGGTTCAAAAATTTTATATATGGTGAAAGTAAGCTGACCTGCATAAGAATTGATGCTGCTATCTGAGGACTGACCCCAAGTTGGAAAAGGGAGAGTTTCAGTTCGGGAGTGGAATCACCAAGTTCATCTGCAAAGACAGTTTATTGATAATTCAATGGAAGAAAAAGAATCATCCTTTCACCCCTTCCCAAGTCCCCGTTCAGCGTCTGAAGAGCCGGTCGCTACAACCAACTCATTTCAAAAATGAACTCCATTAACTAAGAAAGTATAACTCTAGATGAAAAAACAACTTACTAACAGATCCCGAGACAAAGCTGAGATAGTCTTCTGGAATCAACCTCCTGTCAAATCCTGGAAGAGGAATGAAATATCCTATACGACTGATGACAATTAAAATGGCAGTCACAAACAGCCTTCTCCGTATCTCACTCTTGAAAAAAGACTCGGCAGCATTATCAATGACGGAACCCAGTCTTACAAAGTTCAAAAATCTATTTCTGAATTTCTTCTGCTTAGGCTGCAAGGATACAAAGTCATTGGCATCTGTCGATGTTGGTGACACTCCCTCATCTTCACTTACTGGTGAAGATTGTCTATAATGCAGCGTTTCTCCAGATGATGCCCTGATACTTGTATAGCCACTTGCAAGTTGATGGGTGAAATAGCTGGATAATCCTTTCTTACCATTAGACAATATCAGATCCTTTCGTGAAGAAAAGTGCCTTCTACTCGATTCAGAAAATTTTAACTTGAGAGGAAGGTGTGTTCTGTTCAATGGCAAATTATAGAAATGGAGATTACATCCGGCAAACTTTCCTGCTAGACAAAAGTTGGAAAAAAAAAGAAAAAAAAAACTGGTCTTAAATGCGTTTCTACCAGAAAGAGCAAAATATAGAGCTCGAGTGATAGACTGGTGAAGCAAATAAACATGCTTTAGGTTTGTTAAGATTGGCGCATAACCCAAGTTATATATTGCCACAATCTGTATATAGTAAAATCAAGAGACTTAAAATATATTCTCTAGTTCAAATCAAGAAAAATTCACCGCTAAAATTACAAGTCTTAACAATTGCTTTTCCTAGGAAGGTATTAACATAATTACATCCCCTTGTAAAACTGCTTTACTTGGAAAATATAATTATATTTATAGGATAACGCCCTCAAGCAAGTAAAGTAATATCAACCAAACAGAACCTGCAAATTTCGCTTAGATAAGAGTATGTCATTAAAGAGATCAACTGCTTTGCAATTTACACTGTACATATGTGTTTAAATTTATTTATTTATTTATTTATTTTGTCTTGAACCCTTGACCTAACAGAAGACTAGTTGTTGTGTTTCAAAATCTGATTTTGAAACATTCTAGCGTAATTGAAAGAAAGCTTGGGCCAAATGGAAGGGGCTCCCGATGATAAAAGGCTTACTGGATAGGGCCATACTCATAAAAATTTCCTAACTAAACCAATTGGGGCGATAGACCCACGAAGCAAAAGCAGTTTTCCTCCCATTGAACCTTGCGTAAAAAACTGGAAAGCTTACACACAGGTTTTTATTCAACTTTCTTCTTATCTTGCTTAATGTTCTTACATTTACTTCTGTCCGGAGTAAATGAAAATCATCTTATGGTTATGGAGACTTTAATTTTTATTTATTTTATGTTGTATTGGTAATGGACAGCTTGCCACGCACTTCGACTAATTAAACAAGCAGCTAGTCCAGTGCACGAGCATAGATTGCGAAGGCAATTGTACCATGGACTCACACCAAGTGGTAGCTGGAATTCGGACCTCCAAGTTGTTACCTCAACACTGGGTCATCCTCTTGGAGACTGCGGACTTTATATGCAACTGATACTAGGAGAATGCAACGCCGAAGAAGATGCTTTCCAACATAGACACTCGCAAGAAGGGGAGATGGATGGTAAAGCCATCCATGTATACAGCCTTCTAAGACTACAAAGTACTCATCATTTCTTCAGAAATACCTCACTCCAACCATTTGAATCATAACCCTCAGTCCTCACCACATAGTCATCAGTTATCTAAGCTCTCTTTGGTGCAGACACACACACACACACACACACACACACACACACACACGGGCGCGCGTGGAGAGCAACCAATGCTTCAATTGGAAAATAAGCTTTGAAATTTATTCAAGTGACACCCATTTCACAATGAGGAAAATTAACATGCTAAAAACACAAACATAGAGAAGGAAAGAGAAAAACAAGAAAGAAAAGAAGTAGTACATTACGAAATAATGATGGCAAAGGCGTAGTTTTAACGATAAATCCAGCAAAGACGGACGGGTGACTAATTTGGAAACAAATAAGTTGCAAAAAGAAAAAAGGAGACAGACTTGCCTCGAATCCAGAGGTCCGCCGTTGTGGAAAGCGGTGTGCAAGAGCTGAGAATGGCGGCTTCCATAGCACAACTTCAATGAAAAACTGCTCTGAAACCCTCAGCTCCTCACGTCCAAAATCAAAATTGCTCAATCCTTAACGCAGCTCTCCAGTATAGGAATTCACTTGTCAAACTTTCCACGAAACGAAAAGCTAAAGAGTCCACGAAAGGGTACAAAATCTCTGAACACGGCAATTCTTTTTGGCTGAGCTTCACCTATGGAACTGGAGAGTCCAAAGGAGCTCGAAAATTCACACGAAGTCGAAGAAAGAAAACTCTCTGGATTGTGTAAGTTGTGATTTGTGGGAACTGAGAATGTGTGAGATAGCAACTCAGAGTGCCGTAGGTGAAGATACAGAGCAAGAAGAAGGGCGAGAGGCAGGGTGCGGGACAAAGATAGAAGAGCGGGCGACTTTGGGGGTAATAACTGCTGTCTTCTAGGTTTCTTTTTCTTTTCTTTTTTCCCGGTTCGAAGAGAGTTACTATCTTTTTTGTGTTTTTACAAAAATTAGGAGGACGTTTATAAAACAAACACAATAAAGTAAAGACAAGTATATACAGAAACTGATATATTATTCGAACTCAAACTGATGTACATAATAAACTGAAATCTCTTCTAAAGAAAGGAAGTTGTTGTGTAAGCTATTGTGTAAGTTGCTACTGCAAGCTGCTGTGTAAGCCGCTCTACAAGATGTTGTGTAAGCTGCTACTGCAAGTTGTTGTGTAAGCTGTTACTATAAGCTATTGTGTAAGCTACTATTATTCCAGATATGAATAATCTTCTACTGAAAGCAATGTTTATCCATAACGGAGTACTGAATGGATAAGCTCATTGTACCTAGTATAGATAATCTTTTACTAGGGGTAATGGTTATCCATAACGGAATACTGAAAGTATAAGCTCATTGTACCCGGTATGGATAATTTTCTACCGGGGATAATATTTATCCATAACGAAGTATCGAAAGGATAAGTTTATTATACCCAGTATGGATAATCTTCTATCGGGGTAATGTTTATCCATAACCGGGTACCAGAGTGATAAGTTTCTTCAGGAAGCTTATTTCCAATAGAGTACTAAATAGATAAACATATTTACGGCAGAGTCCCATATGGATAAGCTTCTTCAGGAGGTTTATTTACAACGGAGTACTAAATGAACATCCATAATATAATATATTTATAACACTCCCCATTTGATGTTCATTAAAAGATAATGTGTCTCATTAAAAACCTCATAAGGAAAACCTCATGGGGGAAAACCTTAGTAAGGAAAAAAGAGTGCATCGCGTATTTTACTCCCCCTAATGTAAATCTTGTTTTAAATATTTGAGTCTCTACATTCCAATCTTGTATATCATCTTCTCAAAAGTTGATGTTGGCAAGGATTTAGTGAATAAATCTGTTGGATTATCACTTGAACGGATTTGTTGCGCATCAATGTCACCACTTTTCTGAAGATCGTGTGTGTAGAATAATTTTGGTGTAATGTGCTTCGTTCTATCTCCTTTTATAAATCCTCCCTTCAATTGGGCTATGCATGCAACATTCTCTTCGTATAAAATTGTGAGTCTTTTCTCATATTCCAAACCACATTTTTCTCGAATAAAATGAATTATTGATCTCAACCATACGCATTCCCTACTTGTTTCATGAATAGTTATTATCTCAGCGTGATTTAAAGAAGTAGCAACAATAGATTGCTTTGTGGAGCGTCATGATATGACACTACCTCCATATGTAAATACGTACTTAGTTTGAGATCGAACTTTATGGGGATCAGATAAATAACCTGCATCTGCATAACCAACAAGATCTACACTTTCTTTGTTAGCATAAAACAAACTCATATCAAGAGTTCCCTTTAAATATCGCAATATATGCTTAATCCTGTTCCAATGTCTCCATGTAGGAGAAGAATTATATCTTGCTAGTAAATTAACAGAAAATGCTATGTGAGGCCTTGTATCATTAGCAAGATACATTAGTGCACCAATTACACTGAGATAGGGTACTTCAGGACCAAGGAGTTCCTCGTCCTCTTCTGGAGGTCGGAACAAATCTTTATCCACTTCAAGTTATCAAACAACCATTGGTGTACTCAATGGGTGCACTTTGTCCATGTAAAAGCATTTAGAGACCCTTTCTATATAGGTAGATTGATGGATAAAAATCTCGTTTGCTAAATGTTCAATTTGCAGACCAAGACAAAGTTTTGTCTTTCCAAGATCTTTCATCTCAAATTCTTTCTTAAGATATTCAATTGCCTTTTGGAGCTCTTCTAGAGTTCCAACAAGATTTATGTCATCAACATAAACAACAAATATAACAAATTCTGATGTTATTTTCTTTATAAAAATACATGTACAAATAACATCATTTATGTAACCTTCTTTCAGCAAATATTCACTAAGGTGATTATACCACATGCGCCCAGATTACTTTAAATCGTACAAAGATCTTTGTTATCTAATTAAATAAATTTCCTGAGATTTTGAATTCGCTTCAGGCATTTTAAATCCTTCAGGGATTTTCATATAAATTTCATTATCAAGTGAACCGTACAGATAAGCTGTAACTACATCCATTAGATGTATTTCAAGCTTTTCATGCAGTGCTAAACTAATGAGATATCAAAATGTTATGGCATCCATAACAGGTGAATATGTTTCATCAAAATCGACTCCAGGTCGTTGTGAGAATCCTTGTGCAACAAGGCGAGCTTTGTATCTTTCAACTTCATTTTTATCATTCCTTTTTTTGCATAAAAACCCGTTTATGACCAACTAGTTTTATAACAGCAGGTGTTTGGACTACTGGTCCAAAGACCTCTCTTTTAGCAAGTGACTTTAATTCCAATTGAATTGCCTCTTGCCATTTTGGCCAATCAGATCTTTGTCGACATTCTTCGACAGATCGAGGTTCAAGATCCTTACTATCTTGCATAATATTAAGTGCAACATTATATGCAAAAATATTATCCACCACTATTTCAGATCGATTTAAATTAATCCCATCACCAGTCAAACTTATTAAAAGTTCTTCACTCATATGAGCTTCGAGTTCATTGATTTCTTCAGGAATCTCAGAATTAATCAGATCTTAGGTCTCTTCAGGAGATCCCTTCATAGTATCGTTTTGATCATTCGTCGATTTTCTTTTTCGAGGATTTCGATCCTTAGAACCCAAAGGCCTACCACGCTTCAGGCGTGCTTTAGGTTCACTAGCTCTCATGCTATTAGATGGTCCTACTGGGACATCAATTCGGATAGGCACAGTCTCCGCTAGGATATGTGACTTAGTTATCCTTTTTAAATCAGTAAATGCATCTGGCATTTGATTTGCTATATTCTGTAAATAGATGATCTTCTGGACCTCTTAATTACATATAGGGATACGGGGATAAAAGTGAGATAATGATGAAACTTTCCACACAATTTCTCTTTTGATTTCCTTTTTCTCTCCCCCTAATTGTGGGAAATTTGTTTCATCAAACCGACAATCTGCAAATCGAGCAGTAAATAAATCTCCTGTCAATGGTTCAAGATAGCGAATAATAGAGGGTGATTCAAACCCAACATATATTCTTATCCTTCTCTATGGCCCCATCTTACTGTGTTGTGGTGGTGTTACTGGCACATATACAGCACATCCGAAAATTCATAGATGAGCAATATTTGATTCATGACCAAAAACTAATTGTGACGGAGAATATTTATTATAACATATCGGTCTAAGACGGATAAGTGATGTTGCATGCAAGATAGCATAGCCCAAAACAGTAGTAGGCAATGTTGTTTTCATAAGTAGCGGTCTTGCTATCAATTGCAGGCGTTTAATAAATAACTCTACAAGGCCATTTTGAGTATGAACATAAGCTACAGGATGTTCAACTTTTATCCCAACTGATAGATAATAATAATCAAAAGCTTGAGATGAGAATTCACCAATATTATCAAGGCGAATACCCTTTATATGACAATCTGGGAATTGTGCCTTTAATCGAATTATTTGGGCTAATAGCTTTGCAAACGCCAGATTGCGAGATGATAGTAGGCACACATGAGACCATCTTGAAGATGCATCTATTAGGACCATAAAATATCTAAACAACCCACTTCGTGGGTGAATAGGTCCACATATATCCCCATGTATACGCTCTAAAAAGGCAGGAGATTCAATGCCAACCTTCATTGGTGATGGTCTAGTGATCATTTTGCCTTGATAACAAGCATCACAAGAAAATTCGTCATTTGTAAGAATCTTCAGGTTCTTTAATGGATGCCCACTCAAATTTTCAGTAATTCGTCTCATCATTATTGATCCAGGATGGCCCAAATGGCCATGCCAAAGCACAAAAGTATTTGAATCCATAAACTTCTGGTTTACGATAGAGTGTGCTTCAACTGTACTAATTTTTGAATAGTATAAGCCAGAAGATAAAGTTGGTAACTTTTCTATAATGCATTTCTGGCCAGAAATATTCTTTGTAATACAAACATATTCCCAGTTCATTTCATCTATTGTCTCAACATAATACCCATTTCGGCGGATATCTATAAAACTCAACATGTTTCTTCGGGACTTGGAGGAGAACAATGCATTGTCTATAATAAGTTTTGTTCCCTTAGACAGAAATATAACTTCTGGAGCCTTCAATCAAACTTATATTACCAGAAATTGTTGAAATATTTGCTTTTTCCTTATGCAAATAAGAAAAGTATTTCTGATCCTTGAATATGGCATGAGTTGTTCCACTATCAATAACACAAATATCTTCATGATTTGTCTTTGATCCAAATATAATCTGAGGATTATCCATGTCACACCTCCTTTTTCCGCACCGCGAGGTGCGTAGGGAGTTTTTCCAATTAAAGGACAATCAAAACGGGATTTATTTATTCATTTCAGAGTCGCCACTTGGGAGATTTAGGGTGTCCCAAGTCACCAATTTTAATCCCGGATCGAGGAAAAGAATGACTCCATATTACAATCTGCGTACCAGAAATCCGGATAAGGAATTCTGTTAACCGGGGAGAAGGTGTTAGGCATTCCCGAATTCCGTGGTTCTAGCACGGTCGCTCAACTGTCATATTCGGCTTATTTATCTGATTTTAAATACAATTATGAACCAATGTGCAAATTTAACTTTTTACCACTTTATTATTATTATTATTTTTTTAAAAAAAAATTGTGAACATCGTTTAAAACATGTCTTTGGATTACGTCACATGAAATGCACCCGCAATACGGAACACATTTTTATTCAATGTTTTAAGATTTAGATTTGGGTCGCATGAAATGCGCATCCGAGTTTAAGAAGGTAAAATTGATTAAATCGCGCCTAAAGAGTCTAGCGCGTCATTATCTTTGGGGAAGGAAGTGAAATTCACTAAACAATCCATCCCAAATTCTAAGTAAAATTTTTTTTAAAAAAAAATTTAAATAAATAAATGAGATTGGAGAATCCTGTAAATTTTTGTATTATTTACATCTATTTATTTTTAGCGAAATCCTTCCTTATTTTAAGAATATCCTTTAATGACTACCTTTTTATTATTACTAAGTTTGTTTATAAATATAAAATCAATATCTACATTCTTGAAAATGACATATTAAATAGAAGAGGAAAATAAATATTAACAGAAAGTAATAAAATTATAATCATAAATACAACATGGAATTATCGAAAAGTAAAAAAATAAAAATAATAAAAAAAACTAATTATCCCATAGTTGGATTAAAATTCAAATTGTTAGTAAGACTTAAGCTTATTGAAACTAATTATTTACAAATACTGAAAATTGAAAGAAATAAAAATAAAAACTTGAGTACTAAATCATATTTCTAAAAATTTAAACAATTTAACATTAACTAACTTTGTTTTAATTCATCATGTCCTAATACTTGTTCGCAAACTAATTCATGTTATAACTGAAATTGACTACATGATTCGGATTAACTTATCGTTGACGAAGAACCTTATGAATAAGGAACTTAGTTAATTTTTGCCAAACTGATTCAATAACGCCATTTTTACGTTATTTCTTCTATTTTTTGTTATTAAACAGTTTTAATTAATAATCAAGCTTAAATATATTTCCTAATAATCTGGTTAAGGCGTTATTTAATATGTCGCTATAATATGCCTAGTTATGCCAAATGACAGTGATTTACAGAATAATAATAGATGAATAACCTAAATACAATACAAAAAATTAAATTAAACTAAATTAAAAAATTTAATTCTCCATTCTTCATTTCAGCTTACAAAATGCCAAAATTACAGTTGTGTACCTGATATTGTCAATATAAGAAGAAGAAAGTCAGCAACGTAATACGTAACACAGCAACAACAACAATAACCAGCCAACGAAAATCCCAGTGACAGCTTTGAAAAATTCAAAATAAAATCCAAGAATGCCGAAAATAACGGACAGAAACCAAGGGAAATTTTCAGATTTTTGAAAGGCTATTTAATCTTCAACCCTTAATTTCTACACCTGTATACCAAAATATTTATCAGGTGTGTATTACTTTCTCTTCTAATTTTCAACTTTTTATTTTTTTATTTTTTCTTTGTATGTTTTTCTTTTCTTGAGAGTTTGAATGTTTTTTCGGAATAAATGTTCAGCTCCTTTTTTTTTAATCTCTCTTTTTTTTTCTCCTGTATTTCTTCTCCTCTTGTGTTCAAGACTTCACATATATATAATCCCCACCCTTTAATCAATTAAAAACAATCCCTTTCTCTACCAAACCCATTATCTTCCCACTCATCCCCATTATATTAAATAAATATATCACACCACCCCATTATATTTTGTCCCTCATGCTTCAAATAAAATAATGCAAGATTCCCCTTTAAATCAAATCTTGTCCCCCCTTTATATTAAATAATCATATCACAACCCACCCCATTTCATTTTGTCCCCCATGCTTCAAATAAACAATTACAAAATGTACAATTCCTAAATTACCCCTTCCGACCTTACTGAAATTACCAAACTACCCCTGAACGTATTACAAATTTACCAAACTACCCATCAACTATAACACATCAATTAATCAAACTTAACCAAAATATAGACAATATGATCAATTTCTAACAATGTTCAGACAACAATATGAACACGGATGAACATCATAACAACAATATCACATGAACATGATTTTAACAACATTTCAACAACAAATCACATGAACACAAATTGAACAACAAAGAACAACTAAAATTTGATTGAACAATATTTTAGCAACAAACAATCCTATTTTCGGATTCAACACCAACAACAAACAAAGTATGAAGATTTCTAAATTCAATCATATTGAACTTAAAATCAATTCTAACAACATTACAACAAACAATTCTTATATTAAACTTTAAACAAGATTATGAGAACAATTCAAGCAATAATCATAAATGGTAAACAAGAAATCAAACTATACAAAATTCGGATTCAAGAACAATCAAACAAAGTATGAACATGGATGAACTATTTTAAACAACAAACATGACGGATTAAACGATTAAAACAATATATTCCTTTAATACAACTAAATTCTTTAAACAAATAACAAGATCGACGAAGAAACAATTATGAACTTAAACTTGAACTTAACAATATTAACAATTTCTAACAATACATAAACACATGAAACAAATTGAAGAAATAGTTGATTAAATTTCAATTTGAATCTAACAAACATCAAACTAACAAATACTTACTTAAACAATAATACAAACATGAAATAAACATGAAAACAACTAATTAAACTTCTATTTTGAAATCTGAAAATTAATTTAACGAAACATATGAACAAACTAAAGTTATTTCAACTATGGACAAACAAAACAAACATTGAATCATTTATCGATTTTGAATCCGAAAAACAACGAACAACAAAAAAATATGGACGAATTTTGAAAACATAAACCAACTAACCGATTCGAAACAACGACGAATAAACGAAGAAGATGGAGAGGAAGGAGCAGCAGTCCGCAACCATTGATTCAATGTTTGTTCCTGAAGAAGCTGGACGCGGAGCTGCTCACGTTGATTCAAATGGAGAAGCTGCCGCGAAACAGCAACGTCGGGGAACTGGACGCGGCGAGAAGCAGTAACAGGCCGGAACGCAGCAGCAGTGGGGGAAACGGGCAGCAATGGCGCGTTTGAATGATGAGGAAGCAGCTGCGGCGAGCAAAAGGAGTTGAAGAAGAAGCCGCGATAGTAGCGGCGTACGTGTGGAGGACGACGAAGCAGTGGTATGGCTGTTTGAGCTGAAGAAGACGACGTGAGGCAGCAGCTATTGCGGACGCTGAAGCAGACGCAGCGGGTAGTCCATGGTCGAGCTTGAGCTCGTCAATGGAGAAACAACGCTGGGATGATGGACTGTTGTGTCGTTTGTTTGTGTATGTGTGTGTGAGTGTGACGACGTGAGGGGGTGTTCATGGTGGAGGGTGGTCGATGTTGGTGAGGGCAGCCATGGTTGTGCTTTGGAGTTGTGAGGAAGAAGAAGGAGAAATGGGGGGGGGATGCTTAGGCATTTTTTAGGGTTTTCTTCTATTTATTTTTTTTGTTTTTCTTTGTTTTATTTTTTGAAATGCAAGATAATAGGGTGTTGGGTTATGGACCGGGTTGACCCAGTTCGAAATGGACTGGGTCGTAGGGAAGATTGGGCCATTTTTTGGGCCTATGGCTTGAAGTTGAAGAAGAGGCCTAATTCCGACTTTCTTTATATTTTCGCTCTCTTTTCTTCTTTTATTTTTCTAAAACTAAATTATAAAAATACTTAAACTATTATTAAGAACTAAATTAAGTTATAAAAGCGCAAATTAACTCCCAATAATAATTAATGCACAATTAAGTATTAATTAAGCATAAAATTGTATATTTGGACATTAAATGCTAAAAATGCAAACGATGCCTATTTTTGTAATTTTTAATTTTTGTAAAACAAATTTAATTATTATCAATTATAGAATTAAATCCTACATGCAAAATGCGACATATTTTTGTATTTTTTATTAATTTAGCAAATAAACACGCACAGACAACTACAAATAATTATTCCAAATATCACAAAATTGCACACCAAAGAAAAATCATTTTATTTTTGAATTTTTGGGAGTAATTCTCATATTGGGCAAAAATCACGTGCTTACAGCTGCCCCTCTTTGCCCGGAGACACGAAGGGTTTTCGTGCAAAGATAAAGCGAGCGATTTTTGCCCATCCGAGTACTCTGTTGAAGCATTTTTTTGAAAAAGATTTGACCGAACCTTTGCTTTAAAGGTTTCCTACATATCCTGGGCTAAACAGGAATCAGGTCAATGTAGTTCGGGAAGTCTTGGTAGCTGGGACTACCATGGGACTGCAATGTTACTGCTGTTGCATGCTACTTTTACTGTTTGCTGACCTCCTTATTACACCATGCTTAAAAAAATAAGAAGCTAGACTAAGCTAGAAATTACAGAATCTTATCTGTTTTCCCCCTTGCTCCGGTTGCCTTGCTTTTTGTCGGTTTGTGTTTCCTCTGGTGCCTTTTTACCAAGACTTCTGGCCCTTGTTTTTTTTTTTTTTAATACCAGTTTTCGTCATTTTGTTCGGTGCTGGGGACATGGCTTTCTTCATTAAGCTTTTTGGTTGTTCCTCTTGGGACACGATTATCTTCATCAGATTCATCAAGACGCGTCTTTTCTTTCTTTTGACTCATGCGCTTGAATTTGCGCTGGGACTTCTTGTTGCCACCTTCTGCCTTCCGATGTTGGGATTTTTATTGTTTCCTGCTGGGGATTCTTGTTGTAACCTTCTGCCTTCCGGTGGGGTTACTGACTTCAAAATCTGCAGTATAAGACTGAAAAGTATTCCTCTCGTTATACAGGTGGGTGCCTGGAAATGGAAAAATGAAATGTATGCCCGCATTATACTGGTGGGCGACCTGGAAATGGAAAACTGAAATGTATGCCTGCATTATACTGGTGGGCGACCTGGAAATGGAAAACTGAAATGTATGCCCGCATTATACTGGAGGGCGACCTAGAATATGGAATGAACAGACAAAATGTATTCCCTCATTATACTAGTGGGCGACCTAGAACTGAAATGTATTCCCGCATTATACTGGTGGGCGACCTAGAACTTAAATGTATTCCCGCATTTTACTGGTGGGTGACCTAGAACTTAAAAGTATTCCCGCATTATACTGGTGGGCGACCTAGAACTTAAATGTATTCCCGCATTTTACTGGTGGGCGACCTAGAACTGAAAAGTATTCCCGCATTATACTGGTGGGCGACCTAGAACTGAAATGTATTCCCGCATTATACTGGTGGGCGACCTAGAACTTAAAAGTATTCCCGCATTTTACTGGTGGGCGACCTAGAACATAAAGTATTCCCGCATTTTACTGGTGGGCGACCTAGAACTGAAATGTATTCCCGCATTATACTGGTGGGCGACCTAGAACTGAAATGTATTCCCGCATTATACTGGTGGGCGACCTAGAACTTAAAAGTATTCCCGCATTTTACTGGTGGGCGACCTAGAACATGAAAAGTATTCCCGCATTTTACTGGTGGGCGACCTAGAACATAAAGTATTCCCGCATTTTACTGGTGGGCGACCTAGAACTGAAATGTATTCCCGCATTATACTGGTGGGCGACCTAGAACTGAAATGTATTCCCGCATTATACTGGTGGGCGACCTAGAACTGAAATGTATTCCCGCATTATACTGGTGGGCGACCTAGAACTTAAATGTATTCCCGCATTTTACTGGTGGGCGACCTAGAACTTAAAAGTATTCCCGCATTATACTGGTGGGCGACCTAGAACTTAAATGTATTCCCGCATTTTACTGGTGGGCGACCTAGAACTTAAATGTATTCCCGCATTTTACTGGTGGGCGACCTAGAACTTAAAATTATTCCCGCATTATACTGGTGAGCGCCTAATTGGTAAAGAATAATTTGAATTTGTTTCCTTGATTCTCCGAGAAAATTTCCACTTGTGGCAGAAAATTTTCTGCCCCAATTCTGGCGATCTTTCTTATGGCGTATCTTTAGGCCATCATCAACACTTTATTTTCCTGTTCAAATCAAAGAAAATTTAGTTAGTTTTTTTTTTCGAATATGGCGAGTGGTCATGTCACTCCTGATGGGGATGATTGTCCCCTTTCCCTTATTTCTATCCGGCGTTCTCAAAACTTGTTGGGGATGATGTTATTTGCTGGAGATAACATTCTGCTGGGGATGGTTTTTCCATTTATCCCTTCACCATTTTGTATCTCAAAATTTCTGGAGGTTATTTTGCCGAAGATGGATTTTCCTTTCTTCCCTTCCACTTCTGTGTTGTCCGACCACCTCGGAGCTTGGTCGATATTCGATCGGAGTACTCTGGGGATCGTCTTGGAACTTGGCTTACAATTTCCTCAACATGTAAGCCATGTTGGGGATCGTCTTGGGGATCGTTTTTCTGCTTGTTCGTTTTTTTTTTCGGCTCTTCCCCGTACTTTCCTTGCCATTTTAGGACAGTATTATTCGGCCTGGTAATCAACGTCTTTTACCTTATTGCCTTGTCTCTGGATTGCCCTTTTCACCTTTTATGTTGTACCATTTTGGCAACTGGTAGTAAGCTCTGAAAGACCTTTCTTAAAACATAAATTTCTAGAACAATTCTTTTAAACAAAGAAATGAAAAGATAGAAAAATGAGAAAATCTTTCTGAACAAAAAAAATGAACTTATCTGGGTGATACAACCGATTCCAATGATCATGTTGTGCATTCTGGATTAGTCAACCCAGTCTATTTGTGTCGATCAAACTTTCTGATGTCTTCACTTGCTGGGGATAAATAGGTGCCCAATTCTTCGCAAAATACGGATCTTTTCCGTCAATCTATCTTGTCGCCTTATAGTGCCCTTCGCAGGGTTTTCACTAACAAGGCTCTCTCATTTCTCACAACTCTCGTCGCCTTATGGTGCCTGTGAAGGTTTTCACCGATAAGACTCTCTCATTTTGTATTTCTCAGCTTACGTCGCCTTATGGCGCCTGTGAAGGTTTTCGCCGATAAGACTCTCTCATCTTATTTTCTCAGCTTGGGATTGGAGTGTTGCCGATAAGATTTATCTCTGCCGGGAATTCTTTTGGCTATAAATTCTTTCAATTCATGATCCTCATTCAGTCAGGGACCGACGTTTTATTCTTGGTTTTCATTTGCCTATCTTAACACCTCTCGGATACTGATCGGGAGGTCTTTTTTGGATATCAATATAGGTTTTAGAAGAAAAGGATATAAAATTCAAAATAACTTTGATGGGTAAAGTATTACAACTCTTGGAATCAAACTCTTTTTTTCAAAATTTAGAAACATAATTTCTGCCCCAGTTTTCTTACTTGGGGATTTTTCTTTTGATTTTTTTTTCCTTTTTTTTTATTACCTTATGACCGAGCCGTGAGGCGCCTACGTATCCTCTTTGAGGAATCAGGTCGAACGTAGTTCACTGACTCCTTTGTTTTCTTGCGACCTTCAAAAAGTTTTTTTTTCATACATTTTTTCATTAATGATTCCAAGAGAGGGGTATAAAAAGATAAGTATGGCTCAAAGGGGTAAAACAAAGGTTAAAAGTGTTTGGATAGAAGAAAGAATTGCCTCCGTCATTTCATTATCCGATAAGCACTAAGTACAAACAAACAAATAAACAACAAAAGAAATTACACATAATATCTTTTGACTGCATCAGAATTGATAGCCATGTCGACGCATCTTCCTTCAACATCCGTCAGACGTAAAGCGCCATTGGATAATACTCTGGTCACAATATATGGCCCTTGCCAATTCAGGGCGAACTTGCCTTTTGCCTCAATCTGATGTGGGAGGATCTGTTTCAATACTTGTTGCCCTACTTCAAATTTTCTGGGGCGCACCTTCTTATTGTATGCTCTTGCCATTCTCTTTTGATACAACTGGCCATGACATACTGCTGCCAATCTTTTTTCATCCATTAAACTCAGCTGCTCTAGTCGGGTTTTGACCCATTCATCATCGTCAATCCCGGCCTCAGCGATAATTCGAAGGGAAGGAATTTCAACTTCCGCTGGTATTACTGCTTCGGTTCCGTATACCAACAAATAAGGAGTCGCACCTATTGAAGTACGAACAGTAGTGCGGTATCCTAACAACGCAAATGGTAGCTTTTCATGCCATTGTCTGGATCCTTCAATCATTTTCCTCAATATCTTCTTTATATTTTTGTTGGCTGCCTCAACTGCTCCATTCGCCTTGGGCCGATACGGGGTGGAATTACGGTGTGTAATCTTAAACTGTTCACATACTTCTCTCATCAAGTTGCTGTTAAGATTAGCACCATTGTCCGTGATTATTATTTTTGGGATCCCAAATCTACAAATGATATGGGAATGGACGAAATCCACCACTGCCTTCTTGGTTACAGACTTAAAAGTTTTGGCTTCAACCCACTTAGTGAAATAATCGATGGCTACCAGAATGAACCTGTGACCGTTCGAAGCTGCCGGCTCGATAGGCCCAATGACATCCATGCCCCATGCTACAAATGGCCATGGTGCGGACATTGTGTGCAATTCCGTTGGTGGAGAATGAATCAGATCTCCGTGTATCTGACACTGATGGCATTTTCGTACGAAACTGATACAATCATGCTCCATAGTGAGCCAATAATATCCCGCTCGCAGAATCTTCTTTGCCAACACATATCCGCTCATATGGGGCCCACAGACTCCAGCATGTACCTCTGTCATTACTATCGTGGCTTGACCTGCATCAATACATCTCAGCAATCCCAGATCTGGGGTTCTTTTGTACAACATTCCTCCACTGAGGAAAAATCCATTTGCCAGTCGTCGAATGGCTCTCTTTTGATCTCCGGTTGCCTGCTCCGGGTATATTCCCATCCTGAGGTATTCCTTGATATCATAAAACCATGGCTCGCCATCCATTTCTTCTTCTATTATGTTGTAGTAGGCATGCTAATTACGAACTTGAATATACAATGGGTCAACATGGATTTTGTCTGGATGGTGCAACATCGATGCTAAAGTGGCCAAAGCATCGGCAACCTCATTGTGAACTCTCGGGATGTGTCTGAACTCCACTGATCGAAATCGCTTGCTCAAATCGTGCAAACATTGTCGATATGGTATAAACTTCAAATCCCGTGTTTCCCATTCACCCTGGATCTGATGTACTAGGAGGTCCGAGTCTCCCAAGACCAAGACGTCCTGAACATCCATGTCTGCAGCCAATCGTAGGCCCAAAATACATGCCTCATATTCAGCCATGTTGTTGGTACAATAGAAACGTAGCTGAGCTGTAACAGGATAGTGATGTCCTGTTTCTGAAATAAGTACTGCTCATACTCCAACTCCTTTTGCATTAGCAGCCCCGTCAAAGAAAAGCTTCCACCCTGGTTCCTCATTCAGTTCTAACTCCTCTATATGTATCACTTCTTCATCTGGAAAATACGTCCTCAAAGGCTCGTATTCTTCATCAATAGGATTCTCAGCCAAGTGATCGGCCAATGCTTGGGCTTTCATGGCCGTCCTCGTCACATAGACAATGTCGAACTCTGTGAGTAATATCTGCCATTTTGCCAATCTTCCTGTGGGCATAGGCTTCTGGAAAATATACTTTAATGGATCCAGACGTGAAATAAGGTATGTAGTATGTGACGACAGATAATGCTTAAACTTCTGTGCTACCCAAGTTAGAGCACAACATGTCTTCTCAAGTTGAGTGTACTTATTCTCATAGACTGTAAACTTCTTGCTGAGATAATAGATGGCTTGCTTTTTTCTTCCTGTGATGTCGTGTTGACCCAACACGCAACCAAACGAATGATCCAGAACCGTTAGATAAAGGATTAATGGCCTCCCAGACTCAGGTGGAACCAATACAGGTGGATTGGATAAATAACCTTTGATCTGGTCAAATGCCTCCTGACATTCTGCCGTCCATTCTATCGCGGCATCTTTCCTCAGCAATCGAAAGATGGGTTCACAAGTTGTTGTGAGCTGAGCGATGAATCTGCTGATATAGTTCAATCTTCCCAACAGACTCATTACTTCTGTTTTGTTCCTTGGTGGCGGCAATTCCTGGATGGATTTGATCTTTGACGGATCCAACTCAATGCCTCGCCGACTGACAATAAATCCTAACAGCTTTCCAGATGGAACACCAAATGCATATTTGGCTGGGTTGAGCTTAATGTCGTACCTTCGAAGTCTTTGGAAAAACTTCCTAAGGTCTTCTACGTGGTCTTCCTGACGCTTGGATTTGATGATCACATCATCTACGTACACTTCGATCTCTTTGTGTATCATATCATAGAACACAGTAGTCATTGCTCTCATGTACGTTGCCCCAGCGTTCTTCCAACCGAATGGCATTACCCGATAACAATAAGTCCCCCATGGCGTAATGAAAGCTGTTTTCTCTGCATCTTCTTCATCCATCAAAATCTGATGATACCCAGCGTAGCAATCCACAAAGGAGCCGATTTCTCGCCCGACGCAATTGTCGATCAAGATATGGATATTGGGCAATGGAAAGTTATCCTTTGGGCTTGACCTATTCAGATTACGGTAGTCGACGCATACCCTGATCTTCCCATCTTTCTTTGGTACTGGCACTACATTAGCCAACCAATCAGGATATCGAGAGACCCAAATAACCTTTGCTTGCAGCTGCTTGGTTACTTCTTCTTTAATCTTCACACTCATATCTGTCTTGAACTTCCTCAGTTTCTGCTTGACGGGAAGGCATGCCGGGTCAATGGGCAATTTGTGAACCACTAGCTTGGTGCTTAAACCCGGCATGTCGTCATACGACCATGCAAAAATATCTTTAAACTCAATGAGTGCTTTGATTAATTCTTCCCTGATGCCAGGCTCAATGTGGATGCTGATTTTGGTTTCTCGGACATTATCCGCATCCCCTAGATTTACAGCCTCGGTGTCATTCAGATTAGGCTTGGGTTTCTCTTCAAATTGGCATAGTTCTCGGTTTATTTCTTCGAAGGCTTTATCCTCATCATATTCAGACTCATCGTCATAATCGATCTCTTGTATCATTAAATCAGAGTCAGATTGATTTATTAGACTAGGTCGAAGATCCGTCGTGTATGCCATGTCATTAGAACCAGTAAAAAGAGAACTGTTCAGAAAGAGAAAAGAATAAAACAAAATTAAAATGAGACAAGAAAAGAATTTTATTAAAATGCGGGATAACAGGGTTCACACTTTTACAAGATAAAATAAGATTTGGATTACACCCTGAATAATCCGAAAAATAAGAAAGCAAAAATCAAAGCTTACTACCAGGACTCTCCCCGAGTAGGAAGAGGAGTAACCGTCCAATTGTTGGTTTTGGCCTCAGGCCCCATAAACTGTATGTCTGTTCCGCTGGAACCCTCTCCGACTTCTACCATATTGACATCAGTGAACAATCTTTCGAAGCTCTGATTCAGATCCCCGTCAATCCCAATCAATGGCCCGAGAACTTTCGGGACCGGTGACCCCTTGGCGCTTGCTCTAACAAAAGATCTTGAGAGACGTGGCACAGGTTTGGGAAGAAACCAAACTTTCTTCTTCATTTTCCGCGCTCGTTTTACATCTGCCGCAGTCGGTTTGAACCCCAACCCAAAGGTCTCCAAATTCTTGGGCAAGGAAACAGGTTGAACAATTCCCTGAAGTTCAGCTCCCAAGCCTTTTCCTGGCATAAACCCATTACCCAGCATTTCTGAAACCATCATAACCGTTGCGGAAGCTATCCTAGGATGCTGAATGATTTCACCCTCGGGGATCTTGTTTGCCGACACTGCATCAAAAATCTGGTAGACCCAGGGACCTTTTGTCATCATTGGTCTCTATGAAGGGTACAATGGCGCCTCCTACGATGCACGCAGTGTCCTCGCCGTGCAACACGACCTCTTGTCTATCCCACTCGAACTTGACCATCTGATGCAAGGTGGATGGAACTGCTTTGGCTGCATGGATCCACGGTCGTCCCAACAGAAAGTTATAAGATACCGTAGCATCTAATACCTGGAATTCCATGGTAAACTGGACTGGACCGATGGTCAACTCAAGTACAATATCCCCCACGGTGGCTGTTCCATTTCCGTCAAATCCTCGGACGCAAATGCTATTCTTTTGGATTCTTCCGTGGTCGATCTTCAATTGGTTCAGGGTGGATAATGGACAAATATTGGCACTTGAGCCGTTATCCACTAATGCCCGAGTAACTGCCGAATCTTCACATTTGACAGTTAGGTAGAGAGCTTTATTATGCTCCGTGCCCTCCACTGGCAGATCATTATCTGAAAATGTTACCCTGTTCACCTCGAAAATTTTGTTGGCAATCGTTTCCAGGTGATTTACAGAAATCTCATTGGGCACATGAGCTTCATTCAGTATCTTCATCATGGCCCGACGATGTTCATCCGAATGGATTAATAATGATAGCAGTGAGATATGGGCCGGTGTTTTCTTCAACTGTTCGACCACGGAGTAATCCTGCACTTTCATCTTCTTTAAGAAATCCTCAGCTTCTTTTTCTGACACAGGTTTCTTTATTGCAGCTGGATTGGGTCTTCTCAACTCCGCCGGAGCAAAACACCGTCCCGATCGAGTCAGTCCCTGCGCCTCACAACTATTCTCCTCCACTTGTTGTCCCTTGTACATCACCACTGCCTTCTCATACTTCCAAGGCACAACCTTGCTATCAATCACTGGTGTTTGGACTACTGGTTTTATGATGACCGGTTCCCTGCAGACCCCTTTCACAACAACCACGGGTGCAGATGATGCTCCCGTTATTACCAACTTGGCTGGTTCTGGTTTCTTTGTAGCGGCAGATGGATTCTTCCCCAATATCACCACTGGCTTGACATCTTCCCCCTTCAACTGTACCCCTGCTTCCTCATTGATCGATTTTTCTTTCGGAGTGGCACGGATCATCATCACTGTCTGTGGGGGTTTCTTCGGCTCCCCTCCTTTGTGCACAAGCTCGATCATGTGGGCTTCAGGGTGCTTTGGCAATGGGTTCTGGTTAATGTTGGGTGCCTCCGGTGCCTGTACCTCGATCTTGTTGGTATCAATAAGATCTTGTATTGCATGTTTCAGCCTCCAACATTTCTCGGTATCATGTCCGGGAGCTCCCGAACAATATTCACATCTTACCGAGTGATCCATATTTTGGGGTAAGGGATTTGGTAATCTAGGCTCAACAGGATTTAATAAACCCAATTGCCTCAATTTGTGGAACAAGGCAATATAAGTTTCCCCCAACTCAGTAAAAGTTCTTTGCCTCTGCAATCTTTCATTTCTGGCGGACGGATTTCCCCTGAAACCCATCCCTGGAGGGTTCCTGTAGGCTCTTGGTGGTGGATAGGTGTTTTGTGGTGGTGGGTATGTGTTATGTGAAGGTGGGTATGTATTGTGGGGAACCGGCGCGCGCCATTGTGGGCGAACCGGAGGTTGGGTGTATGTCTGGGCTTGATGGACGGTGAAATGTTGTTCTTGTGGTTGGTAGTAGGGTTGTGGAGGGTAATTTGGAATGTGTGGGTAGTTTAGACGATGGGGTCTGGGTTGGTAATG
Source organism: Nicotiana tabacum (assembly GCF_000715075.1). Lineage (NCBI taxonomy): Eukaryota > Viridiplantae > Streptophyta > Magnoliopsida > Solanales > Solanaceae > Nicotiana > Nicotiana tabacum. The sequence continues at coordinate 156,079,713 of NC_134101.1, read as the reverse complement.
AGGGGAAGGACCTCTAGATCTGGACCAATTGTCGGCCTCTAATGTCGTGACCTCCTCTCTCCTTTTCTTCCCTAGCGCACCTCCCGTGCCGCTCTGAATGGCCTGAGTTGTTGCCTTAATTGCCGAATAACTCAGGATCTTATTGGACTTAAGTCCCTCTTCTATCATACCTCCCATTTTCACAACTTCATTAAATGATTTGCCAACTGACGTCACCAAGTGACCAAAGTAAGTTGGCTCGAGAGTTTGTAAGAAGTAATCCACCATTTCTCTTTCTCTCATTGGGGGATCAACTCTGGCTGCATGTTCTCTCCATCGGAACCCAAATTCCCGGAAGCTCTCTCCGGGTTTCTTCTCGAGCTTTAGCAATGTGAGACGGTCTGGGACTATCTCAAGGTTGTATTGGAAATGTCCTGCGAAAGCCTGTGCCAAGTTATCCCAGGTGTACCACCTGCTCGGATCTTGTCTTGTATACCACTCTAACGCCGACCCGCTCAAACTCTGGCCAAAGTAAGCTATTAATAGCTCATCTTTGCCCCCTGCTCCCCTCATTTTGCTACAAAAACCTCGTAGATGTGCCATAGGATCACCATGCCCTTCGTATAAATCGAACTTGGGCATTTTGAACCCTGTTGGTAATTGAACGTCAGGGAAAGGGCATAGATCCTTGTAAGCCACGCTGACCTGGTTACCTAACCCGTGTATGTTCCTGAAGGATTGCTCCAGGCTTTTAAATTTCCGCATCACCTCGTCCTGCTCTGGGCTCTTAGCCGGCTTTCAAATCTCTGCCGGGACCTCAAAGTGGGGATTATATGTATGTGGCTCGGGTGCTTTGAATGTGAGTTCAGGGGGGTAGTATTGTGTATCGTGAGCCTGAAACAGTGGCTCACTAGATGATCTGTGCAAGGGGGCTGGGGGAGGTGCCACAAAGACGGGAACATTTGGTGGAGGAGGGTTTTGAGTGGGTGGTGGAGCTTGGGAATCATAAGCCTCTCTTCCCTGATAATAGTGATGGATTGGGAAACTTGTTGAAGGACCGGGAGAGGGGTATTCCGGCGTGTGTGTTGGTTGGAGGGTAGGAGTAACGGGTAGTTCTTGCCCCTTCTGGGCTCTAGCTAAGGCTATCTACATTTCATTCATTTCTAGCCTCATTTTTTCCATTTTCTCCAGGGCTTCCTTCAGCATCTGATTGGCCGTTTTTTCTGACTCAACGCTGTTGTCTGACCCAGTCATGCTTTCTGGTATAGGACCTTTTGATCTTGTCTGATAATGGTACGGTGCCAGTACGCTCTAACAACTAACTGATATTGATTGGAAAAACAACAAACTTGTTAGTGTTAGAGTCTTAACAGATATTGTAATTGCACGTTAGGGGGATGCAATGCTCCTAGGCAGTTAATCATTTCTAACATGCTTTTGCTCTGACCGCATGCATCATCCCGGCTTATTTTTGCTCTGACAAATATATATTCTTCCTCTTTTTTTTTTTTTTTTTTTATTACGGTCGAATCCTATAGAGATTGCCTACGTATCGTGACCCCGCACGAATCAGACCAAGCGTAGTTCGTGCCATAAGACCAAATATTATTTTTTTTATTACTCAAAATAATGCTATTACAAGCCATCACAAAAAAAAACAAAAAATACAGACTTTATATATATATATATATATATATTTTTTTTTTTGAGAATGTTTGAAGAAAAAAAAACATATGGGTAGACAACAGACTCGAAAAACAAACAAGTGCAAGATTGAACTAGGGATACATTAAAGCTTTGAATTTTGGTGCCCGCGAGGCATCATTCGGCCTTTCCGCGGGCTTGGGGGCCAGGCTTCTTTGCAAGCTTTTTAGTTCCTCCATGATCTGATGGACATAACCCATGATTGAGGCAAATAGGACATCACGAGGCATCTCTTCACATGTTAGGCACTTTGTGGTGATATAGCGCCCTATATCATTGATCCTACCCCTGATTCTATCCCTCTCTATGCACAGTTGTTCTATCCGTTGATTCTTTAGTCCCAATATTCGAGTATTATCAATGAGCTGCTCTTGGAACCTTTCCATTTGTTCTTCCATCCGGGCTATCGACTCATAGCAGTGTTCTCTATATGTTCTAGCATCCTGGGCTTGTTTAAGGACCCGATTATTGAGAATGGAGTTTATCTCTCTCAATGTCGCAACACTCATTTCGTAGTCCCTTTTTACTTGCCATAGGTGCTCTCTCCGTGATGTTGTAACTGTAGCCCACCTGACCCGCATTCTTGTTATACAAGCCTGGGATCTCTCCAAGTCTTCTCGGCTTTGGCTGACTTGATTTCTCAATTCCGCTATCAACCTTTCATCAGAGCGACGTTTCTGTCGGTCGCTATCACTCTTACTGACTTGGCGAATTCGGGCTTTCAGTGCCTGGTTTTCTTTGGCTAATTTGTTCTTCTCACCTTGCTCTGAGGCTACTTGAACGTTGTTTTCAAACATAAGCCTTTCAATTTGTCGCTTCAGCTTCCCGATTTCAACCCGGTAGCTTTCCTCTCTCACTAACCAGCCCCACTGTTCCTGCGAATCATCCGTAAATTGTTGGACGTGAGCTCTTTTGGCAGTCCTCCAACGAATCTGGAACCTTTTCCCGAACCAAACATCGTATTTTGGGTCTACCTCACCCTTAGCCAGCTCTCGAACCATAGTCTTGGGTTCAAGGAATCTACATTCGTGCCACAGCTTTCTAATTTTTCCTTCGGGGAACACGACTCCTGGACTCAACTCAATGGCGTGCTTGCTTAGATCCTCATCAGTGGGAATTACCTGAAATCTTCCTAGTTGGCGCAGTACCCGATGAGGAGCATATGGTTGGATGCTACGAAGTCCCATCAAAAGAACATGACATTCCTCGGCCGCCATGTATATTACCTCAGTATCATTCAACCACCCAAATGCCCATTCAACTTGGTCGGCTGTTGTTGACCTCAATTGTGCAAGCCATGCTTCGACGCCTTCAGGAAATATGACGCCTGTCATTCGTTTCTCAAAGCCGCTAATGCAGTTTCTCTCAGTCAACCCGTGGTTCATGTATCCCACTCGGTGATGGAGGTGTTCTTGCATCCACAGCTGGAGTAACAGATTGCATCCCTGAAAGAACTTGCCTCCTTCTCGGCATATAGTTAAAGCTCGGTAGATTTCGGACAAAATCAAAGGAACCACAGTATTGTCGGTTCTTTTGATTGCAACATCGGCCATCCCTACAAGGCCTATCTCTATTTTTTTATCTTTGCGGGGACAGACCACAACTCCCAGAAATGCTGTGATAAATGCCAAAGTACGTCTTGCTTCCCACTTGATTCTGTTCCCAGTGTGAATTAATCCGAGGTTTGGTTCTTCCAAACCCTGAGGAATTCCGTACCGTTGATACAAGAATTGGAGAGTACAACATCCCTTCGACAAATCATCATTCTGTACCTTCCGACTAATGCTTAGCAAATCCAAGAACGCGTGCAGAGATACTGGTCTTGGTGAAAGTAAATACTGCCCTCTTAGTTTCCCATTCAACCCCGCATATCCGGCGACTTCCTCTAGTGTAGGTGAAAGTTCAAAGTCAGCAAAACGAAACACGTTGCGTGTTGGGTCCCAGAACGGTATTAGAGCCTCAATGATATCTGTCCTTGGCTTGATATTCAACAGATCGACAAAACCTCCCAAAACTCTTTCCACTATCTTTATACTATCCTTTCCCATATCATTCCACCACATGTGGAGTTGCGAAGGGACCTCGCTACACACTGAGAATGGTTCATTTTGACTTGTGCTCATCCTACACATTTATTATAGTGATTAAAGAAGGAAAAATTTTTATTTGACTTAAAAACTATCTATATTCTAAAGAAATATTTTTTGGATTTTAATTTATTATTTTTTTTTTTGAAAAAAAAAACTTTTAAGGAGAAAGGAAATATTTTTGAACCAATATTCTGAATTTATGAAAGAAATACTACAGAAAAAATATTTTTGAATTTTATTTTGAATATCTTTTAAACAAATAATTGGGATTTTGAGATTAAAAGGAAATATATATATTTTTTTTTTAAAAAAAAATTTGAGGTCTAAAAGAAAAACTTTCTAAAGTTAAAAAAAATTTGAGGTCTAAAAAGAAAAACTTTCTAAAGAAGTGAGTAATGTTAAATATTTTTGGATTTTTTTGAATATGGTGAGCCGAAACCAAAGAGGTTTGCCTCTGATCTCACATCCGGTGAGAATCATACCCGCGTAGTTCAGGCTATAGACTAACTAATTTTTTTTTTGAAAACAAACAAACTTTTCCTTTTTCTTTTATATAAAAAAAAACTATTTTCCTTTTTCATTTTTTTTTAAATAAAGCAAATTAAAATAAAAGACTTATTCCTACACACTTTCTGCTTTCTAGGCAAACCGACAATTCTAAAAGTAAAAATATATATGTTTTTTTAAAAAAAAAAAAAAAATTCGGCAGCATTTCGACAGTACTTGGACACTGATTTTTCTAAATTAATCAAATAACTTTCCACTTGCTATTTTTATTTTATTTTATTTTTTACACTCCCGAGACTCAAAAGCCGGTCAACATGCAAGACCGAGCAAATAAATGCACATAAAACAAATAAGATGCATCAGGATGGTCATTTTCATTTTTGGTGCACCTGTCCTAGACAGACCCAACCCCTGTGTTGAGCCTCCAAAGTCAGATGCACGTGATGCAAACAAACGTTCCTACTAGGGATCCGACATGTGGTTTTGTTATACTAGGTTCAGAACCTGGGTGTTTGTTCTAGACCTGGCTTACCCGAGCGGACAGCTCGAGCCGAGGGGGGTAGCGTACCGGGAATACAGAAGCTTCACCGGCTTAGCAACTTGTCCGAACCTCGTTCTAAATTGGGATTTTACACTATATAGAAAAGAAGTCGTACGAAGTACACCCTTCTTCATGATTTAGAAGACTCAGAGAGGAGATGGGTTTCGGCACAGTTTATACACAGTTCATGTAATATCAAAGCGGTAAAAGCAGCATTTAGCACATTAGGCTCAAACATGTAAAAATCAGATAAAACCAAATAAAACAATTTATATGAGCTCGAATTTCTAACCCTGAACCACTGGTTCTGGGTCCAAATCCCCAGCGGAGTCGCCAGAGCTGTCACACCTCCTTTTTCCGCACCGCGAGGTGCGTAGGGAGTTTTTCCAATTAAAGGACAATCAAAACGGGATTTATTTATTCATTTCAGAGTCGCCACTTGGGAGATTTAGGGTGTCCCAAGTCACCAATTTTAATCCCGGATCGAGGAAAAGAATGACTCCATATTACAATCTGCGTACCAGAAATCCGGATAAGGAATTCTGTTAACCCGGGAGAAGGTGTTAGGCATTCCCGAATTCCGTGGTTCTAGCACGGTCGCTCAACTGTCATATTCGGCTTATTTATCTGATTTTAAATACAATTATGAACCAATGTGCAAATTTAACTTTTTACCACTTTATTATTATTATTATTATTATTTTTAAAAAAAATTGTGAACATCGTTTAAAACATGTCTTTGGATTACGTCACATGAAATGCACCCGCAATCCGGAACACCTTTTTATTCAATGTTTTAAGATTTAAATTTGGGTCGCATGAAATGCGCATCCGAGTTTAAGAAGGTAAAATTGATTAAATCGCGCCTAAAGAGTCTAGCGCGTCATTATCTTTGGGGAAGGAAGTGAAATTCACTAAACAATCCATCCCAAATTCTAAGTAAAATTTTTTTTTTAAAAAAAAAATTTAAATAAATAAATGAGATTGGAGAATCCTGTAAATTTTTGTATTATTTACATCTATTTATTTTTAGCGAAATCCTTCCTTATTTTAAGAATATCCTTTAATGACTACCTTTTTATTATTACTAAGTTTGTTTATAAATATAAAGTCAATATCTACATTCTTGAAAATGACATATTAAATAGAAGAGGAAAATAAATATTAACAGAAAGTAATAAAATTATAATCATAAATACAACATGGAATTATCGAAAAGTAAAAAAATAAAAATAAAAAAAAACTAATTATCCCATAGTTGGATTAAAATTCAAATTGTTAGTAAGACTTAAGCTTATTGAAACTAATTATTTACAAATACTGAAAATTGAAAGAAATAAAAATAAAAACTTGAGTACTAAATCATATTTCTAAAAATTTAAACAATTTAACATTAACTAACTTTGTTATAATTCATCATGTCCTATATTTTGTCCCTCATGCTTCAAATAAAATAATGCAAGATTCCCCTTTAAATCAAATCTTGTCCCCCCTTTATATTAAATAATCATATCACAACCCACCCCATTTCATTTTGTCCCCCATGCTTCAAATAAACAATTACAAAATGTACAATTCCTAAATTACCCCTTCCGACCTTACTGAAATTACCAAACTACCCCTGAACGTATTACAAATTTACCAAACTACCCATCAGCTATAACACATCAATTAATCAAACTTAACCAAAATATAGACAATATGATCAATTTCTAACAATGTTCAAACAACAATATGAACACGGATGAACATCATAACAACAATATCACATGAACATGATTTTAACAACATTTCAACAACAAATCACATGAACACAAATTGAACAACAAAGAACAACTAAAATTTGATTGAACAATATTTTAGCAACAAACAATCCTATTTTCGGATTCAACACCAACAACAAACAAAGTATGAAGATTTCTAAATTCAATCATATTGAACTTAAAATCAATTCTAACAACATTACAACAAACAATTCTTATATTAAACTTTAAACAAGATTATGAGAACAATTCAAGCAATAATCATAAATGGTAAACAAGAAATCAAACTATACAAAATTCGGATTCAAGAACAATCAAACAAAGTATGAACATGGATGAACTATTTTAAACAACAAACATGACGGATTAAACGATTAAAACAATATATTCCTTTAATACAACTAAATTCTTTAAACAAATAACAAGATCGACGAAGAAACAATTATGAACTTAAACTTGAACTTAACAATATTAACAATTTCTAACAATACATAAACACATGAAACAAATTGAAGAAATAGTTGATTAAATTTCAATTTGAATCTAACAAACATCAAACTAACAAATACTTACTTAAACAATAATACAAACATGAAATAAACATGAAAACAACTAATTAAACTTCTATTTTGAAATCTGAAAATTAATTTAACGAAACATATGAACAAACTAAAATTATTTCAACTATGGACAAACAAAACAAACATTGAATCATTTATCGATTTTGAATCCGAAAAACAACGAACAACAAAAAAATATGGACGAATTTTGAAAACATAAACCAACTAACCGATTCGAAACAACGACGAATAAACGAAGAAGATGGAGAGGAAGGAGCAGCAGTCCGCAACCATTGATTCAATGTTTGTTCCTGAAGAAGCTGGACGCGGAGCTGCTCACGTTGATTCAAATGGAGAAGCTGCCGCGAAACAGCAACGTCGGGGAACTGGACGCGGCGAGAAGCAGTAACAGGCCGGAACGCAGCAGCAGTGGGGGAAACGGGCAGCAATGGCGCGTTTGAACGATGAGGAAGCAGCTGCGGCGAGCAAAAGGAGTTGAAGAAGAAGCCGCGATAGTAGCGGCGTACGTGTGGAGGACGACGAAGCAGTGGCTATGGCTGTTTGAGCTGAAGAAGACGACGTGAGGCAGCAGCTATTGCGGACGCTGAAGCAGACGCAGCGGGTAGTCCATGGTCGAGCTTGAGCTCGTCAATGGAGAAACAACGCTGGGATGATGGACTGTTGTGTCGTTTGTTTGTGTATGTGTGTGTGAGTGTGACGACGTGAGGGGGTGTTCATGGTGGAGGGTGGTCGATGTTGGTGAGGGCAGCCATGGTTGTGCTTTGGAGTTGTGAGGAAGAAGAAGGAGAAATGGGGGGGGGATGCTTAGGCATTTTTTAGGGTTTTCTTCTATTTATTTTTTTTGTTTTTCTTTGTTTTATTTTTTGAAATGCAAGATAATAGGGTGTTGGGTTATGGACCGGGTTGACCCAGTTCGAAATGGACTGGGTCGTAGGGAAGATTGGGCCATTTTTTGGGCCTATGGCTTGAAGTTGAAGAAGAGGCCTAATTCCGACTTTCTTTATATTTTCGCTCTCTTTTCTTCTTTTATTTTTCTAAAACTAAATTATAAAAATACTTAAACTATTATTAAGAACTAAATTAAGTTATAAAAGCGCAAATTAACTCCCAATAATAATTAATGCACAATTAAGTATTAATTAAGCATAAAATTGTATATTTGGACATTAAATGCTAAAAATGCAAACGATGCCTATTTTTGTAATTTTTAATTTTTGTAAAACAAATTTAATTATTATCAATTATAGAATTAAATCCTACATGCAAAATGCGACATATTTTTGTATTTTTTATTAATTTAGCAAATAAACACGCACAGACAACTACAAATAATTATTCCAAATATCACAAAATTGCACACCAAAGAAAAATCATTTTATTTTTGAATTTTTGGGAGTAATTCTCATATTGGGCAAAAATCACGTGCTTACAGCTGCCCCTCTTTGCCCGGAGACACGAAGGGTTTTCGTGCAAAGATAAAGCGAGCGATTTTTGCCCATCCGAATACTCTGTTGAAGCATTTTTTTGAAAAAGATTTGACCGAACCTTTGCTTCAAAGGTTTCCTACATATCCTGGGCTAAACAGGAATCAGGTCAATGTAGTTCGGGAAGTCTTGGTAGCTGGGACTACCATGGGACTGCAATGTTACTGCTGTTGCATGCTACTTTTACTGTTTGCTGACCTCCTTATTACACCATGCTTAAAAAAATAAGAAGCTAGACTAAGCTAGAAATTACAGAATCTTATCTGTTTTCCCCCTTGCTCCGGTTGCCTTGCTTTTTGTCGGTTTGTGTTTCCTCTGGTGCCTTTTTACCAAGACTTCTGGCCCTTGTTTTTTTTTTTAATACCAGTTTTATTCATTTTGTTCGGTCCGCTGGGGACATGGCTTTCTTCATTAAGCTTTTTGGCTGTTCCTCTTGGGACACGATTATCTTCATCAGATTCATCAAGACGCGTCTTTTCTTTCTTTTGACTCATGCGCTTGAATTTGCGCTGGGACTTCTTGTTGCCACCTTCTGCCTTCCGGTGTTGGGATTTTTATTGTTTCCTGCTGGGGATTCTTGTTGTAACCTTCTGCCATCCGGTGGGGTTACTGACTTCAAAATCTGCAGTATAAGACTGAAAAGTATTCCTCTCGTTATACAGGTGGGTGCCTGGAAATGGAAAAATGAAATGTATGCCCGCATTATACTGGTGGGCGACCTGGAAATGGAAAACTGAAATGTATGCCTGCATTATACTGGTGGGCGACCTGGAAATGGAAAACTGAAATGTATGCCCGCATTATACTGGAGGGCGACCTAGAATATGGAATGAACAGACAAAATGTATTCCCTCATTATACTAGTGGGCGACCTAGAACTGAAATGTATTCCCGCATTATACTGGTGGGCGACCTAGAACTTAAATGTATTCCCGCATTTTACTGGTGGGTGACCTAGAACTTAAAAGTATTCCCGCATTATACTGGTGGGTAACCTAGAACTTAAATGTATTCCCGCATTTTACTGGTGGGCGACCTAGAACTGAAAAGTATTCCCGCATTTTACTGGTGGGCGACCTAGAACTGAAATGTATTCCCGCATTTTACTGGTGGGCGACCTAGAACTGAAATGTATTCCCGCATTTTACTGGTGGGCGACCTAGAACATAAAGTATTCCCGCATTTTACTGGTGGGCGACCTAGAACTGAAATGTATTCCCGCATTATACTGGTGGGCGACCTAGAACTGAAATGTATTCCCGCATTATACTGGTGGGCGACCTAGAACTGAAATGTATTCCCGCATTATACTGGTGGGCGACCTAGAACTTAAATGTATTCCCGCATTTTACTGGTGGGCGACCTAGAACTGAAAAGTATTCCCGCATTTTACTGGTGGGCGACCTAGAACATAAAGTATTCCCGCATTTTACTGGTGGGCGACCTAGAACTGAAATGTATTCCCGCATTATACTGGTGGGCGACCTAGAACTGAAATGTATTCCCGCATTATACTGGTGGGCGACCTAGAACTTAAATGTATTCCCGCATTATACTGGTGGGCGACCTAGAACTTAAAAGTATTCCCGCATTATACTGGTGGGCGACCTAGAACTGAAATGTATTCCCGCATTATACTGGTGGGCGACCTAGAACTTAAATGTATTCCCGCATTTTACTGGTGGGCGACCTAGAACTTAAAAGTATTCCCGCATTATACTGGTGGGCGCCTAATTGGTAAAGAATAATTTGAATTTGTTTCCTTGATTCTCCGAGAAAATTTCCACTTGTGGCAGAAAATTTTCTGCCCCAATTCTGGCGATCTTTCTTATGGCGTATCTTTAGGCCATCATCAACACTTTATTTTCCTGTTCAAATCAAAGAAAATTTAGTTAGTTTTTTTTTTCGAATATGGCGAGTGGTCATGTCACTCCTGATGGGGATGATTGTCCCCTTTCCCTTATTTCTATCCGGCGTTCTCAAAACTTGTTGGGGATGATGTTATTTGCTGGAGATAACATTCTGCTGGGGATGGTTTTTCCATTTATCCCTTCACCATTTTGTATCTCAAAATTTCTGGAGGTTATTTTGCCGAAGATGGATTTTCCTTTCTTCCCTTCCACTTCTGTGTTGTCCGACCACCTCGGAGCTTGGTCGATATTCGGTCGGAGTACTCTGGGGATCGTCTTGGAACTTGGCTTACAATTTCCTCAACATGTAAGCCATGTTGGGGATCGTCTTGGGGATCGTTTTTCTGCTTGTTCGTTTTTTTTTCCGGCTCTTCCCCGTACTTTCCTTGCCATTTTAGGACAATATTATTCGGCCTGGCAATCAACGTCTTTTGCCTTATTGCCTTGTCTCTGGATTGCCCTTTTCACCTTTTATGTTGTACCATTTTGGCAACTGGTAGTAAGCTCTGAAAGACCTTTCTTAAAACATAAATTTCTAGAAAAATTCTTTTAAACAAAGAAATGAAAAGATAGAAAAATGAGAAAATCTTTCTGAACAAAAAAAATGAACTTATCTGGGTGATACAACCGATTCCAATGATCATGTTGTGCATTCTGGATTAGTCAACCCAGTCTATTTGTGTCGATCAAACTTTCTGATGTCTTCACTTGCTGGGGATAAATAGGTGCCCAATTCTTCGCAAAATACGGATCTTTTCCGTCAATCTATCTTGTCGCCTTATAGTGCCCTTCGCAGGGTTTTCACTAACAAGGCTCTCTCATTTCTCACAACTCCCGTCGCCTTATGGTGCCTGTGAAGGTTTTCACCGATAAGACTCTCTCATTTTGTATTTCTCAGCTTACGTCGCCTTATGGCGCCTGTGAAGGTTTTCGCCGATAAGACTCTCTCATCTTATTTTCTCAGCTTGGGATTGGAGTGTTGCCGATAAGATTTATCTCTGCCGGGAATTCTTTTGGCTATAAATTCTTTCAATTCATGATCCTCATTCAGTCAGGGACCGACGTTTTATTCTTGGTTTTCATTTGCCTATCTTAACACCTCTCGGATACTGATCGGGAGGTCTTTTTTGGATATCAATATAGGTTTTAGAAGAAAAGGATATAAAATTCAAAATAACTTTGATGGGTAAAGTATTACAACTCTTGGAATCAAACTCTTTTTTTTCTTCTTTTTTTTTCAAAATTTAGAAACATAATTTCTGCCCCAGTTTTCTTACTTGGGGATTTTTCTTTTGATTTTTTTTTCCTTTTTTTTATTACCTTATGACCGAGCCGTGAGGCGCCTACGTATCCTCTTTGAGGAATCAGGTCGAACGTAGTTCACTGACTCCTTTGTTTTCTTGCGACCTTCAAAAAGTTTTTTTTTCATACATTTTTTCATTAATGATTCCAAGAGAGGGGTATAAAAAGATAAGTATGGCTCAAAGGGGTAAAACAAAGGTTAAAAGTGTTTGGATAGAAGAAAGAATTGCCTCCGTCATTTCATTATCCGATAAGCACTAAGTACAAACAAACAAATAAACAACAAAAGAAATTACACATAATATCTTTTGACTGCATCAGAATTGATAGCCATGTCGACGCATCTTCCTTCAACATCCGTCAGACGTAAAGCGCCATTGGATAATACTCTGGTCACAATATACGGCCCTTGCCAATTCAGGGCGAACTTGCCTTTTGCCTCAATCTGATGTGGGAGGATCTGTTTCAATACTTGTTGCCCTACTTCAAATTTTCTGGGGTGCACCTTCTTATTGTATGCTCTTGCCATTCTCTTTTGATACAACTGGCCATGACATACTGCTGCCAATCTTTTTTCATCCATTAAACTCAGCTGCTCTAGTCGGGTTTTGACCCATTCATCATCGTCAATCCCGGCCTCAGCGATAATTCGAAGGGAAGGAATTTCAACTTCCACTGGTATTACTGCTTCGGTTCCGTATACCAACAAATAAGGAGTCGCACCTATTGAAGTACGAACAGTAGTGCGGTATCCTAACAACGCAAATGGTAGCTTTTCATGCCATTGTCTGGATCCTTCAATCATTTTCCTCAATATCTTCTTTATATTTTTGTTGGCTGCCTCAACTGCTCCATTCGCCTTGGGCCGATACGGGGTGGAATTACGGTGTGTAATCTTAAACTGTTCACATACTTCTCTCATCAAGTTGCTGTTAAGATTAGCACCATTGTCCGTGATTATTATTTTTGGGATCCCAAATCTACAAATGATATGGGAATGGACGAAATCCACCACTGCCTTCTTGGTTACAGACTTAAAAGTTTTGGCTTCAACCCACTTAGTGAAATAATCGATGGCTATCAGAATGAACCTGTGACCGTTCGAAGCTGCCGGCTCGATAGGCCCAATGACATCCATGCCCCATGCTACAAATGGCCATGGTGCGGACATTGTGTGCAATTCCGTTGGTGGAGAATGAATCAGATCTCCGTGTATCTGACACTGATGGCATTTTCGTACGAAACTGATACAATCATGCTCCATAGTGAGCCAATAATATCCCGCTCGCAGAATCTTCTTTGCCAACACATATCCGCTCATATGGGGCCCACAGACTCCAGCATGTACCTCTGTCATTACTATCGTGGCTTGACCTGCATCAATACATCTCAGCAATCCCAGATCTGGGGTTCTTTTGTACAACATTCCTCCACTGAGGAAAAATCCATTTGCGAGTCGTCGAATGGCTCTCTTTTGATCTCCGGTTGCCTGCTCCGGGTATATTCCCATCCTGAGGTATTCCTTGATATCATAAAACCATGGCTCGCCATCCATTTCTTCTTCTATTATGTTGCAGTAGGCATGCTGATTACGAACCTGAATATACAATGGGTCAACATGGATTTTGTCTGGATGGTGCAACATCGATGCTAAAGTGGCCAAAGCATCGACAACCTCATTGTGAACTCTCGGGATGTGTCTGAACTCCACTGATCGAAATCGCTTGCTCAAATCGTGCAAACATTGTCGATATGGTATAAGCTTCAAATCCCGTGTTTCCCATTCACCCTGGATCTGATGTACTAGGAGGTCCGAGTCTCCCAAGACCAAGACGTCCTGAACATCCATGTCTGCAGCCAATCGTAGGCCCAAAATACATGCCTCATATTCAGCCATGTTGTTGGTACAATAGAAACGTAGCTGAGCTGTAACAGGATAGTGATGTCCTGTTTCTGAAATAAGTACTGCTCCTACTCCAACTCCTTTTGCATTAGCAGCCCCGTCAAAGAAAAGCTTCCACCCTGGTTCCTCATTCAGTTCTAACTCCTCTATATGTATCACTTCTTCATCTGGAAAATACGTCCTCAAAGGCTCGTATTCTTCATCAATAGGATTCTCAGCCAAGTGATCGGCCAATGCTTGGGCTTTCATGGCCGTCCTCGTCACATAGACAATGTCGAACTCTGTGAGTAATATCTGCCATTTTGCCAATCTTCCTGTGGGCATAGGCTTCTGGAAAATATACTTTAATGGATCCAGACGTGAAATAAGGTATGTAGTATGTGACGACAGATAATGCTTAAACTTCTGTGCTACCCAAGTTAGAGCACAACATGTCTTCTCAAGTTGAGTGTACTTATTCTCATAGACTGTAAACTTCTTGCTGAGATAATAGATGGCTTGCTTTTTTCTTCCTGTGATGTCGTGTTGACCCAACACGCAACCAAACGAATGATCCAGAACCGTTAGATAAAGGATTAATGGCCTCCCAGACTCAGGTGGAACCAATACAGGTGGATTGGATAAATAACCTTTGATCTGGTCAAATGCCTCCTGACATTCTGCCGTCCATTCTATCGCGGCATCTTTCCTCAGCAATCGAAAGATGGGTTCACAAGTTGTTGTGAGCTGAGCGATGAATCTGCTGATATAGTTCAATCTTCCCAACAGACTCATTACTTCTGTTTTGTTCCTTGGTGGCGGCAATTCCTGGATGGATTTGATCTTTGACGGATCCAACTCAATGCCTCGCCGACTGACGATAAATCCTAACAGCTTTCCAGATGGAACACCAAATGCACATTTGGCTGGGTTGAGCTTAATGTCGTACCTTCGAAGTCTTTGGAAAAACTTCCTAAGGTCTGCTACGTGGTCTTCCTGACGCTTGGATTTGATGATCACATCATCTACGTACACTTCGATCTCTTTGTGTATCATATCATGGAACACAGTAGTCATTGCTCTCATGTACGTTGCCCCAGCGTTCTTCAAACCGAATGGCATTACCCGATAACAATAAGTCCCCCATGGCGTAATGAAAGCTGTTTTCTCTGCATCTTCTTCATCCATCAAAATCTGATGATACCCAGCGTAGCAATCCACAAAGGAGCCGATTTCTCGCCCGGCGCAATTGTCGATCAAGATATGGATATTGGGCAATGGAAAGTTATCCTTTGGGCTTGCCCTGTTCAGATTACGGTAGTCGACGCATACCCAGATCTTCCCATCTTTCTTTGGTACTGGCACTACATTAGCCAACCAATCAGGATATCGAGAGACCCGAATAACCTTTGCTTGCAGCTGCTTGGTTACTTCTTCTTTAATCTTCACACTCATATCTGTCTTGAACTTCCTCAGTTTCTGCTTGACGGGAAGGCATGCCGGGTCAATGGGCAATTTGTGAACCACTAGCTTGGTGCTTAAACCCGGCATGTCGTCATACGACCATGCAAAAATATCTTTAAACTCAATGAGTGCTTTGATTAATTCTTCCCTGATGCCAGGCTCAATGTGGATGCTGATTTTGGTTTCTCGGACATTATCCGCATCCCCTAGATTTACAGCCTCGGTGTCATTCAGATTAGGCTTGAGTTTCTCTTCAAATTGGCATAGTTCTCGGTTTATTTCTTCGAAGGCTTTATCCTCATCATATTCAGACTCATCGTCATAATCGATCTCTTGTATCATTAAATCAGAGTCAGATTGATTTATTAGACTAGGTCGAAGATCCGTCGTGTATGCCATGTCATTAGAACCAGTAAAAAGAGAACTGTTCAGAAAGAGAAAAGAATAAAACAAAATTAAAATAAGACAAGAAAAGAATTTTATTAAAATGCGGGATAACAGGGTTCACACTTTTACAAGATAAAATAAGATTTGGATTACACCCTGAATAATCCGAAAAATAAGAAAGCAAAAATCAAAGCTTACTACCAGGACTCTCCCCGAGTAGGAAGAGGAGTAACCGTCCAATTGTTGGTTTTGGCCTCAGGCCCCATAAACTGTATGTCTGTTCCGCTGGAACCCTCTCCGACTTCTACCATATTGACATCAGTGAACAATCTTTCGAAGCTCTGATTCAGATCCCCGTCAATCCCAATCAATGGCCCGAGAACTTTCGGGACCGGTGACCCCTTGGCGCTTGCTCTAACAAAAGATCTTGAGAGACGTGGCACAGGTTTGGGAAGAAACCAAACTTTCTTCTTCATTTTCCGCGCTCGTTTTACATCTGCCGCAGTCGGTTTGAACCCCAACCCAAAGGTCTCCAAATTCTTGGGCAAGGAAACAGGTTGAACAATTCCCTGAAGTTCAGCTCCCAAGCCTTTTCCTGGCATAAACCCATTACCCAGCATTTCTGAAACCATCATAACCGTTGCGGAAGCTATCCTAGGATGCTGAATGATTTCACCCTCGGGGATCTTGTTTGCCGACACTGCATCAAAAATCTGGTAGACCCAGGGACCTTTTGTCATCATTGGTCTCTATGAAGGGTACAATGGCGCCTCCTACGATGCACGCAGTGTCCTCGCCGTGCAACACGACCTCTTGTCTATCCCACTCGAACTTGACCATCTGATGCAAGGTGGATGGAACTGCTTTGGCTGCATGGATCCACGGTCGTCCCAACAGAAAGTTATAAGATACCGTAGCATCTAATACCTGGAATTCCATGGTAAACTGGACTGGACCGATGGTCAACTCAAGTACAATATCCCCCACGGTGGCTGTTCCATTTCCGTCAAATCCTCGGACGCAAATGCTATTCTTTTGGATTCTTCCGTGGTCGATCTTCAATTGGTTCAGGGTGGATAATGGACAAATATTGGCACTTGAGCCGTTATCCACTAATGCCCGAGTAACTGCCGAATCTTCACATTTGACAGTTAGGTAGAGAGCTTTATTATGCTCCGTGCCCTCCACTGGCAGATCATTATCTGAAAATGTTACCCTGTTCACCTCGAAAATTTTGTTGGCAATCGTTTCCAGGTGATTTACAGAAATCTCATTGGGCACATGAGCTTCATTCAGTATCTTCATCATGGCCCGACGATGTTCATCCGAATGGATTAATAATGATAGCAGTGAGATATGGGCCGGTGTTTTCTTCAACTGTTCGACCACGGAGTAATCCTGCACTTTCATCTTCTTTAAGAAATCCTCAGCTTCTTTTTCTGACACAGGTTTCTTTATTGCAGCTGGATTGGGTCTTCTCAACTCCGCCGGAGCAAAACACCGTCCCGATCGAGTCAGTCCCTGCGCCTCACAACTATTCTCCTCCACTTGTTGTCCCTTGTACATCACCACTGCCTTCTCATACTTCCAAGGCACAACCTTGCTATCAATCACTGGTGTTTGGACTACTGGTTTTATGATGACCGGTTCCCTGCAGACCCCTTTCACAACAACCACGGGTGCAGATGATGCTTCCGTTATTACCAACTTGGCTGGTTCTGGTTTCCTTGTAGCGGCAGATGGATTCTTCCCCAATATCACCACTGGCTTGACATCTTCCCCCTTCAACTGTACCCCTGCTTCCTCATTGATCGATTTTTCTTTCGGAGTGGCACGGATCATCATCACTGTCTGTGGGGGTTTCTTCGGCTCCCCTCCTTCGTGCACAAGCTCGATCATGTGGGCTTCAGGGTGCTTTGGCAATGGGTTCTGGTTAATGTTGGGTGCCTCCGGTGCCTGTACCTCGATCTTGTTGGTATCAATAAGATCTTGTATTGCATGTTTCAGCCTCCAACATTTCTCGGTATCATGTCCGGGAGCTCCCGAACAATATTCACATCTTACCGAGTGATCCATATTTTGGGGTAAGGGATTTGGTAATCTAGGCTCAACAGGATTTAATAAACCCAATTGCCTCAATTTGTGGAACAAGGCAATATAAGTTTCCCCCAACTCAGTAAAAGTTCTTTGCCTCTGCAATCTTTCATTTCTGGCGGCCGGATTTCCCCTGAAACCCATCCCTGGAGGGTTCCTGTAGGCTCTTGGTGGTGGATAGGTGTTTTGTGGTGGTGGGTATGTGTTATGTGAAGGTGGGTATGTATTGTGGGGAACCGGCGCGCGCCATTGTGGGCGAACCGGAGGTTGGGTGTATGTCTGGGCTTGATGGACGGTGAAATGTTGTTCTTGTGGTTGGTAGTAGGGTTGTGGAGGGTAATTTGGAATGTGTGGGTAGTTTAGACGATGGGGTCTGGGTTGGTAATGAGGGGAAGGACCTCTAGATCTGGACCAATTGTCGGCCTCTAATGTCGTGACCTCCTCTCTCCTTTTCTTCCCTAGCGCACCTCCCGTGCCGCTCTGAATGGCCTGAGTTATTGCCTTAATTGCCGAATAACTCAGGATCTTATTGGACTTAAGTCCCTCTTCTATCATACCTCCCATTTTCACAACTTCATTAAATGATTTGCCAACTGACGTCACCAAGTGACCAAAGTAAGTTGGCTCGAGAGTTTGTAAGAAGTAATCCACCATTTCTCCTTCTCTCATTGGGGGATCAACTCTGGCTGCATGTTCTCTCCATCGGAACCCAAATTCCCGGAAGCTCTCTCCGGGTTTCTTCTCGAGCTTTAGCAATGTGAGACGGTCTGGGACTATCTCAAGGTTGTATTGGAAATGTCCTGCGAAAGCCTGTGCCAAGTCATCCCAGGTGTACCACCTGCTCGGATCTTGTCTTGTATACCACTCTAACGCTGACCCGCTCAAACTCTGGCCAAAGTAAGCTATTAATAGCTCATCTTTGCCCCCTGCTCCCCTCATTTTGCTACAAAAACCTCGTAGATGTGCCATAGGATCACCATGCCCTTCGTATAAATCGAACTTGGGCATTTTGAACCCTGCTGGTAATTGAACGTCAGGGAAAGGGCATAGATCCTTGTAAGCCACGCTGACCTGGTTACCTAACCCGTGTATGTTCCTGAAGGATTGCTCCAGGCTTTTAAATTTCCGCATCACCTCGTCCTGCTCTGGGCTCTTAGCCGGCTTTTCAATCTCCGCCGGGACCTCAAAGTGGGGATTATAGGTATGTGGCTCGGGTGCTTTGAATGTGAGTTCAGGGGGTAGTATTGTGTATCGTGAGCCTGAAACAGTGGCTCACTAGATGATCTGTGCAATGGGGCTGGGGGAGGTGCCACAAAGACGGGAACATTTGGTGGAGGAGGGTTTTGAGTGGGTGGTGGAGCTTGGGAATCATAAGTCTCTCTTCCCTGATAATAGTGACGGATTGGGAAACTTGTTGAAGGACCGGGAGAGGGGTATTCCGGCGTGTATGTTGGTTGGAGGGTAGGAGTAACGGGCAGTTCTTGCCCCTTCTGGGCTCTAGCTAAGGCTATCTGCATTTCATTCATTTCTAGCCTCATTTTTTCCATTTTCTCCAGGGCTTCCTTCAGCATCTGATTGGCCGTTTTTTCTGACTCAACGCTGTTGTCTGACCCAGTCATGCTTTCTGGTATAGGACCTTTTGATCTTGTCTGATAATGGTACGGTGCCAGTACGCTCTAACAACTAACTGATATTGATTGGAAAAACAACAAACTTGTCAGTGTTAGAGTCTTAACAGATATTGTAATTGCACGTTAGGGGGATGCAATGCTCCTAGGCAGTTAATCATTTCTAACATGCTTTTGCTCTGACCGCATGCATCATCCCGGCTTATTTTTGCTCTGACAAATATATATTCTTCCTCTTTTTTTTTTTTTTTTTATTACGGTCGAATCCTATAGAGATTGCCTACGTATCGTGACCCCGCACGAATCAGACCAAGCGTAGTTCGTGCCATAAGACCAAATATTATTTTTTTTATTACTCAAAATAATGCTATTACAAGCCATCACAAAAAAAAACAAAAAATACAGACTTTATATATATATATATATATTTTTTTATATATATATATATATATATATATATTTGAGAATGTTTGAAGAAAAAAAACATATGGGTAGACAACAGACTCGAAAAACAAACAAGTGCAAGATTGAACTAGGGATACATTAAAGCTTTGAATTTTGGTGCCCGCGAGGCATCATTCGGCCTTTCCGCGGGCTTGGGGGCCAGGCTTCTTTGCAAGCTTTTTAGTTCCTCCATGATCTGATGGACATAACCCATGATTGAGGCAAATAGGACATCACGAGGCATATCTTCACATGTTAGGCACTTTGTGGTGATATAGCGCCCTATATCATTGATCCTACCCCTGATTCTATCCCTCTCTATGCACAGTTGTTCTATCCGTTGATTCTTTAGTCCCAATATTCGAGTATTGTCAATGAGCTTCTCTTGGAACCTTTCCATTTGTTCTTCCATCCGGGCTATCGACTCATAGCAGTGTTCTCTATATGTTCTAGCATCCTGGGCTTGTTTAAGGACCCGATTATTGAGAATGGAGTTTATCTCTCTCAATGTCGCAACACTCATTTCGTAGTCCCTTTTTACTTGCCATAGGTGCTCTCTCCGTGATGTTGTAACTGTAGCCCACCTGACCCGCATTCTTGTTATACAAGCCTGGGATCTCTCCAAGTCTTCTCGGCTTTGGCTGACTTGATTTCTCAATTCCGCTATCAACCTTTCATCAGAGCGACGTTTCTGTCGGTCGCTATCACTCTTACTGACTTGGCGAATTCGGGCTTTCAGTGCCTGGTTTTCTTTGGCTAATTTGTTCTTCTCACCTTGCTCTGAGGCTACTTGAACGTTGTTTTCAAACATAAGCCTTTCAATTTGTCGCTTCAGCTTCCCGATTTCAACCCGGTAGCCTTCCTCTCTCACTAACCAGCCCCACTGTTCCTGCGAATCATCCGTAAATTGTTGGACGTGAGCTCTTTTGGCAGGCCTCTGACGAATCTGGAACCTTTTCCCGAACCAAACATCGTATTTTGGGTCTACCTCACCCTTAGCCAGCTCTCGAACCATAGTCTTGGGTTCAAGGAATCTACATTCGTGCCACAGCTTTCTAATTTTTCCTTCGGGGAACACGACTCCTGGACTCAACTCAATGGCGTGCTTGCTTAGATCCTCATCAGTGGGAATTACCTGAAATCTTCCTAGTTGGCGCAGTACCCGATGAGGAGCATATGGTTGGATGCTACGAAGTCCCATCAAAAGAACATGACATTCCTCGGCCGCCATGTATATTACCTCAGTATCATTCAACCACCCAAATGCCCATTCAACTTGGTCGGCTGTTGTTGACCTCAATTGTGCAAGCCATGCTTCGACGCCTTCAGGAAATATGACGCCTGTCATTCGTTTCTCAAAGCCGCTAATGCAGTTTCTCTCAGTCAACCCGTGGTTCATGTATCCCACTCGGTGATGGAGGTGTTCTTGCATCCACAGCTGGAGTAACAGATTGCATCCCTGAAAGAACTTGCCTCCTTCTCGGCATATAGTTAAAGCTCAGTAGATTTCAGACAAAATCAAAGGAACCACAGTATTGTCGGTTCTTTTGATTGCAACATCGGCCATCCCTACAAGGCCTATCTCTATTTTTTTATCTTTGCGGGGACAGACCACAACTCCCAGAAATGCTGTGATAAATGCCAAAGTACGTCTTGCTTCCCACTTGATTCTGTTCCCAGTGTGAATTAATCCGAGGTTTGGTTCTTCCAAACCCTGAGGAATTCCGTACCGTTGATACAAGAATTGGAGAGTACAACATCCCTTCGACAAATCATCATTCTGTACCTTCCGACTAATGCTTAGCAAATCCAAGAACGCGTGCGGAGATACTGGTCTTGGTGAAAGTAAATACTGCCCTCTTAGTTTCCCATTCAACCCCGCATATCCGGCGACTTCCTCTAGTGTAGGTGAAAGTTCAAAGTCAGCAAAACGAAACACGTTGCGTGTTGGGTCCCAGAACGGTATTAGAGCCTCGATGATATCTGTCCTTGGCTTGATATTCAACAGATCGACAAAACCTCCCAAAACTCTTTCCACTATCTTTATACTATCCTTTCCCATATCATTCCACCACATGTGGAGTTGCGAAGGGACCTCGCTACACACTGAGAATGGTTCATTTTGACTTGTGCTCATCCTGCACATTTATTATAGTGATTAAAGAAGGAAAATTTTTTATTTGACTTAAAAACTATCTATATTCTAAAGAAATATTTTTTGGATTTTAATTTATTATTTTTTTTTTTGAAAAAAAAACTTTTAAGGAGAAAGGAAATATTTTTGAACCAATATTCTGAATTTATGAAAGAAATACTACAGAAAAAATATTTTTGAATTTTTTTTTGAATATCTTTTAAACAAATAATTGGGATTTTGAGATTAAAAGGAAATATATATATATATATATATATATATATATATATATATATATATATATATATATTTTAAAAAAATTTGAGGTCTAAAAAGAAAAACTTTCTAAAGAAGTGAGTAATGTTAAATATTTTTGGATTTTTTTGAATATGGTGAGCCGAAACCAAAGAGGTTTGCCTCTGATCTCACATCCGGTGAGAATCATACCCGCGTAGTTCAGGCTATAAACTAACTAATTTTTTTTTTGAAAACAAACAAACTTTTCCTTTTTCTTTTATATCAAAAAAAACTATTTTCCTTTTTCATTTTTTTTAAATAAAGCAAATTAAAATAAAAGACTTATTCCTACACACTTTCTGCTTTCTAGGCAAACCAACAATTCTAAAAGTAAAAATATATATGTTTTTTTTTTTAAAAAAAAAATTCGGCAGCATTTCGACAGTACTTGGACACTGATTTTTCTAAATTAATCAAATAACTTTCCACTTGCTATTTTTATTTTATTTTATTTTTTACACTCCCGAGACTCAAAAGCCGGTCAACATGCAAGACCGAGCAAATAAATGCACATAAAACAAATAAGATGCATCAGGATGGTCATTTTCATTTTTGGTGCACCTGTCCTAGACAGACCCAACCCCTGTGTTGAGCCTCCAAAGTCAGATGCACGTGATGCAAACAAACGTTCCTACTAGGGATCCGACATGTGGTTTTGTTATACTAGGTTCAGAACCTGGGTGTTTGTTCTAGACCTAGCTTACCCGAGCGGACAGCTCGAGCCGAGGGGGGGTAGCGTACCGGGAATACAGAAGCTTCACCGGCTTAGCAACTTGTCTGAAACTCGTTCTAAATTGGGATTTTACACTATATAGAAAAGAAGTCGTACTAAGTACACCCTTCTTCATGATTTAGAAGACTCAGAGAGGAGATGGGTTTCGACACAGTTTATACACAGTTCATGTAATATCAAAGCGGTAAAAGCAGCATTTAGCACATTAGGCTCAAACATGTAAAAATCAGATAAAACCAAATAAAACAATTTATATGAGCTCGAATTTCTAACCCTGAACCACTGGTTCTGGGTCCAAATCCCCAGCGGAGTCGCCAGAGCTGTCACACCTCCTTTTTCCGCACCGCGAGGTGCGTAGGGAGTTTTTCCAATTAAAGGACAATCAAAACGGGATTTATTTATTCATTTCAGAGTCGCCACTTGGGAGATTTAGGGTGTCCCAAGTCACCAATTTTAATCCCGGATCGAGGAAAAGAATGACTCCATATTACAATCTGCGTACCAGAAATCCGGATAAGGAATTCTGTTAACCCGGGAGAAGGTGTTAGGCATTCCCGAATTCCGTGGTTCTAGCACGGTCGCTCAACTGTCATATTCGGCTTATTTATCTGATTTTAAATACAATTATGAACCAATGTGCAAATTTAACTTTTTACCACTTTATTATTATTATTATTATTATTTTTTTAAAAAAAATTGTGAACATCGTTTAAAACATGTCTTTGGATTACGTCACATGAAATGCACCCGCAATCCGGAACACATTTTTATTCAATGTTTTAAGATTTAGATTTGGGTCGCATGAAATGCGCATCCGAGTTTAAGAAGGTAAAATTGATTAAATCGCGCCTAAAGAGTCTAGCGCGTCATTATCTTTGGGGAAGGAAGTGAAATTCACTAAACAATCCATCCCAAATTCTAAGTAAAATTTTTTTTAAAAAAAAAATTAAATAAATAAATGAGATTGGAGAATCCTGTAAATTTTTGTATTATTTACATCTATTTATTTTTAGCGAAATCCTTCCTTATTTTAAGAATATCCTTTAATGACTACCTTTTTATTATTACTAAGTTTGTTTATAAATATAAAATCAATATCTACATTCTTGAAAATGACATATTAAATAGAAGAGGAAAATAAATATTAACAGAAAGTAATAAAATTATAATCATAAATACAACATGGAATTATCGAAAAGTAAAAAAATAAAAATAAAAAAAACTAATTATCCCATAGTTGGATTAAAATTCAAATTGTTAGTAAGACTTAAGCTTATTGAAACTAATTATTTACAAATACTGAAAATTGAAAGAAATAAAAATAAAAACTTGAGTACTAAATCATATTTCTAAAAATTTAAACAATTTAACATTAACTAACTTTGTTTTAATTCATCATGTCCTAATACTTGTTCGCAAACTAATTCATGTTATAACTGAAATTGACTACATGATTCGGATTAACTTATCGTTGACGAAGAACCTTATGAATAAGGAACTTAGTTAATTTTTGCCAAACTGATTCAATAACGCCATTTTTACGTTATTTCTTCTATTTTTTGTTATTAAACAGTTTTAATTAATAATCAAGCTTAAATATATTTCCTAATAATCTGGTTAAGGCGTTATTTAATATGTCGCTATAATATGCCTAGTTATGCCAAATGACAGTGATTTACAGAATAATAATACATGAATAACCTAAATACAATACAAAAAATTAAATTAAACTAAATTAAAAAATTTAATTCTCCATTCTTCATTTCAGCTTACAAAATGCCAAAATTACAGTTGTGTACCTGATATTGTCAATATAAGAAGAAGAAAGTCAGCAACGTAATACGTAACACAGCAACAGCAGCAATAACCAGCCAACGAAAATCCCAGTGACAGCTTTGAAAAATTCAAAATAAAATCCAAGAATGCCGAAAATAACGGACAGAAACCAAGGGAAATTTTCAGATTTTTGAAAGGCTATTTAATCTTCAACCCTTAATTTCTACACCTGTATACCAAAATATTTATCAGGTGTGTATTACTTTCTCTTCTAATTTTCAACTTTTTATTTTTTTATTTTTTCTTTGTATGTTTTTCTTTTCTTGAGAGTTTGAATGTTTTTTCGGAATAAATGTTCAGCTCCTTTTTTTTTAATCTCTCTTTTTTTTTCTCCTGTATTTCTTCTCCTCTTGTGTTCAAGACTTCACATATATATAATCCCCACCCTTTAATCAATTAAAAACAATCCCTTTCTCTACCAAACCCATTATCTTCCCACTCATCCCCATTACATTAAATAAATATATCACACCACCCCGTTATATTTTGTCCCCCATGCTTCAAATAAAATAATGCAAGATTCCCCTTTAAATCAAATCTTGTCCCTCCTTTATATTAAATAATCATATCACAACCCACCCATTTCATTTTGCCCCCCATGCTTCAAATAAACAATTACAAAACGTACAATTCCTAAATTACCCCTTCCGACCTTACTGAAATTACCAAACTACCCCTGAACGTATTACAAATTTACCAAACTACCCATCAACTATAACACATCAATTAATCAAACTTAACCAAAATATAGACAATATGATCAATTTCTAACAATGTTCAAACAACAATATGAACACGGATGAACATCATAACAACAATATCACATGAACATGATTTTAACAACATTTCAACAACAAATCACATGAACACAAATTGAACAACAAAGAACAACTAAAATTTGATTGAACAATATTTTAGCAACAAACAATCCTATTTTCGGATTCAACACCAACAACAAACAAAGTATGAAGATTTCTAAATTCAATCATATTGAACTTAAAATCAATTCTAACAACATTACAACAAACAATTCTTATATTAAACTTTAAACAAGATTATGAGAACAATTCAAGCAATAATCATAAATGGTAAACAAGAAATCAAACTATACAAAATTCGGATTCAAGAACAATCAAACAAAGTATGAACATGGATGAACTATTTTAAACAACAAACATGACGGATTAAACGATTAAAACAATATATTCCTTTAATACAACTAAATTCTTTAAACAAATAACAAGATCGACGAAGAAACAATTATGAACTTAAACTTGAACTTAACAATATTAACAATTTCTAACAATACATAAACACATGAAACAAATTGAAGAAATAGTTGATTAAATTTCAATTTGAATCTAACAAACATCAAACCAACAAATACTTACTTAAACAATAATACAAACATGAAATAAACATGAAAACAACTAATTAAACTTCTATTTTGAAATCTGAAAATTAATTTAACGAAACATATGAATAAACTAAAATTATTTCAACTATGGACAAACAAAACAAACATTGAATCATTTATCGATTTTGAATCCGAAAACAACGAACAACAAAAAAATATGGACGAATTTTGAAAACATAAACCAACTAACCGATTCGAAACAACGACGAATAAACGAAGAAGATGGAGAGGAAGGAGCAGCAGTCCGCAACCATTGATTCAATGTTTGTTCCTGAAGAAGCTGGACGCGGAGCTGCTCACGTTGATTCAAATGGAGAAGCTGCCGCGAAACAGCAACGTCGGGGAACTGGACGCAGCGAGAAGCAGTAACAGGCCGGAACGCAGCAGCAGTGGGGGAAACGGGCAGCAATGGCGCGTTTGAACGATGAGGAAGCAGCTGCGGCGAGCAAAAGGAGTTGAAGAAGAAGCCGCGATAGTAGCGGCGTACGTGTGGAGGACGACTAAGCAGTGGCTATAGCTGTTTGAGCTGAAGAAGACGACGTGAGGCAGCAGCTATTGCGGACGCTGAAGCAGACGCAGCGGGTAGTCCATGGTCGAGCTTGAGCTCGTCAATGGAGAAACAACGATGGGATGATGGACTGTTGTGTCGTTTGTTTGTGTATGTGTGTGTGAGTGTGACGACGTGAGGGGGTGTTCATGGTGGAGGGTGGTCGATGTTGGTGAGGGCAGCCATGGTTGTGCTTTGGAGTTGTGAGGAAGAAGAAGGAGAAATGGGGGGGGGGATGCTTAGGCATTTTTTAGGGTTTTCTTCTATTTATTTTTTTTGTTTTTCTTTGTTTTATTTTTTGAAATGCAAGATAATAGGGTGTTGGGTTATGGACCGGGTTGACCCAGTTCGAAATGGACTGGGTCGTAGGGAAGATTGGGCCATTTTTTGGGCCTATGGCTTGAAGTTGAAGAAGAGGCCTAATTCCGACTTTCTTTATATTTTCGCTCTCTTTTCTTCTTTTATTTTTCTAAAACTAAATTATAAAAATACTTAAACTATTATTAAGAACTAAATTAAGTTATAAAAGCGCAAATTAACTCCCAATAACAATTAACGCACAATTAAGTATTAATTAAGCATAAAATTGTATATTTGGACATTAAATGCTAAAAATGCAAACGATGCCTATTTTTGTAATTTTTAATTTTTGTAAAACAAATTTAATTATTATCAATTATAGAATTAAATCCTACATGCAAAATGCGACATATTTTTGTATTTTTTATTAATTTAGCAAATAAACACGCACAGACAACTACAAATAATTATTCCAAATATCACAAAATTGCACACCAAAGAAAAATCATTTTATTTTTGAATTTTTGAGAGTAATTCTCATATTGGGCAAAAATCACGTGCTTACAATCCATATTCTTCAAAATGACATAAATAAAATATATTATAGTAAACATCATTATCAAAGCATAACTTTTATTTATGTACAATAATTACATAACCATACTATCTATTACAAACAACAAAAATTAAAATATTTACATTTCTACATATTCACTACCGATTACATGACTTGTTTCTTCTTCTGGGAGTGCAAAGTAATCAGCTACATCCAAATGCATAAAGTCTAAATTATCTTCAGAAATAAAATTTGCTTCAGCATTTTTCTCTGTCTTCTCCGGGGAGGCTTGATAAAGCTCAACCGGGTGTTTTGGCGTACGACAAGTACGTGACCAGTGCCTTTTTCATCCACATCTATAACATGCATTTGGTGCTTGCACCGCTTCATGCTTTTATTCCTTCCTTTTCCACTGTTGGTGGTGAGGAGGCTTATTTGGTGCACTATTATTACCATGATTGGGGTTTCTTCCTCGACCACGGCCATGACCGCGACTGGGGCCACGACCTCTTCCACGTTTAGCTTGATGGAAGTTCGTCTCATTCACTTCAGGAAATAGACAAGAACCAATAGGTCGACTTTCATGGTTTTTCATTAATAGCTCATTATGTTGCTCGGCTATAAGAAGATGTGAGATAAGTTCAGAATACTTTTTAAATCCCATCTCTCAATATTGCTACTGAAGGAGCATATTCGAGGCATGAAAAGTGGTGAAAGTTTTCTCCAACATATCATGATCAGTAATATTATCACCACATAATTTCAATTGGGAAATAATTCTGAACATAGCAGAATTATATTCACTGATAGATTTAAAATCTTCTAGCCTTAGATAAGTCCAATCATATCGTGCCTGTGGAAGAACGACCATCTTTAGGTGGTCATATCTATCTTTTAAATTATTTCACAGTATGACTGGATCTTTAACAGTAAGATACTCCATTTGCAGGCCCTCATCAAGGTGATGGCGTAAGAATATCATTGCTTTGGCACGGTCTTGGTTTGATGCTGATTTTTGTCTTTGATGGTGTCTGCCAGACCCATCGCATCAAGATGAATTTCAGCATCAAACACCCACGACATGTAGCTTTTGCCCGATATATCCAGGGCTACAAATAAAAGTTTAGAAATATTTAACATTATTTAGGAAAAGAAAGTTCGTACCTCTAATACTTTCAAAGTATTTGCTCGAGATGGCAGAGTCTCGTGCTGATAACGTGTTATAAAATAAAGACTGTAAAGTAAAGACAAGTATAGAGAGAAACTGATGTATTATTCGAATTCAAAATGATATACATAATGAACTGAAATCTCTTCTATTTATAGAAGAAAGGAAGTTGTTGTGTAAGCTGCTACTGCAAGCTGCTATGTAAACTGCTGCTACAAGCTGATGTGCAAGCTGCTATTATACCAGATATGGATAATCTTCTACTGAGAGCAATATTTATCCATAACGGAGTACTGAATGGATAAGCTCATTGTACCTAGTATAGATAATCTTCTACTAGGGGTAATGATTATCCATAACAGAGTACTAAAAGGATAAGCTCATTGTACCCAGTATGAATAATCTTCTACCGGGGATAATATTTATCCATAATGGAGTATCGAAAGGATAAGCTTATTATACCCGGTATGGATAATCTTCTACTGTAGGTAATGTTTATCCATAACCGGGTACCGAAGTGATAAATTTCTTCAGGAAGCTTATTTCCAATAGAGTACTAAAAAGATGAATATATTTACAACGGAGTCCCATATGAATAAGTTTCTTCAGGAAGCTTATTTACAATGGAGTACTAAATAAACATCCATAATATAATATATTTATAACAAGGGCGATAATAAAAATCATTTCTCCTTTCGAATTATTTAATTTTAAAAAAATCAATTCTCCTTTTAACGTTAAGTATGAAGATTTTCTTCCTCCCAATGTATACATTAGGAGTGGCAAATGGACGGGTCGAGTCGGATATGGTTCGGATCTGAAACGGGTATTGAAAAAATAGATCAATTATCCGACCCGACTCATATTTAATACGGATAAAAAATGGGTTAACCGACAGATAATATGGGACCATATTATCTATGAATTCTTGCATATGATCACTTTTGGGAGAATTCTTAGTCTCCCTAACTTGAGGAACCCCCAATTTGAGGCTTTACAAATATAAAAGTTAGACTTATTGGTTATACATTGGTTACTCATTGGTTATCCATTTTCTAAATGGATAATATGGTCCTTATCCATATTTAACCCATTTTAAAAAGTTCATTATCCAACCCATTTTTTAATGGATAATATGGGTGGTTAACTGTTTTCTTTTAACCAATTTGCCACCCCTAGTCTATGTTGTCCTTTTAACTTGTATTAATTTACAAAATCGCATGTCAATTACCCGTAAAATTGTAATTTGGAGAAAGGGTAAGACTTTGGTCAGGCAATTGTTGCAGTTTCTCATTCTGCATATCATCCAATCCTTCTTCTTGAGCCTTTTAGAGGGCTTTCGGATCCACCGCTTAAAAGTATAGATAAGATCATAAGAAACTAAATTAGTATTGTAAATTAAAATATTACATGAAGGGAAATCGGCAATTTAACTTGGTAAAAATATTTTATTGGATGCAATTATTTTACAATATATTACACGCTGTCACGATCCAAAATTTTCACCTTCGGGACCGTGATGGCGCCTAACATTTCACTTGCTAGACAAGCCAACATTAGAGAATTCACAAAATCAACTTCTGCCAATTTTTAGTAATTGCTAAACAGAAGCTAAACAGAGTTTGCACAATATTATAAAACCCAAAATATCTTAAACATTTAGGATCTGGAGCCACAACTCACGAGCTACTACGATTTACTACAAACAGAGTCTGAAAGATAATACATTATTCTGAAGAAAAAGAAACAGTAAAATAACAAGACTAGGAATAGGCTTCAGGGTCTGCGGACGCCAACAGATCTACCTTGGTCTCCGGACGATCAGGTCTAGCTGCTAAACTCGGGATCAACTCAATCCAGTACCCAAATCTGCATAGAAGTGCAATGTAGTATCAGTATAACTGCCCCCATGTACTAGTAAGTGTCGAGCCTAACCTTGGCGAAGTAGTAATGAGGCTAGCACAAGACACCACAGAACCAACTTTTCAGCCATAACAATATATATATATATATATATATATATATATATATATGCCAAAGAATGAAAGGAAACAAGACAGGTAATATTGGAAGGGGGCATGCTGAGGGGATCACAAAATGTCATGACCCTAACCCCGAACCCGGTCGTGATGGCGCCTCTCGTGAAGACAAGGCCAACCAATTAGACCCAATTCACTTTTTAAATCGTTAAATGACATAAAAACAGTCTAAACATGATATAGCAATACTAAGTAGCGGATAATGTCAATAAAGTGCGGAAGTACAACCTAACACAGCCCTAACCGGGGTGTCACAAGTCATGAGCATCTAACCATACCAAATCCTCACATGCAACTACAGAGTTTTAAATACTGAAATAAGAA
This sequence comes from Nicotiana tabacum, assembly GCF_000715075.1. Lineage (NCBI taxonomy): Eukaryota > Viridiplantae > Streptophyta > Magnoliopsida > Solanales > Solanaceae > Nicotiana > Nicotiana tabacum. Next base: position 156,048,602 of record NC_134101.1, on the reverse strand, counting down.
CACAAGGAAATAGATAGGGAGGAGCTCCGGGCTGCGAACGCCAACAAATACCTAAAGACTCCTTGAAGATCCGCCTGAAGGTAGAATGAATCAGCTCTCGGGAGCGGGACCAGCTACGCCTGAATCTGCACACATGGTGCAGGGAGCAAAGTGAGTACTCCAACTCAGTGAGTAACAAATACAAATGACGATTGAAAGTAAGAACACATGTAAGGCACAAGGCATTCTATAATGAAGCAGTAAAATCACTTAAAAACAGTAAAACCAATAAAAAAATCAAGTAAAATCCTTTTTCAACCAGTAAACAGGTAATTGGCAGATAATTAAGATAAAGTAAACAAATAGAAGTTCGCCCCCTCGGGCACAGTATCAACAAATCCGCCCCTCAGGCAACATCTCATATCAGTACCAGCCCCTCGGGCTCAATCTCACATCATAATGGGTACCCGCGCTCACTGGGGGTGTGCAGACTCCTGGAGGGGCCCCTTACGGCCCAAACGCAATAACAAGCCATCTCGTGGCATCAAATCTAGGTCTTCGACCTCATATCAATCAATCCACCGCGTGACATATATATCTCAGGCCCTCGGCCTCAAATCAGTATTAGTGTTTCCTTACAATTAGGCCCTCGGCCTTACTCAGTCAAAAATACTCACAAGCCCCAAGGGCAGTAGTAAAACAGTGTTTCTCAGCCCAAACATCATTTAAGTCTTAAAACTGAGTAAACATGGCTGAGTATGAAAAAAACAGTGAAAAAATAACATGACTGAGTTTAAGTATAAAGTCAAAACAGTGAGGAAATATCAATAGAAAGCCCCAAAGGGTTCAAATAGTTGGCACTAATTCCAAATATGGCATTCAGCCCAAGTAATGAGGATAGCAAATAGTTTTCATTCAAATATGCGGTAAAATCATCAATCGGGACGGACCAAGTCACAATCCCCAATAGTGCACGGCCCCACGCTCATCATCAAGCGTGTGACTCACCTCAATATAGCACTACGATGTGCAAATCCGGGTTTCAAACCCTCAAAATATCATTTACAATCATTACTCACCTCGAACCGGCTAAATCTCTAGCTTGTGACGCCTTTGCCCCTCGAATCGGCCTCCACGCGCGTCGAATCTATCCAAAATCAGAACGAGAACGTCAAAATATGCTAAGGGAATGAAGCCCAAGCGAAAACAAACAATAAAGGGCACAAATTCCGAAATTACCAAAACCCGACCCCCGGGCCCACGTCTCGAAATTCAGAAATTTTCACATCAATAGATTCCTTATCTCCCCACGAGTTCATACATATCAAAAGTTCTCAAATCCGACCCCAAATGGTTCTTCAAATCCACAATTAAAGGCCGAAGTTCTCAAGCCCTAGTTTCCCCAATTTTAACTTTTGATTTCCATAATTTCTAGATCTAATCTATGATAGCATAAGAACGAGTTTTAGGTCCAAATTCCTTACCTCAATGAAGTTCTCTTGAAATCGCCCTCTCAAATCGCCCAAAAAGCTCCAAAGCCAAAGTCAAAAATGGTGAAATATCCCAAAATTTGTGAAGAACCCTTTTTATACTTTCTGCCCAGTTGTTCCGCATCTGCGACACCATTGCCGCTTTTGCGGTTCCGCATATGCGGTCTCTCTTCCTCTTCTGCGGAAATCACTTAACGGGCTTTTCCACATCTGCGATCCAATCTCCGCACCTGCGACTCCGCGGGTGCGGTCCAACTACCGCATCTGCGGCTCCTGGCTCTTCCTCTCAAATCCGCTTCTGCGGCTCCCCTTCCGCACGTGCGACGCCGCACCTGCGGTCCCCAATCCGCAGGTGCGAAAATACCAGAAGCAGCAAATTCAGCTGCTGCAACAAAATTCCAACTTCTCTGTTAACCACCCGAAATCATCCTGAGGCCCCCGGGACCTCAACCAAAAGCACAAACATAACCCAATACCTTATTCAAACTTATTCCAATCATTAAAATGCCTCAAACAACATCAAATCTACCAAATCACATTGTATTCAAGCCAAACTTTCTAAAATCTTCCAAATTATGCTTTCGATCAAAAATCTAACCAAACCATATCCGAATGACCTGAAATTTTGCACACACGTCCCAAATCACACAAAGGAACTACTACAACTCTCGGAATCCAATTCCGACCCCTATATCAAAATATCGCCTATCAACCGGAAATCGCCAAAATCTCAACTTCGCCAATTCAAGCCTAAAACTACTCCGAGGCTCCAAAACCCATTCCGGTCATACTCCTAAGTCATAAATCATCTCCCGAAGCTAACCGAACCATCAGATCTCGCATCCGAGCCCTCTAACACACAAGTCAACATCTGATTGACTTTTCTAACTCAAACTTCCTTAAAAGAGGCTAAGTGCCTCAAACCTTACCAAAATCATTCCGGATTCGATCCGACCAACCCGATACTTCAAAACACGGATAATGAAGCATAAAGAAGCAAAAATAGGGGAAACAAAGTGGTAACTCATGAGACGACTGGTCGGGTCGTCATATCCTCCCCAACTTAAACAAACGTTCGTCCGCGAACGAATCAAGAAACATACCTAAAGCCTCAAACAGGTGAGGATATTTGCTTCGTATCTCCCCCTCGGTCTCCCAGGTAGCCTCCTCCACGGGCCGACCTCTCCACTGCACTTTTACTGAAGCTATATCCTTTGACCTCAACTTTTGAACCTGACAACCCAAAATAGCTACTGGCTCCACATCATGGGTCAAATTAACATCCAACTAAACCGTGCTGAAATCCAGAACATGAGACGGATCCCCAATATACTTCTAGAGCATAGAAACATGAAATACCGGATGCACACTCGACAAACTATGTGGTAAAGCAAGCTCATAAGCCACCTCCCCAATCCTCCGAAGCTCCTCAAAAGGCCCAATGAACGGCGAATTCAACTTCCCTTTCTTCCCAAACCTTATAACACCCTTTATGGGTGAAACCTTCAATAGAACCTTCTCGCCAACCATATAGGACACATCTCAAACCTTCCTATCAGCATAACTCTTTTGCCTCTACTGCGTTGTACGAAGCCTCTCCTGAATCACCTTCACATTCTCCAAAGCATCCTGCACTAAATCAGTCCCCAATAGCCTAGCCTCACCAGGCTTGAACCAACCAACTGGAGATCTACACCGCCTCCCATACAAGGCCTCATATAGAGCCATCTAAATACTCGACTGGTAGTTGTTGTTATAAGCAAACTCTACAAGCGGTAAAAATTCATACCATGACCCTCCGAAGTCAATGACACAAGCACACAACATGTCCTCTAATATCTGAATAGTGCACTCGGACTGCCCGTCCGTTTGAGGATGAAAAGCTATGCTCAACTCCACCTGAGTACCCAACTCTCTCTGCACGGCCCTCCAAAACTGCGAAGTAAACTGAGTGCCCCGATCTGAAATGATAGAAACTGGGACACCATGCAAATGAACAATCTTTCGGATATAGATCTCTGCCAACCGTTCTGAGGAGTAGGTAGTACACACAGGAATGAAGTGCGCGGATTTGGTCAGCCTATCCACAATCACCCAAACAACATCAAACTTCCTCAAAGTCCGTGGAAGTCTAACTACAAAGTCCATAATGATCCTCTCCCACTTCCACTCTGGAATATCTATCCGCTGAAGCAATCCACCCGGTCTCTGATGCTTATATTTCACCTGCTGACAATTGAGACACCGAGCTACAAATCCCACAATATCTTTCTTCATTCTTCTCCACCAATAGTGCTGCCTCAAATTCTAATACATCTTCGCGGCACTCGGATGAATGGAATACCGCGAGCTATGGACCACCTCCAGAATCAACCCCCGAAGCCCATCCACATTGGGCATACAAATCCGTCCCTGCATCCTCAACACCCCATCATCTCCAACGGTCACATCTCTAGCATCATCATGCTGAACTCTGTCCTTAAGGACAAGCAAATTCGGATCATCATACTGGCGCTCTCTGATGCGCTCATGTAAGGAAGATCGAGAAACCACACAAGCCAATACCCGATTGGGCTCCAAAATATCCAATCTCATGAACCGATTGGCCAAGGCCTGAACATCGACTGCAAAGGGTTTCTCCCTAACTGGAATATATGCCAAACTCCCCATACTCACTGCCTTTCGGCTCAAAGCATCAACCACCACATTGGCCTTTCCCGGATGGTACAATATAGTGATATCATAATCCTTCAGAAGCTCCAACCATCTACACTGTCTCAAATTAAGATCCTTTTGCTTGAACAAATGCTGAAGATTGTGATGATCAGTAAACACCTCACAAGATACGCCATACAAGTAATGCCTTCAAATCTTTAATGCGTGAACTATGGCAGCCAACTCCAAATCATGAACGGGGTAGTTCTTCTCATGGGGCTTCAACTGACGAGAAGCATAAGCAATAAATCTACCCTCCTACATCAATACACAACCAATATTAACTCTCGAAGCATCACAATACACAGTATATGAACCTGAACCTAATGGCAAAACCAATACTGGATCTGTGGTCAAAGCTGTCTTGAGCTTTTGAAAGCTTTCCTTACACTCGTCCGACTATACAAATGAAGCACCCTTCTAAGTCAACTTGGTCAAGGGCGATGCGATAGATGAGAATCCCTGAACAAACCAGTGGTAATAGCCTGCCAAACCAAGAAAGTTGCAAATCTTTGTGGTTGAAAACGGTTTGGGCCAACTCTGAACCGCCTCTATCTTCTTTGGATCAACCTGAATACCCTCGCTGGACACTACGTGCCCCAAGAAAGCCACTGAACTGAGCCAAAACTCACACTTGGAGAACTTTGCATAAAGCTTTCCCCATCAATCTCTGCAACACAACTCTCAAATGCTCTGTGTACTCCTCCTGAATACGCGAATACACCAGAATATCATCAATGAAGACTATGACAAACGAATCAAGATAAGGTCAGAACACGCTGTTCATCAAATGCATAAACGCTGTTGGGGCATTGGTCAGCCCAAAAGACATCACCAAGAACTCATAATGACCATATCGGGTCCTGAATGCCATCTTAAGAATATCTGAAACCCTGATCTTCAACTAGTGATAGCCTGAACGGAGATCAATCTTGGAGAACACTCTCGCTCCCTGAAGCTGGTCAAATAAATCATCAATGTGAGGAAAAGTATACTTGTTCTTAATTGTTACCTTGTTCAATTGCCTATAATCAATACACATCCTCATAGTGCCATCCTTCTTTTTCACAAATAGGATTGGCGCACCCCAAGGTGACACACTAAGCCGAATGAACCCTTTATCAAGGAGTTCCTAAAGCTTTTCTTTTAATTCCTTCAACTTTGCTGGTGCCATATGATATGGCGGAATAGAAATAGGCTGAGTGCCCGGCACCAGGTCAATACCAAAATCAATATCCCTGTCCGGTGGCATGCCCGGCATGTCTGCAGGAAACACATCGGGAAAATCCTTCAGAACTGGAACAGAATCAATACTGGGAGTCTTAGCTCCGACATTCCTCACGAAGGCTAGATACGAAATACAACCCTTCCCAACCATACGCTAGGCTTTCAAGAATGAGATCGCTCTACTAGGAACATAATCAGTCACACCTTAACACTCGATCCGTGGCACACCCGGTGTAGTAGTGTGACTGTCTTAGCATGATAGTCCAGAGTAGCACGACACGTAGATAACTAATCCATGCTTAAAATAACATCAAAATCCACCATACTCAAGAACAACAGATCCACTCGGGTCTCCAGACCCCCAATAGTCACCACACACGACCGGTACACACGATCTACAATAACAGTATCGCCCATCGGGGTAGATACATGAACAGGTAAAGCAAGAAACTCACGGGCCGTACCCAAATAACGAGCAAAGTATGATGACACATAAGAAAAGGTGGAACTATGATCAAATAACATAGAGGCATCTCTATGGCAGACTGAAACAATACCTGTAATAACAACATCTGAAGCGATATCATCGGGTCTGCTTGGGAGTGCATAGAAACAAAACTGAACACCCCCTAATCGACCTCCCCCTCTAGGGCGACCCCTGGTTAACTGACCTCTACCCTTAGCTAGCTGAGCGGGTGGTGGTGAAGAAACTGGCACTGAAGCCGATGACTGACCCCTCTGCTGGGACGAACTAGCAACACGATGAGGACACTGCCTCCACATGTGGCCCATCTCGCCACACTCATAACAACTCCCAGGTGTTGGAGGAGGGGACTAAAGGGAACCCCTCGCACCAGAGTGAGTAGCAGATGCACTCGGCATAGAAGAGCCCTGAGCTGATGGAGCACGAGATGAACTCTGAGCTAGAAGGGCACTAAGTGATGACTGGCCCTGCTGAGAACCATGATAACCATCACCCGAAGATGCCCCACGATAACCTAGGCGAGCTGGCTGAGCAGATCTAAATGAACGGCCTCTGTCGTGCTGAAATTGACCCATCGAAGGAGTACCACTATAGCTGCCAGATCCTTGAGGCCTCTTGGCCTCCCTCTCCTCTCGCTCTTGGCGACGAACAGACTCAATATCACGGGCGATATCCACAACCTCCTCGAAAGTATCACCAGTCACCCTCTCCCTAGTCATGAGAATACGGAGTTGATAAGTAAGACCATCAACAAACCTCCTAATCCTCACTCTATTTGTCGGGACCAACCAGATGGCATGACGAGACAACTCAGAAAACCTCAACTAATACTGCAACACAGTCATCTCCCCCTAACTCAACCCCTCAAACTGCCTGCGCAGCTTCTCTCTACGAGACTGCGGCACATACTTCTCCAAAAAGAGAACGGAGAACTGCTACCAGGTAAGAGGTGCTGCACCAACAGGCTTACACCTCTCAAAATCCTCCCACCAAGTGAAAGCAGCTCCCGAAAGCTGATAGGTGGTAAAAGCGACCCGCTGGTCTCTAGAATACCGGCAATACGAAGCATTCTCTGACACTTATCCAAAAAGCCCTGGGCATCCTCGCCATCTGTGCCACTGAATGACGGAGGCTGAAGTCTACTAAACCTCTCTAACCTACACTGCTCATCCTCCGGTATGGCAGGAACTACATAGTCCTGAGCAGCTGCAACCAACTGGGCTAGATGCGCCCCCGGCGTATGAAGTCCCTGCACGACCTGCTCAGGTGTGCGAGCGGCGGGAGTCTGATTGCCTCCCCCGGCTTGAGAAGTAGTTGCGGTTGTAGTGGCTGAGACCGCCTGAGCCAGGCTAGTACAAACTGATAAGATCTGTGCTAAGGCCTCCTGAAGACCGGAATCACAATGGGCACAGCTGGTGTCTGAACTGGTGTCGCTGGAGCATCCATAACTGGATCCTGATCCTGAGCTGGGGCAGTTGGTGGATCTATAGGTACTGCCCTCGCTGCTCTGCCTCTGCCACGACCACAATCGCGCCCTCGGCCTTTGGTGGCCTCAGCTGGTGGCACTAGTGGTCGTCCACCCCATCCGGTAGTGCGTGTCCTCACCATCTATGAGAGAATAGAATAACAGAAGTTTAGTACTCGGATCAACAAGTTCGCACGACAAGAGTTTCAAGAATATAATGTTTTTCCAAAAGGTTCTGCAGCCTCTCGAGGATAAATACGTACAGATCCGCGAGATCTATTAAACCTGCTCATGACTCGTGAGACCTATGTAACCTAGACTCTGATACCAACTTGTCACGACCCTAACCCCGAACCCGGTTGTGATGACACCTCTCGTGAAGACAAGGCCAGCCAATTAAACCCAATTCACTTTTTAAATAGCTAAATGACATAAAAGCAGTCTAAAACATGATATAGCAATACTAAGTAGCGAATAATGTCAATAAAGTGCGGAAGTACAACTAAACACAACCCTAACCGGGGTGTCACAAGTCACGATCATCTAACCATACCAAATCCTCAAATGTAACTACAAAGTTTTAAATACTGAACTAAGAACACAAGGAAATAGATAGGGAGGAGCTCCGGACTGCGAACGCCAACAACTACCTAAAGACTCCTCGAAGATCCGTTTGAAGCTGGAATGAATCAGCACTCGGGAGCGGGACCAACTACGCCTGAATCTGCACACAGGGTGCAGGAAGTAAAGTGAGTACTCCAACTCAGTGAGTAACAAATGTAAATAATGACTGAAAGTAAGAACACACGTAAGGTGCAAGACATTCTATTATGAAGCAGTAAAATCACTTAAAAACAGTAAAACCAGTAAAAAAAATCAAGTAAAATCCTCTTTCAACCAGTAAACAGGTAATTGGCAGATAATTAAAATAAAGTAAACAAATAGAAGGTCGCCCCCTCGGGCACAATATTAACAAATCCGCCCCTCGAGCACCATCTCAGATCAGTACCAGCCCCTCGGGCTCAATCTCATATCATAATGGGTACCCGCGCTCACTGGAAGTGTGCAGACTCATGGAGGGGCCCCTTATGGCCCAAACACAATAACAAGCCATCTCGTGGCATCAAATCTAGGCCCTCGGCCTCATATCAATCAAGCCACCGCGTGGCGTATATATCTCAGGCCCTCGGCCTCAAATCAGTATCAGTATTTCCTCACAATTAGGCCATCGACCTTACTCAGTCAAAAATACTCAGCCCCTCGAGCAATAGTAAAACAGTGTTTCTCAGCCCAAACATCATTTAAATCTTAAAACTGAGTAAAACATGGCTGAGTATGAAAAATAGTGAAAAAATAACATGACTAAGTTTAAGTATAAAGTCAAAACAGTGAGAAAATGTCAATAAAAAGCCACGGAGGGTTCAAATAGTTGGCATTAAGCCCAAATATGGCATTCAACCCAAGTAATGAGGATAACAAATAGTTTTCATTCAAATACGCGGTAAAGCCATCAATTGGGATGGACCAAGTCACAATCTCCAATAGTGCACGACCTCACACTCGTCATCAAGCGTGTGCCTCACCTCAATATAGCACTACGATGTGCAAATCCGGGGTTTCAAACCCTCAGAACATCATTTACAATCATTACTCACTTCGAACCGGCTAAATCTCTAGCTCGCGATGCCTTTGCCCCTCGAATCGACCTCCACGCGCGTTGAATATATCTAAAATCAGAACAAGAACGTCAAAATATGCTAAGGGAATGAAGCCCAAGCAAAAACAATCAATAAAGGGCACAAATTCCGAAATTACCAAAATCCGACCCCCGAGCCCACGTCTCAAAATTCAGAAATTTTCACATCAATAGATTCCTTATCTCCCCACGAGTTCATACATATCAAAAGTTCTCAAATCCGACCCCAAATGGTCCTTCAAATCCACAATTAAAGGCCTAAGTTCTCAAGCCCTAGTTTCCCCAATTTTAACCTTTGATTTCCATAATTTCTAGCTCTAATCCATGAAATAATAGCATAGGAACGAGTTTTAGGTCCAAATTCCTTACCTCAATGAAGTTCTCTTGAAATCCCCCCTCTCAAATCGCCTAAAAAGCTCCAAAGCCGAAGTCAAAAATGGTGAAATATCCCAAAATTTGCGAAGAAACCTTTTTATACTTTCTGCCCAGTTGTTCCGCATTTGCGGTACCATTGCCGCTTTTGCGGTTCCACATATGCGGTCTCTCTTCCTCTTCTGCAGAAATCACTTAATGGGCCCTTCCGCATCTGCGATCCAATCTCCTCACCTGCGACTTCGCAGGTGCGGTCCAACTACCGCATCTGCGGCTCCTGGCTCTTTCTCTCAAATCCGCTTCTGCGGCTCCCCTTCCGCACGTGCGGTGCCGCACCCACGGTCCCCAATCCACAGGTGCGAAAGTACCAGAAGCAGCAAATTCAGCTACTGCAACAAAATTCCAACTTCTCCGTTAACCACCCGAAATCATCCCGAGGCCCCCGAGACCTCAACCAAAAGCACAAACATAAACCAATATCTTATTCAAACTTGTTCCAATCATCAAAATGCCTCAAACAACATCTAATCTACCAAATCACATCGGATTCAAGCCAAAATTTCTAAAATCTTCCAAATTATGCTTTCGATAAAAAACCCAACAAAACCATGTCCGAATGACCTGAAATTTTGCACACACATCCCAAATCACACAACGGAACTACTGCAACTCTCGGAATCCCATTCCGACCCCTATATCAAAATCTCGCCTATCAACAGAAAATCGCCAAAATCTCAACTTCGCCAATTCAAGCCTAAATCTACTCTGAGCCTCCAAAACCCATTCCGGTCACACTCCTAAGTCATAAATCACCTCCCGAAGCTAACCAAACCATCGGAACTCGCATCCGAGCCCTCTAACACACTAGTCAACATCTGGTTGACTTTTTCAACTCAAACTTCCTTAAAAGAGGCTAAGTGCCTCAAACCTTACCAAAATCATTCCGGATTCGATCCGACCAACCCGATACCACAAAACACGGATAACGAAGCGTGAAGAAGCATAAATGGGGGAAACAGAGCGGTAACTCATGATACGACTGGCCGGGTCGTCACACAAAATAAGGATCACATCAGAAACTAGAACTTTGATCAACCGATATAATTAGAACAAATAAGGACAAGTAGCCACAGCAAAAGAAATTACACGACATCACCCTTCGTACTTTTACTCTGATCCTCACCATATGAATCAAATAGAAACGACACGAAATCAAACTTCGTGCATTACCTCTCTCATAACATGGCACGACATCACCCTTCGTGCATTAACACTCATAACATGGAACGACATCACTCTTTATGCATTAACACTCACAAAACATGGCACGACATCACCCTTCGTGCATTAACACCCTCCCTCACCAAAACAAGGAGCAATAATAATAAAAAGATAAAAATGACAACTACAAGTCTTACTTCAACGTTTGATTCCACAATATCAATCTCAACGTTGAGTCAATACTCAATCAATACCAAGGTTCGTAAACATGATAAGATTGCTCAACATAACAAGTAGCTAGTCTAAACATGGATAATGGGATCAAAGAAGCAACAATTTCAAGAATAGGACCCACTTGCATGCTATAACTCGACAACAACGTACTGGTACTCGTCACTTCACCTATACATTGTACCTAACATTCAAACACGCAACAAATAGGCAAATAAGACCTAATCCCTCAAGCCAAGGTTAACCACGACACTTACCTCGATCCAGCGGCCAACTCAAAGCTCAATCAGCACTTTTTCCTTCACACAAGCCTCCAGACTAATAGAATCTAGCAAATTACCAATCAAACGATTCAATTTAAGCCTTAGGAACTACCCACGATCGTAAAGAATTCAATTTAGGCAATTTTTGAAAAATTCAACAAAAGTCAACACCGGACCCGCTTGGTCAAAACCCGAAATTCGGACCAAAATTCAATTATCCATTTACCTCCGAGCCCAAATATTTAATTAGTTTTGGAATCCGACCTCAATTTGAGGTCTAAATCCCCAAATTTCAAAATCCCTAGTTTCTATCCAAAAATCACCATGAAAACCTTAGATTTTAGGTTGAAATCTTGTAAAATGAAGTGAAAGATTTAAAGAAACTAGTTTAGAATCACTTACCTATGATTTGGAGAAGAAACAGTCTTTGGAACAATCGCCTCTTGTGTTTTAGATTTTTAAAATTTGAAGAATGAGAGAAAAATCCCGTCTAAGTCTCTTTCATCAGCTGCAGATGTCGCATTTGTAACCTTGCGAAGCTCGCAAATGCGAACCCCTTCTCATTTATGCATAGTCCGCAAATGCGAGAAAATGTTCGCAAATGCGAACACTGGATGACCGCAAATGCAACACAATCTCGCAAATGCGAAGGCTACCCTCCCCAGACCAACTTCGCAAATGCGAAGTTTGTTTCGTTGCTCGCGCAATGAAATCGTCAAAATAACACCTAGAACTACGAATTTAGCACCAAATCAAATAAAATTTTCAAGAAAACTTTGAAACTTCTAATTTCTCAACCGGACGTCCGAATCACGTCAAACCAACTTTGTTTCTCACCAAATTTCACAGACAAGTCATAAATAGGGTATTGGACCTATACCGGATTTCGGAACTAAAATACGGACCCGATACCCAAAAAATCAAACCTTGGTCAAACATCTCCATTTCATTAAGTCTTTAACTTTCAAATTTCGACAAAGTCCGATATCTCGGGTTAGGGACTTCCGATTTCGATTTCTGGCATACGTCCAAATCCCAACTCACGATACGGACCCATCGAAACCGTCAAAACATGAATCCGGGTCAGTTTACAAAAAATATTGACCTATTAAAAGTGCCGAATTGAGTTCTAAAACAGAAGATGACATTTCGGGTCATCACACACGCATGATCAAGAATAGAACAAATTGTAAGTCTCGAATGATTTAAAATATTTACTAATAAAAACGTTAACATAGAATAGTCCATTATTTTATTGATTTATTTTATTTCTCAAATTTATTGCCAACTAGTAAGTCCATTCCTTTGGAAGAAAAATATTTGACGAATAATGTTGCCTTGATAAATCACCATTCTCACTCTTGGCAAAATTGCACTCATCACTTTTCCAGCTTTCATGAACATATGTTGCTACCCAAAAAAAAAAAAGGACCAATCAGTAATATTAATGTAGATTACAAACTTGTATACCTAACAAAATGCTAACAAAAGAGAGAACTATAGAAAAACTAAATTAAAGAACAACAACTCAATGATTAATTTTAAGTGAATTAGGGCTAATATCGTAAAGATACTATAAGTAGAGTTGCTAATTTAAAAATAGTTAAAATACAAAACTTGTCGATTAGCTGAAACTAATTGCACTCGCCAATCGAAAAATATATAATATATATATATATATTTGTATGTAATACGCATATATACAAAAAATATATATTTTATTGCCTATTATTTTTTAGAGCGGCTAAAAATATACAACATCTTAAAAGATGAAAAACATACCTCTCTTGGACTTGATATGTATATTGAGCTGATGTACATTCAGATTTAGAGCTTGAACAACACGGGTCGGAAGAAGGACAGGAAACGTTGCTGTTTTTTCACAATTATTTGAGTTATTTTAATTTTTTTTTTCAAATAGTACAATAAATATTGATGCAGCCAAAATTATTGAATCCTATCATCAAAGATAACATTACTTCACTATCTTGTTACACATCTATGAAAATACATGTTATTCTCTTGTTTATATTGATAGTAATTGATACTTAATAGTTTAACTAGACTAATCTTATTACTGAAAATGAGAAAAGAAATGAATATAAGAGAAGACTAGAAAATGCATTTTTTTCCCTTGTGTTTTTGGTTGGAAAATTGGAGAAAATTATCGACATAGTCAATTCACATGTATTTGTGTGACAGACTCTAAGCGATACTAATAAGCTGAATGTTTGTTGGCAAGTAAATACAAATTTAGAATTTAAAACTCGTTTTTCTTTTTTACCAGACTTATTAGATGGTTGTAGGATTGTTCCTCCTCTTTGAGGAAGGAAAACTCCCGTCCCACTGGATCTCTGTCCATAATCTAGGAAGATTGCTTGCATTTTAGTTTCTCCAATAGCACAATTTTTTGAATGCATTCTTCTTTGAGACGTCAATCCAAAATATTTTTAGTGATGCTGAAATACAAGATCAAGACATTAATTGGTTTACTATAAAGTAATGGTTAATTCTGTATACAATCTCGAGATCGAATCATATTTACTATTATTAAATTATTAAGAGAAAGTACATCCCATCATCCTAAAACTGAAAATTAGTATATAATTAAAAACAAATATTTTAACTAATTATCCGAAATTTTGAGCTAATCCCAAAACATAATCTAAAAAGTATTTAGTAGAAAAAGCAATTCTCTTGATTGAAAATGTACTAAAGATTAGACCAAAAAATAATAACAAATAAGAAAGCGTAAGAAGGAAAAAAAAATTATCAAGGGCAATGAAAAAACTTATATCTCGATTATGGGATTTGTGTCTTTCATAAACGATTCACGCACCGTAGATAACACTTTCATTAAAATAAAAGCACGATATTATGGAGTTCATTACTCAAATGATCACTGAACTTTGCAAAATGATGGAACAAAGTCACTTACCTTTAGTTTATAACAGGAAAATCACTCAACTTTTCCTAATGCACACAGATAGTCACTCAACCGGAAATATCAAACTTTTCGGTGGAAAAAGATGACATGACAGTCTACATAGAATTTTTTATTATTTGACCAAGGAACACCCAAACAAAACATTATAACTCTGCCCATACACCCAAACCGACCCGCTGAATAAAAACCCACCCACTTAATAAATAAACACTAAAGAATAGCCAAACCCTCTGACCATTATTTCACGCTGCTCTTCTTCTCCATGGTTTCACTTTAGTCCAAAGTTGAGCTTTTCAACATGGAATTGGAAGGTGCATCAAGTAGATAATATAAAAAATCTCAAAGGAGGGATCCATCTCTTCCCCACAACCATTGTTTAATGTGGATTTGAACCACTATGTCGAGGGTATTACACAACACATGAGAGAAAACGAGGTAATCTTAATAAATATTATTTGTTTGTCTTTATATGATACTTTAGGAGTGGTTGGAAATTCTAGATGGGTATTTCAGGAAAATAGTGTTTTGAGTAATACGGTGGCTGAGAGGAAGGGTAATGGTGATGAAGAAAGTGAGGATAAAGATCGGTTAGATGATCAAGATTTCAATGATCCAGCCTATAACCTAGAGGAAGATGATGACGAGTATCATGATATTACTGTTGATAATCATGATATTAATGTTGAGAATTATTTTAAGAAGGCAAAAGGAAGACCAAAAAAAAAATACCAATGATGGAAACAATAGAGTTGGACTATCTGTTGGCATCCTAATTCCAGAAATAAACGAGAATGGTGATTCAGATTATGCTAATCTGATGAATTGCTAGAGCGAGATACTGATAAAGAAGATGAGGTAGAGGTCGCATATGAGGAGTATAACGAAGAAATGGACAACCCTATATTAGAACTAGGAATGAAGTTTGAGTCTTTTAAACAGTTTAAGGAGGCGTGTATGAATTGGGGGATTAAGAACATGTTGAAAAGCTCAATTTTGGATTAGAAGTGAAACCATGGAAAGAAGAGAGTAGCGTGAAATAATGGTCAGAGGGTTTAGTTAGTCTTTAGTGTTTATTTTATTAAGTGGGTGGGTTTTTATTCAGTGGGTTGGGTGTATGGGTAGAGTTAATATTTTGTTTGGGCGTTACTTGGTCAAATAATAAAAAAATTTATGTAGACTGCCATGTCATCTTTTTCCACCAGAAAATTTAATATTTCCGGTTGAGTGACTATCTGTGTGCATTAGAAAAAATTGAGTGATTTTCGTGTTACAAACTAAAGTTAAGTGACTTTGTTCCATCATTTTGCAAAGTTCAATGATCATCTGAGCAATGAACTCCGATATTATGGTAAGACAACCCAATGGATTGAAAAGTATGGATTGAAAAGTATAGATAAGAAAGTTGATTTGGCATAACTTAACCTTAAAAGTTAGCTCACGAGGCGTAGATTATCCAAGACAATACAAAAAGGAAAATAACCCATACCCTACCCATGTCGCAAATCAAAAGTATAGAGGAATAAAGATTGTGCAAACTTTGAGTTTACTAGGTTCTTTTTTTTTTCCTTTGGCTTTTGTTCTCGTTTAATAGGGAGTAACTATAGTTTCCCACTAATTCATTGTGCGACTCTAACTCTCAACTCATATACTGAAGAAAGAACCAATCATTATTGTTGTCAAGCATACAACACAAACTCTATTATTCATTGTTTCTTTAAGGAAAAAAAAGTATACAACATAATTACAAATTAGAAGTTAAGATCAAAGCGAAGAATTAAAGTATATAAAGAAGCTGACCTTGCCATTTTGGTTATCAAAAACCTCTTGGATAATATGGGCAGGTACCCATGGTTTGCATTCTTCAAATCCAATGCTAGCTTCCTCATTTTCAGCCATTAAACAAAAAAGATAAAATAGTAAGAAACTACAAAAGAAAGAAATAGAAAAAGGCGAGATATCTAATTATGGTTATGTGGAGAACACTAGCTTTATATAAAGACAAATTAATTCAAGACAGACTTTGATTAATTGTTCTTATTTACACAATTTGATCATTCCTTTTCTCAAGAATACTGGTAACTATAATTTTCTGAGACCTTTCTCAAGAATTATAATGTTCGTGCAAGTATACTCCATTCATTTCTAGAGCAGACAAGTCATATTATGAATTCTAAGATTAGATATTATTTCAAGGAAACAATATTTCAGAAAGTCATTTATGATTTCCAAAGTTAGCTATTTTTTTTACGGAGACATTTCCTTCTAGTTCCTGAATTTTTTTAATGTCTTATCATCTTTTCTAAATCTATTCAAGCATAGAAGTAAAAAAGAAAAAATGCATGGTAATTGGGATTCGAACTTGTAATACTAATTTCAAAATTTGACATCATAACTATTGCTTGAATAACACCAAAGTTTTTCAATTAAGGTTAGGGAAGGTTCAATTGACATTGTAATCAGAGGCAACTATTGAACTATCTTTTTAAGACGGTCCCATTATCTTTTTACCGTTGTAGAGTTTTTTCGCGCAATACTTTTAAACATTCCTTTTCAACTTCAATTTTGGTTATATATATTTTTGAATTTCAACAAATGTCGTCCAAACTCCTACATAAAACACACAAAGGGGATTCTTGAAACAAAAATAAAGTTATTCATAGAATCAGCCATTGATTCAGGGTAGAGTGCTTAGTGCCTGCATCGCACACCAAAGGGTGCGACCCTACCCCAAGCATAAATACGGAATGTTTAATGCATCGGGCTGCCCTTCCCTAGACCACAAGAAAGTCCATCTCTTTGGGCCAACCCATCTTACTCTGAATGAATGATCCAATTTTTTCATAGTGGGCTAGCAGTCCAATCAAGGTAATTTCCAGATCCAAATCGTAAGAAATCCATGGATTAGAGTCATTAGACAGTCGACAGTTACCTTCTCACTATTCCATATAGTAGTTGCACACCTCAATCGTACAGTACTCCATTAAATTACTAACTTAATTCTTTCAAAAACTGGGTAAACCAACAGAAAATTTCAGAGAAACAAAGACAAAATAAAATAGTTAAATAGTTAAGTATATATTTTATTCGATTCCCATTTTCTAGTGTCAAAATCCACCATATATCACCACATTGTGCACGACGTTGTTTCAATCATCATCGATTCAAATGCTCGGCGGTTCAATTTCCGGCGGCCGTACTAACGTCCGCGTTGTCGTCGTCGGCGACCGCGCCACCGGCAAATCAAGCCTCATTACCGCTGCCGCCACTGAAACTTTTCCGGAGGAAGTTCCGCCGGTGCTTCCTCCGACTCGACTTCCCGCCGATCTCTATCCTGATAATGTTCCTGTTACGATCATTGACACTTCCTCGAGGTTCTTATTGCTCTTTTTTTGGAGTTTGAATACTTGATTTGTTGGTTATACGTCATGAAAGTTATCATATTATGATGAATTGTTTGGATATGATATGTAGTTTGGAGAGCAGAGGTAAGGTTGCTGAAGAATTGAAGCGAGCTGATGCTGTCGTCCTCACCTATGCTTGCGATCAACCTTCTACTCTCAATCGCTTGACTACTTTCTGGCTTTACGAGTTTCGTCGCTTAGAGGTTCCCCCCCCCCCCCCCCTCCCAATCAACCTATTTTACTCCATCTGTGTCCAATTTGTTTGGCTTTTTTCCATGGTTAGTGTGTCAAACCTTGAAGTTAAAGTCAGAAAATATTTTAGTTCAATTTTCAAAAGTAAAATTTATATAGTCAGAAGCTACAGAAACATATTGAGTGTCGGATGGTGAAAGAATACATTCAAAAAATACTGGTCAAATTCACTAATTCCAGAAAAGTGCCAAATATCTTGAGAGGGAGCATATATTCCTTTTTACGTGCCTTTTGCTGTTAATGGATTGATTATTACTTTATTTTCTTAAACATGGAGGACTATGTCTATGGTCACCAGCTAGTTTTAGTATTTTAAAGTATTTTTTCTGGAAAGTGTTGTTCCTTTTTGTTGATGCAATTTCATTGTTATTCCAAATATCATCTTTATGGCAAGTTGATTAAGTATCACACTGTAACTCTTTTGGATGGGTAGTGTACTTCTGTGGTATGTATTGAGATATGAGAAAGTGACTTCTGGACATTCTACCATGGTTAGATCAAGGTGCCGGTAATTGTTGTTGGCTGTAAGCTAGATAAGCGAGATGAGGAGCATCATATGAATCTAGAGCAAGTGATGGCTCCAATCATGCAACAGTTCCGCGAGATTGAGACTTGCATAGAATGTTCTGCGGCAAACCTAGTTCAGGTGGGTGCAAATTGTCACTAGGAACTTTTCCTTGCAGATGTTTTATATTTCAGTAGTGTGATGTTTTTTTTAACCTTTACAGGTACCCGAAGTGTTCTATTATGCTCAGAAAGCTGTACTTCATCCAACAGCTCCACTTTTTGACCATGAAACTCAGGCTCTTAAACCCCGTTGTGTTAGAGCATTGAAACGGATATTTATCCTTTGTGATCATGACATGGATGATACTCTCAATGATGAAGAGCTTAATGAATTTCAGGTCATTCTTCACGTTGATGTCCTCTAATTTGTTAAAACATTTGATTACTTACTTTTAGTTTTTTATTTCAAGAAGCCTTATTCTCTAGCATTTTGTGTTCCATCAAAATTGGCAGATTAAGTGCTTCAGTGCTCCCCTGCAGCCTGCTGAAATAGTGGGTGTCAAGAGAGTAGTACAGGAGAAGCTACCTCAAGGTGTAAATGACATGGGGCTCACATTGACAGGCTTTCTTTTTCTTCATGCACTTTTTATAGAGAAGGGTCGACTCGAGACCACTTGGACCGTGTTAAGAAAATTTGGGTACAATGATGAAATTAAGCTGAAGGATGATTACCTTTCAATACCTTTCAAAAAAGCTCCTGATCAGGTGACTCTATTTATGAAGCAGATGACTATTATGACACTCGTTAAAGTCCAAGATATTATTAGGGTTATAGTTGACTGTCTGTGTTTGAAAGAACTTTGGCACAGATGCTAGAGGGAAAATTCATGGGGAATATCAATAATAGGTTGACCTAGCTTGCATAGAGTTTCTGATTCATGGTGAATCAGCACCCTTATTCACAGTTCTGATAGTGGAAAATTATCAAGGATCAGATTATGGGAACTGTCTTTCTACGTTCATGCTGCTTCTTTTTCGTTGTTCCGAAGGTTTAAGTTGTCTGACACAAATATTGTTTGTTAGTACAAGAAAAACTCCGTTGGTATATTCATATCTGTTTTTAGCGGCTCACTGTCTTTCTGTCAGTTCCCTTCTCAATAATATTTTGTTTTCTTGCAGAATCTGGAGTTGACCAGCGAAGCAGTGGAGTTCTTGAAAGGGGTCTTCAGCACATTTGACACTGATAAAGTATACCTGGGCACTGTTTTTTCATGCATTTTGTCGTATGTGTGACTTTTTTCCCCATGTATTTAATATGACTTGATAATAAAGTTGATGATGTTATGCGTTCATTGGTGGTAAGGGGTGGGCTTATTCTGAGTAATCTATGAGTGAATTGATCTCACCAGAACTCTTAATGGCAGTAAAGGTAAAGGACAATCTTTGATACAGTAAGTCAAAAAGAATGTTCTTAAGACAAAGGAACAATTATGTAGTCACAATGTAATTTTAACCCAATTAGAAACGAAAAATGAACTTTGAGGAATTTTAATTGGTTGAGCTAAATTCCGATTATCCTCCTTTTTTTAAGATTCCAAAATCAAACTTAAAGATAATAAAGAGTCAAAGGAAGACGGTCAAACACAGTGCACAACTTCTAAAAGATTCACACTCAGCTCATTGGCAGATCTAAGAACTTATCCATAAATAGCCTTCATGATTTGGAAAGAGTTTTAGAACTTTATCTCTCATTACAGTCCTTATCTCTGGATGAAAGAATAGCTCTATCCGTTTTTGACACTGATTCCATATTTAAGCTGTTGTCGCTTCCAATTTTTGTTCTTTAGGATGGTATTAAGTTTATGAAGACTAGAAAGGATTATGCAAATACTTTTTGCTAAGCCTTTTAAGTCTTTTGATAATACCAGACATCTTACACTTATTGTCTGTTGTTCCTAAATCTGTAAATCTTTGTTTTATGCAGGATGGAGTCCTTAGAAATTCTGAACTTGATGATCTATTTTCAACTGCACCAGAAAGGTAAATTGGTTTCTGTGAGCTCTTTGTTGTGAAAGTATTTACATCTGGATGGTTTTGTTGCGCACTTCCTGCTAATTAATGTGAATTATTAGGACACTACTATTACAAATTTTGTCCATTCATTGATTGAAGCTGCTTCACTTATACATCCATTAAATGGCAAAGGTTGCTTACATAATTAATTTAGACTTTCAGAAGAAATCTGTCAAATGTGCCTATATGCTCTTGCTTGACACATTAAGATTGATCGAATGAGACAGACTTCAGCAGACTTGTAACACACCTATCGTGAATCTCATATAGGATGTTGGGTCTTTCCTTAAGTTATCCTTTGATATGGTAGCTCTAAGTAATTTGTGTGCAGCTAATTGTGAGGATGTGAATTTTCAGTCTTTTGAATTTACTAGGGATAAGTTGAATAATGCTTTCAGATTAATTTAGACGACTTCTCATTTCAGTTATCTTTTTTCTTTTCTAATAGGTTCTGTAGAATAATTTTTGTCATTATCATTGATGCTCTTTGTTTGAATCTTATGACGAGAAGTGTTCTCGACTTATCCTCTCTCTCTCTCTCTCTCCCCACCCTTCCCTCTGAGCTGATTGCTAACCTGGCTTTTTTATGTTTGAAAAAATTGCAGTCCCTGGGGTGAAACTCCCTACAAGGATGCTGTGGAAAGAACTCCATTAGGGGGCTTGTCTCTTTCTGCTTTCCTGTCTGAGGTTCGTACCTCTAGTTTTCTTTCTCATCCCCCTCTCCCTGGTTGTTGCATTTGTCAAGAGGGTTTCCTAACTCTTTAAAAGTACTTCCAACAGATTCCATATTATTTTGTTTCAGAATCAGATAATTTGGAAATATGCCTCCCCTTGCTTTAATTCCCTAGATTCATGGCACAGTTAACTTGTTCGAATGTAGTAGGTGGATAGCAACTCAAAATTTAATTGATCTTGTTTTTCTTCCCTTTTAAATTCTTTTCTACTGAGTAGAAGGGTCATTAGGATATTGAGCTTATATATTTTGCTTTTTAGGATTATATAATTATATTAATAAAAGGGATTGTTAGTCTGCTATATCTGGTTTATTTCACATTCAATGCCTATAATGTTACATATTCTAGTTGACATACCCTATAGGAGCAAAAATATTTTTTGTTAAGGCAATTTCTTTAAAGATCCAAACTGCTAATGCTTGCCGATAACAATGTCAGTGGGCTCTTATGACGTTGCTGGAACCAGCTCAAAGTTTGGCCAACTTGATATACATTGGGTATAACTGTGGTGCTGCATCAGCACTCCGTCCTACCAGGAGAAGATCAGTCGATCGAAAGAAACAACAGACAGATCGAAATGTTTACCAGTGCTTTGTTTTTGGTCCTAAAGGATCCGGCAAATCGGCCTTGCTGAAGTCATTATTGGGAAGGTATCTATCTGAACTTTAGCTAGTGAATTGCTTTTGTTAATAGTAGTTCTTGTTAATGGCTTATAGAAATATGCAGTTTTTAATATTATGAGCAGATCTCCATTTTTCCTAAGATTGGCCAGGCAAATCACCATATCTCCCTTTGTCATTTTTCTTTAATATTCTTTGTCTGGCAATTTCTGATGCATAACTTTTGTTCACCAAAGGCCTTTCTCAGAAAATTATGCAGCGACAACTGACGAGCACTATGCTGTTAGTGTTGTTGACCGTCTTGGGGTAAGTGCTCTCAGAAGATTATCATTTGGCTTGATAGGATGTTATACTTGATCTTTAAAACACTTGTCTGCCTGTGTGCTGCAAATATAATATCTTAGCTTCTGCTCAAATGATTCCCTATTAATATGCATAGTGTTAATTAGAAGAGTATTATGCTTTTTCTTGATGCATGGATACCCATCCTCTGTTAATTAAAAGAGTCATAGCATTTACAACTTTGTTCCCTTGTTGAATGCTCTCAAGATTGATTGTAAGTACATTCCCATAATACTAAACATGGTTTTTATGCAGGGAACTAAGAGAACTCTTGTACTTAGGGAGATTCCAGAAGACGAAGTTAAGATGCTTCTATCTAATAAGGAATCTTTGGCGTCTTGTGATGTAGCAGTGTTTGTATATGACAGGTGAATAATGCAAGATCTGAGTTAGACTAAAGGCTTTTCTGTACAGTTGAATTCATTGTTATACACCATCGCTTGGACAGAGAGAGGTTGTTCTAAAATTTTATGGGGGTGAAAAGCCCTGTATTTCTTTCACTTACAATTTACAAAGGCAACTCTCTTATGCTAACATTTCTTTTTGATAAGGCTCTCTTCTCTCTTATGCTAACATTATTTTGGGAAATCACAACTACTGATGTGTACACACAAACACATCTTTAACCATCAGGAGTATGGACTGCTCATAGGCTCCATCTTTTTTAAAGTTGTACAAAATCAGCTAGCAGAAGCATCTGTTGCTTGATGCAACATGGTTATATCACTCTGTATATTTGTTGGTTAAAAATTGATCTTATACTGGATCCTAGATTAATCCATCCATAGTTGGTATATAGCCACTTAGATGGAACATTATCGTGGCTCTTTGGTTTTTATGTGTTGTTGGGTCTATTTAATGGTTAATCAATTTTGTTCCCCACCCTTGCGGTCAAAGAAGAACCCCCTCCATGATATGTATGACATTTACAGACTAGTTATGGTTCCATATGGTATTAACTTCATATCTTCTCTCTTACTATGTTATGGGGGTTTTTCCCAATAATCAAGTGCTGTTGATGCTTAATGCTAGGTTTTCATTTACTGTGGGTGTGAGAGGTTCTTTCTTCTTCAACTTTGTCATGATAATGTATTTTTTTTGTGTGGAAACTTTCTTTTCCCTTTAGCTCGGATGAATATTCTTTAAAAAGAGCATCGGAATTGCTAATGACTGTGGCAAGGCGAGGGGAAATTAGTGGTTTCATGATGCCTTGTCTATTTGTTGCTGCAAAGGACGATCTTGATTCATATCCAATGGCAATAAAGGATTCAGCAAAGGTATTTATGGTGGTTTCATTGTGTTCTATGTTTTTGCTCAAATTGAATGTACCCTGTGTTTTTGAAAAAATACATAAACGATTTTATGATTTCTTGATTTTGCTTTCCATATATGCCTTTTTGATAAAAAAAATTCAATTTATGCTCAGATATGTCAGAGTTTTGGAATAGATGCACCTATTCACATAAGTGTAAAGGAGAGAGATCTGAATAGTGTGTTCAATAGAATTGTCGCTGCTGCAGAGCACCCTCATTTAAGTGTTCCCGAAACTGAAGTTGGACGTAGCCAGAAGCGATATCGTCACCTTGTTAATCGCTCTCTCATGTTTACTTCAGGTACTTTTGACTCTAATACCCCTAAAGATATCTCCAAAAAGAAGTACAAAATGGAACTGAAATAACGAAAATTGGCACTGAAGATAGGATGGCATATTAGAGCGAAAAGTTTTAAATCAATTTTTTGCATACCATCTAATTCTTAACTCAAAAATTGCAGTTGTGGCTGCTGTTGCCGTAGTTGGACTGGCAGCATATCGATCTTATGCTGCACGGAAGAATACCTCAAGCTAGGTAATGTCCTGTTCTACTGGAGAACCAATATTCAATTTTCAACCTAATAAGAAAGTTTCCCCGCTATTCCTTTGATCTCTACTAGAGAATTAGCTAATGTCCTTGTACATAGAGTATGCTCAGACTTCTTCCAAAGGTTATTTCAATTTTGTCCATCTGGTCTTATCCATTTCCTGTTGAAAGTATCAGCTAGGTGCTATTTTTCCTTTACACTTTGTTTTAGAAAGCACGATCTACCTTTTTTGAGCTACAATTTATTAGTAATGTAAAGGCATTTGAACTTTGGATATCATTATTAGAAAAGCTTTGGGAAAATAATTCTGGGAAAAGTTGCCTATTCAGATTGGTTTTGGAGGAAATGTTAAACATCTGGTTAGTTTTTCTGGGAATCTGGCTAATTTATTTTCTCATTTCATTTTTCGAAATCAACTTTTTCATTATAAGTCAAAAAGCAAAACAAATTTACTTAATAAACTTTAAAATATTTACTAAATTTTCCATTGAGTTAAAATCTTATGTGTGTGTGTGTAAAAACTTCAAAATATATATACAGGTGCATTTGTGTCTCTCTGTGTGTGTATATATATATATAAAATACACTTTTATATGTATGTATAATTAGATCGCTAAATTTACATTTCAAAAAGGTAAATAAATTTTCTTAATAAAGTGATTGTCTTACTTCGTTTCAAAATATGTTGAAGATGAAAGTAGGAGCAAGAATGTAAACATATTTAAATAGAAATCAATAGGTCATTTCCTTCCAAATAAGGATGTACAATAAATAAGTGAAAAAGTTGATTATATTTTTACAATTAAGGTTTTTAGATGTGTGTGGGTGTGTGTACTAAAGGGACAAAAGGAAATTCTAGATTTAGAATAATGGTTTGAAATATACTTATTACCCTAAATTTAATTTCTATTTATTGAATGAAAATTTCATCTAATCGTTAGGTGGTATTCAACAAATTAAGCATTTTTTTTAGCAGCAGTTGGTGGTACATCAGTACATGTATCAATATGGACCCTTAGAGTTTAATGTTATCTTACTGACGATGTGTTTTGATATCATTCGTGAATGTTACATCTGCAATATGTAACATTATAGATATAAAAAGTTCTTAGACAAATTATACTCTTTGACGTACAATAAACACTCACTTAAAAGTGTAAAGATCATGAGCTCTGAGTGAGCTCCACTCCTCCTTCAATGGAGGATTTAGAATATTCTTGAATGTGTGTTTCGAAGAGAGAGAAATGAGCAGTGAGGAGTCTCTGATTTGGAACATAAAACTCAAAAATATCAATTACTGAATATTGTCCTCTTTATACACATAAGCAATAAATAATACAACTAAACTAACTAAACTGACAGCTGGAACCTAACTAATGCTATGCTGACTCAGCAATGTATATACAAGTGTAATACAAGTGCGTTTAAATATAGAATATAATCTCAATACCTCTCCCCCCCCCCCAAGTTGGAGGTGAGGTAATCACAACCAACTTGCCAAGAACAGAGAAATGCTTACCCCTGTGAGTGCTTTAGTGAGAGCATCTGCCAGTTGTTTTGTAATGCCAATGTGATGCAAGGAAATGAGGCCCTCCTGAAGCTTGGTGCGAACAAAATGGCAATCCACTTCAATGTGTTTTGTTCGTTCATGGAACACAGGATTCCTTGCAATGTGTAGAGCAGACTGACTATCACAATGCACAGAGACAGGAATATTGAGCTCTTCAAACAACCTGTGCAGCCATACCAGCTCACCCACCACCTTCCTAAGTGCTCTGTACTCTGCTTCTGCTGAGGACAAGGAAATGGTTTTCTGTTTCTTGGACTTCTAGCTCACAGGACTGCCTCCTAGAAGGATAATGTAACCAGACACTGATCTCCTAGAGTCAGGGCAGGCTGCCCAGTCAGAATCACAGTAAGCAGTGATGGAAAGATCAGATGCATGCTGAAGTACAAGCCCAATGTAGGATCTTTTTTGAGGTACCTCAACATGTGATAAGCTGCATGTAAATGAAGTTCCCTGGGGTCTTGCATAAACTGACTCAAGTGTTGGACCCCATAGGCTATATCCAATCTAGTGTTTGTAAGAAAATTTAACTTCCCAACCAATCTTCTGTAGAAAGTAGGATCAGATAAAGGAGAGCCCTCTTTAGCCTTCAGTTTCACCGTAGGATCAAGAGGAGAGCGTCAGGCTGGTTGAGTGCAGGCAATCATATTCTTTCAGAAGGTCCAGAACAAATTTTCTCTGTGAGATAATAATACCATCTTCCTTGTAAAAGACCTCTAGTCCTAGAAAATAATGCAGTTGTCCCAAATCTTTTATTTTGAATTTATCATGTAGGAAAGCTTTGAGTTGTCTGATTTCTTCTAAATCAGTCCTTGTGAGGAGAACATCATCAACATAAACTGCTACAAAAATAGTTGAAGAACCTTGCTTCTTAAAGAACAGGGAGTAATCATGCATGGAATGTATGTATCCTCTTGTGTACAAAGCCTCCGTCAATTTATCATACCACTGTCTATTGGCTTGTTTTAGCCCATAGAGGGACTTGTTCAGCTTGCAGACCAAGTTTGGAGACTCTAGCTCAAGCCCTGATGGAGCTTTCATGTAGACTTCCTCATGCAGATCTCCATGGAGAAAGGTATTATTTACATCTGATTGGTAAATCTGCCATCTCTTCTTAGCTGTAATGGTAATCAAGGATCTGACAGTGGTCATCTTGACCCTAGGAGAAAAGGTCTCAGTGTAATCTATTCCAGCTTGTTGTGTGTACCCCTTCACAACTAGTCTAGCTTTGTACCTTTCTATGCTACCATCTGCTTTGTAATTTACCTTGTACACCCACCTACAACCAATGGTCTATTTACCCTTTGGCAAAGGGACTAAGTCCCAAGTATTGTTGGCATATAAGGCCTCAAACTCTTGAGTCATGGCATTCTACCAAGGAGGATACATGGCTGCCTCTTCATAAGAAGTTGGCTCTCTATCATGACAAATATTTCTTACAACATGCTGACTATTATGTTGCAAGTCATCAGGAGTAATATGGTTATTTTGTGAAAACAAAGCATTGAGAGAAAGAATGGAATTACATTTCAAATTGGGTATACATATTCATTCAAGTGAGAGGGGAGTCTTGATTCCCTACCAGATCTTCTTTGGGCTAAAAGGTTCTATAGAAGAAGTATGAGGTTGAGTTGTTGACGGTGATGTGGGAAGATGGATTTGGTGTGAGTTTGTAATTCAGAGGAAGAAGAGGTACTAGAAGGAAAAATGGGTGACATAACAGGTAGAGGAGTTGTGGTGCTGGAGGGAGAAGGAGTGGACTGATGTGTGTCCCCTTGATCAGTGGTAGAAGATGTAGTAGAAATAATAGTGCAATCATGTAGGTGATCTGTAGAAGAAGATGTAAGAAAGTATGAGGGTAGATTTTGTACATCTGAAGTGAAAGTGAAAGGGAAAATAGTTTCATGAAACAAGACGTCCATTGAGACAGAGATTTTCTTAGTGGCTAGACTTAGTACTTTGTAACCTTTTGTCCCAAATAGATAACCTACAAATACATGTGGAGTGGCCCTTGGTTCAAACTTATCCCTGAAGGGTTTGGGCATAGTAGGATAACACAAACAACCAAAGCTTCTCAAGTGGGAGTAGGTTGATTTCTTGTCATACAAGAGTTCAAAAGGACATTTATTCTTTAGAGGAACTGTTGGTAGTCTATTGATTAGAAAGGTTGCTGTAAGGACACACTCTCCCCAATATTTTAGTGGTAATTTGGACGGGAAAAGAAGTGCCCTGGTAACTTCAAGAAGGTATTTGTGTTTCCTTTCCACCACCCCATTTTGTTGGGGTGTATAAGGACATGTTTTCTGGTGATTTATACATTTTGATTGGAAGAAAGAAGAAACTTCATTGCTAGTGAATTCTAGGCCATTATCTGTCCTTACACATTGAACATTGGTTTTGAATTGGTTCTCTACCATGTTCACAAAAGTTTTTTATGATTTGAAGAGCATTGCTTTTATAGCTTAGAAAATGTGTTCAAGTTGACCTATTGTAGTCATCCACTAAGATGCGAAAATACTTGAAATTATTGTGTGTTGCTACATGATAGGGGACCCACAGGTCAACATGAAGGAGTTCAAAGATTTTTGTAGTACTGATTGTTTTCTGAGAGAAAGGGAGTCTACAATGTCTGGCCATGGGACAAATGGAACAAATAATTGGTTGTCTAGGAGAGAAAGATGCATGTATAGTAGGAATGCTTTTCATTTTATTGAAGGGTATATGACCAAGTCTATAATGCCACAGAAGATCCACACTGTCTCTAAGTGAGGTAGAAGAAAGTAGTGTAGAAACACTGCCTTTATTATTGCAAATGAAATTATTTACAATAGGGTGGTGGGAATGGGATAGACAGTGTACTACATTCATATCAATAACATGACTGGACAAGCATGGAAGTGCACACCTAGAAACAGAAACGAGACTACCTTTCTTGAGACATTGAGAACATAGAAAGTAAAGTCCATCATACATCTTACCAATCTCCATAGGCCTCTTCAGTGAAGGGGCATGCAGTGGACAGGAAGTATCAGAAAAAGAAGCAACACATTTGAGATGCACTGCTAATGAACTAATGGAGACTAGATTGAACTTGAAGGATGGTATAAACAAGACTTTATGTAAGATGATTTTGTGGGCTAGATGTACATCTCCTATTTGGGTTACTTTAACTTTGTAACCATTTGGCAATTTAACAAGCAAGAGATATATGGTAGATTTATAATATTTTGTAGGTGAGTTTTATCGAAAGTCAAGTGGTGTTAAGCTCCTGAATCCAATATCCAATATCCACAAGTCAGCTTTTGCATTGAAACATTTGCATGATGGATTATCAAAATCAATGGAAGAAGTGCAAGCAATCATGCCTGCAAAATTCACAGAAGCTCCACCAGAAACACTTGAAGTACCTCTCTTCCACTTCCAACTTGAAAATGCTACAGTAAATTGAGATTTGTCCATATTGTTCTTTTGAAAGGTTCATGTTCTGATTGTCTCCCTGATGTTCTAGTTCAATTGCTTTAATTGACAACATGTCTGATGACATTCCCTGCACACTTGCAACTGTATTTGCCACAGTGCTCTTCCCCTTGTTGGACCTCATGTTGTTGTTACTATTGTTATACCCTTGTGAATTCTGCCTGTACTGTTGTGTGCCCTGGCCAAAACCTTGAAGGTATCCATGCAGCTTGTAGCATCTGTCTTTGGTATGTCCTGGTCGTCTGCAGTGGTCACAAAATAGCCTAGGCCTGTTGTTTGAAGTCTGATTCCCACCAGGTGAGTAATTTGTCTTAAAAGTTCTTCCCCCTACATTGACATTCAATGCAAAAGAATCAAAATTCAATTAATTTCTAGGCTTGAATTCTCTCTGCTTATCCTCCTGTATCAGTAAAGCAAATGCCTGTGCCATAGAAGGCAATGAGTTCATCATGAGAATGCTTCTTCGAACAACTGTGTAAACCTCGTTGAGTCCCATTAGAAACTGTATGAGTCTTCTATCCTGCTCTGCCTTGTGCATGTTGTTTTCCTTTGCTCCACAAGTGCACACACAAATACAGTGGGTTTTAGCACTTAATGTGTCCAACTTTTCCCAGAGTTTCTTTATTTTTGTATAATAACCTGTGATGTCAAGCACTCCCTGACTAAAATCGTTAATCTCTTTCTGGATTTGATACAATTTAGCTCCATTCGTCTGATCATATCGATCCTCCAATTCCTTCCACAATTCAACAGAATTATTTACATACTCAACGCTGTCTGCAATGTCCTTCACTAAAGAGTTCAGAATCCATGAAGCAACCATGTCATCACACCTCCCCCACTGACGAAACTGCGGAGAGGTCACATCAGGTCTAACACACTCTCCATTGATAAAACCTAGCTTATTTTTCACTGAGAGGGATCTTAACACTCCTCTTCTCCCGGAGCGATAGCCAACTCCATCAAAAGGAACAGGTACTAAGGTAGAACCGGGACTGTCAGATGGATGAATATAGAGGGGACTAGTTGTATCAATTACCGTTTATGTAGTCGCTGCCGTCGTCGCTTCGTCGGTTTGGTGCAGAACCGCCATGAGAATATTGAATTAGTTGGATTACTGCTCGCCTAGCCGGAATTAAGCTCAGAAACCTCTATTCACTGGCAATTGTTGATGGATGTGTCGATTCAGAACTTTTCCCCAAATTGTTTGTTTCTGAAAGAAAAACCCTAGATTACTCTGTGATTGAAAACAGAAGAAGAGAAATTGGATTCAATGGCGTGATCGATGAAGAAGACCTCTGCTCTGATACCATGTCAAGATCATGAGCTCTGAGTGAGCTTCGCCCCTCTTTCAATGGAGGATTCAGAATATTCTAGAATGTGTGTTTCGAAGAGAGAGAGAGAGAATGAGCAGTGAGGAGTCTCTGATTTGGAAAATGAAACTGAAACATATCTATTACTGAGTATTGTCCTCTTTATATACATAAGCAATAAAGAATACAACTAAACTAACTAAGCTGACTGCTGGAATATAGCTGGAACCTAACTAACGCTAAGCTGACTCAGCAGTGTATATACAAGTGTAACACAAGTGTGTATAAATATAGAATATAATCTCAATAAAAAGTATTACTATGATATTATATAATATTTACATGCGAGCAAGTGTTTCTACCCAGTTGTATTATAATAGCTCTTTGTTCTCTCTGCGAGACTAATGTATATGTACGGCTTGATGGAAAGTATGGGTAGTGGTTGCTACCAGTATTTTGGTCATTAGTCGGCTGATCTAGTCGAGTTAACCTAGGTACAAATTCGCTCAAAATCTAATATTTACCCCATCTGACCACGGAGAATAATTCAGTATTACTTCAGTATTTAATTTGCATGTACTGGTCTGGCCATCAAAACTTGTAAAGACTAAACTTCAATAATCCTAGTGAATATTGAAAAACTTCTTCGAGAAGCATCCAACTGCAGCGTAGTTGCTGTAGAAGACATGACCAAGTGAAATCAGTATTTTTACTAAGGGGGTCAAAATATAAAGAAATAAACTCATGAAGAGCCAAAAGGTATCAATATATAATATATAGTACATATTAAAAACAAAAAACTAGTTGCAAGTGTAATTTTCCGAGGAAAAGGTATCGGTTAACTCTTCTTGAGACTTGTGGTTTCACCGCACAAGTAGTAATGCTGTAAAAGTCCGAAGTTCTCTCAGATTTGAATTAAATGTCAACTACTCTTTTGTCGACTCCAACCTTTCTTTTTCTCAACTCCAACCAAATATTTTCCAATTCCTACTTAATTAATTACGTCTGAAACATTATACGTACTAATCAGATATTCTTATGCTTTCAAACTTTTGCTTACACTCATAAACAGTTTGTTAGGCGGCATGAGAGCTCGAAGTAATTGGGTTCAGTTGTTCTGTTTTGCTACTGAAGGCAGTGTCCTGTCCTCTAGCTATTCTTATGGCGTACTTTACTGAAGAACTTTCCTTTCCCCAAAAAGATAAAAAGGTGGATTAGCTTAAAAAGAACTTGCAACTTATTTGGTAGTGTTCAGTTAATTTTGGATATAATTTACCGAGTCTAAGAAAGACTAGGATTATAGGAATGCGGTTTTGTTGGTGGAATTATCATAAGGGAACAACACAAGTTCATATTAATTATGTAATTTCTCATCAACAAAAACGCACCAATCTGCATTACTTACTATTCAATTAATTTCTTGTCTCTGAGAAATGAATGCAAGCTGATAATATTTGCAAACTCTATAGAATTTGATTTAGACAAACTTGGTTTGTTCTGATCCTGTGAGCCAAGACAAGATCTTGCTGGATTTTGGATAAGAAAAATTGTCTATCTCGGAGGGCAGGATCACAGCATAAAAGTTGAAACACCATAGCTTTATTTTGTAGTATTGCGGGGAAGGGGATAAAGCTGGGAGATTTGGAGGATTTTGTTGCAGCTTTGCACAAATACTGTCTTCAATTCGCAATCTAAGGGCAGATATATCTGTTCAAAGATTTTGTATTGGACAGACCTAAAGATCATAATTGGAATATGAGTTGATCATATATTCTATCCAGGATGATAAAATGACAAAATCAGACCTATAAGAGCAAATTTCTTGCTCACAATTCAATACATTCCAACGGTTAAAAAGGTCTTTGGGAAATCAAGTGCATCTTTCCCCTTTGAAATATCTACGAAAGGTCTTTGTCAAAATTATCAGTAAACTGAAGGTACCAAAAGTAAAACTACTCGAATTCTGGGGACGAGACCTCCAATTTCCAAAAGGAAAGAAATCGAAAGAGAGGTTAAAGCTTATGCCTTAACGAATATGTCGTTCAATAACTAGCATGAGTAATTATATTCAGTGTGTATCATGGAAAAGTTGTCGATCGTTTAACACAATTAATTAAATCCTGTTATGAATAGTCTTAAAACGATTAAATTTAAGCTTTAAAAAGTAATTTAGAGAGGTTAATGGATTAAATCAACTAGTAATATACAAGCTGATTCTAGCTTCTTGTAACTAGCGGCGGATCTAGGGCATAATATATGGGTTCCCGAGAACCCAGTAATTTTTGCGTAGACCCTGTATTTTTGTTAAATTTTTTATTAAATATCTATTTGTGAACCCAGTTATTATTGTATATTAATTTGAGATTGTGACAAAAACTCATAAACTTAAAATCCTGGATCCGCCTTTGCTTGTAACAAGCAAAACCAAGGGCAACTGCTTGCACCAGTATATGTAAGATGCACTTAAATCGACATGACCTTGTGTTCTTTACGGAATCATTCTTCGCTATTTTTTGTTTTAATTTAATCATTCGTATCCGAAGCCCATTGGTCGATTAATTTAAATTTACACCGGATAGTGCAGTAAAAGATGATAAAACTTATCCTATCAAAGGGTGTTAGGATCAAAATAATGTTATGACCCCAAATACCCGGTCGTGATGACGCCTATCACACTACTAGGCAAGCCAACCCAAACCATCAATCACATCAAATTTCTTCTATAAAACCATTTTTCCAACACATGATTAAATACCAGTTTTCCTAAGAAGTGTTTAAAACAGCTAAATTAATGCGGAATCCAATAAAAACATAAGACAACATAGCCCAAACATCTGGTGTCACGAAGTCTAGAGCCTCTAAATATACAAATCCGACTGTCTAAGACATAACCAGTCTAAAATGCGAGAAAACAAGGATAAGAGGAAGAAAGCAGGGTTGCGGACGCCATGCACTACCTTGCAATCTCCGGCAAACTCTGACAATGATGGGGACTCTCACTCTGCCGCTCGGGCGCTTGGATCCGCACACAAGGTACGGGGAGTAACGTGAGTACGCCAACTCAGTAAGTAACTAAAGTAAATAAGGTCTGAAAGCAGTGACGAGCAATTAAAAATCATATAATTTACTAAACGACAGAATAACAGATCAACTCCACAGTTTAAAACCAGTTTCGTCATAAAATCTTCAATTTCAGTTTAAATACTTGAAATAATATACTTAGAAATTTTTTAACAGAGGCTTATTTTAAAAGAAGAGTGAAATTAGTGAAAACATCATAACAGGGCCCCTCGGGCAAGGAATCACTCAGAATATAGCCTCTCGGGCAACCTCTCAGTCACTCGTGACTCAACTCTCGTCACTCAGTACTCACTCTCATCACTCGGCTCCTTAATATCTCATAATAATAGAAATCATAGTAACCGCTGCGGCGTGCAGCCCGATCCATAATTTACACTCGACTACGCTCATTGGGGGTGTGCAGACTCCGGAGGGGCTCCTATAGCCCAAACATCATATTGCTGCGGTGCACAGCCCGATCCAATATACATATCGCTGCGGCATACAGCCCGATCCAATATATATGTCGCTGCGGCGTGCATCCCGATCCATATAAGTATCGCTGCGGCGTGCAGCCCGATCCATATAAGTATCGTTGCGGCGTGCAGCCCGATCCATAACTCATACGTATATAAATGTCCTCACCATTAGGTTCTTAACTTCTCTCAGTCATTAACCTCACAGCCTCTCGGGCACAACAATAGAAATTCGGGAACTCAGTCCAAACAGTCCTCACATTTAGAAGTAGAGTGATAAAACCAGTTTTAAACATTTAAACAGGTAAAACATGACTGAGGATATGCTTTCAACAAGTAGAGTGAGGAAAAATTGTAAAAATACCCCTAAGGGTCTCAACAGGTCGATACAAGACCCCAAACATGGCATACGTCCCATAATATAGTATAAATATCCAAAATACGGAATAATATAATATTTCCAAATCAAATACGCGGCTTAATAGTCGCTACGGGACGGACCAAGGCACAATCCCTACCGGTGCACGCCCACACGCTCGTCACCTAGCATGTGCGTCACCGCATTTATCAAAACAAGTCAAATACCGGGGTTCGTACCCTCAGTTCCAGCTTTACAATGGTTACTTACCTCAAACCGGTGAAAATACTACTCTGCGATGCCTTTGCCTCTCGAATCGGCCTCCACTCGCATCGAATCTAACCAAAATCAGAACGAGGACGTCAAAATATGCCAAGGGAACGAAGCCCAAGCGAATACAATCAATAAATGACACAAACCCCGAAATTACCAAAACTTGACCCCGGGCCCACATCTCAGAATTCAATAATTTTTACATCAACGGAATGCTTATCCTCCCACGAGTCTATACATATCAAGAACACTGAAATCGGAATCCAAATGACCCTCCAAATCCCCATTTAAAGGCCTCTTAAACTCAAGCCCTAATCCCCAATTTTCTTCCTTAATCTCCACTAATACCATGATTAAACAATGGAAAATTGACCTTAAACCCAAATAAATAAGCTTAGGGAACTTACCCAACTGATATCCTTTGATTCCCCTTGAAATCTTATGCCTTAGCCTCTTTCCCGTCTTCAAAAATGATGAACTTAGCAAAATTTCGCGAAGAAGACAATATATACCTTCTGGCCAGGGATTTTCGCATCTGCGATCCTTTAACCGCTTCTGCGGTACCGCATATACGGCCAAACCGCCGCTTCTGCGGTCCTTCACTTATTAGCCCACTACCGCTTCTGCGCTCAGCCTTCCGCACCTGCGACTCCGCAGGTGCGGTCCCACACCACATCTGCGGTTCCTGGCAAATCCTCAAAAATCCGCTTCTGCGGATCCTCTCCCGCACGTGCGGCGCCGCACCTGCGGTCCCCAATCCGTAAGTGCGAAAATATCAGAAGCAGCAAATTCAGCAGCTGCAACAAAATCCAACTTCTCTGTTAACCATCCGAAATCACCCCGAGGCTCCCGGGACCTCAACCAAAAACACAAACATATCATAATACCTTATTCAAACTTGTTCTAATCATCAAAACACCTCAAACAACATCAAATCACCCAAAACACATCGGATTCAAGTTAAACTTTCTAAAATCTTCCGAATTTCGTTTTTGATCAAAAACCCAATCAAACCACGTCCGAATGACCTGAAATTTTGCACGCGCATCGCAAATGACTCAACGGAACTACTGCAACTCTCGAAATTTTATTCCGACCCTTATATCAAAATCTTGCCTATCAATCGAAAATCGCCAAAATATCAACTTCGCTAATTCAAGCCTAAATCTACTACGAACCTCCAAAATTTATTCCGATCACGCTCCTAAGTCACAAATCACCTCCCGAAGCTAATCGAACCATCGGAACTCACATCCGAGACCTCTAATACATAGGGAAAATAGAGTGGTAACTCATGAGACGACTGGCCAGGTCGTCACATCATCCCCAACTTAAACAAACGTTCGTCCTCGATCGAGTCAAGAAACATACCTGAAGCCTCAAACAGGTGAGGATATCTGCTCCGCATCTCCTGCTCGGTCTCCCAGGTAGCCTCCTCCACGGGCCGACCTCTCCACTGCACTTTCATCGAAGCTATATCCTTTGACCTCAACTTTCGAACCTGACGACCCAAAATAGCTATTGGCTCCACATCATAAGTAAAATCATCATCCAACTGAACCATGCTGAAATCCAAAACATGAGACGGGTCCCCAATATACTTCTAGAGCATAGAAACATGAAATACCGGATGCACACTCGATAAGCTGGGTGGCAAAGCAAGCTCA
This sequence comes from Nicotiana tabacum, assembly GCF_000715075.1. Lineage (NCBI taxonomy): Eukaryota > Viridiplantae > Streptophyta > Magnoliopsida > Solanales > Solanaceae > Nicotiana > Nicotiana tabacum. The sequence goes on along the minus strand of NC_134101.1, from coordinate 156,012,532 downwards.
TAAACCACTTCCCCAATCCTCCGAAGCACCTCAAAAAGTCCAATGAACCGAGGACTCAATTTCCCCTTCTTCCCAAATCTTATAGCACCCTTCATGGGTGAAACCTTCAACAAAACCTTCTCACGAACCATGTAAGACACCTCTCGAACCTTCCTGTCAGCATAACTCTTTTGCCTCGACTGCGCTGTACGAAGCCTCTCCTGAATCACCTTCGCCTTTTCTAAGGCGTCCTGCACTAAGTCCGTCCCCAATAGCCTAGCCTCACCGAGCTCGAACCAACCAACTGGAGATCTACACCGCCTCCCATACAAAGCCTCATATGGAGCCATCTGAATACTCGACTGGTAGCTATTGTTATAAGCAAACTCTGCAAGTGGCAGAAACTAATCCCATGACCCTCCAAAATCAATGACACAAGCATGCAACATGTCCTCCAATATCTGAATAGTGCGCTCGGACTGCCTATCCGTCTGAGGGTGAAAAGCTGTACTCAACTCAACTTGAGTACCCAACTCTCGCTGCACAGACCTCCAAAACTGCGATATAAACTGAGTGCCCCTATCTAAAATGATGGAAACTGGAACACCATGCAACCGAACAATCTCCCAGATATAGATCTTTGCCAACTGCTCTGAAGAATAGGTAGTACACACAGGAATGAAGTGCGCGGACTTGGTCAACCAATCCACAATCACCCAAATAGCATCGAACTTCTTTAAAGTGCATAGAAGTCCAACTACAAAGTCCATAGTGATCCTCTCCCATTTCCACTCGGGAATATCTATCCGCTGAAGCAAGCCACCCGGTATCTGATGCTCATATTTCACCTGCTGACAATTGAGACACTGAGTTACAAATCCCACAATGACTTTCTTCATTATTCTCCACCAATAATGCTATCTCAGATCCTGATACATCTTCGCGATACCCGGATGAATGGAATACCGCGAGCGATGGGCCTCCTCCAGAATCAACTCCTGAAGCCCATCCACATTGGGCACACAAATCCAGCCCCGCATCCTCAACACCCCATCATCACCAATGGTCACATCTCTGGCATCATCATGCTGAACTCTGTCCTTAAGGAAAAGCAAATGCGGATCATCATACTGGCGCTCTCTAATGCGATCGTATAAGGAAGACCGAGACCACACAAGCTAATACTCGACTGGGCTCCGAAACATCTAATCTCACGCTGTAAGAGGTCTCTCCCCAACTGGAATATATGCCAAACTCCCCATACTCACAGCCTTTCAGCTCAAAGCATCGGCCACCACATTGGCCTTTCCCGGATGGTACAATATAGTGATATCATAATCCTTAAGCAACTACAACCACCTCCGCTGCCTCAAATTAAGATCCTTCTGTTTGAACAAGTGCTGGAGGCTACGATGATCAGTAAACACCTCACAAGACACACCATACAAGTAATGCCTCCAAATCTTCAACGCGTGAACTATGGCAGCCAACTCCAAATCATGAACAGGGTAGTTCTTCTCATGGGGCTTCAACTGACGAGAAGCATAATCAATAACTCTACTCTCCTGCATAAAAACACAACCAATACCAACTCTTGATGCATCACAATACACGGTATATGAACCTAAAGCTGATGGAAAAACTAACACTGGAGCTGTGGTCAAAGCTGTCTTGAGCTTCCGAAAGCTTTCCTTGCACTCGTCCGACCATACAAATGAAGCACCCTTCTGAGTCAACTTGGTGAAGGGCGATGCGATAGATGAGAATACCTGAACAAACCAGCGATAATAGCCTGCCAAACCAAGAAAGTTGCGAATCTCTATGGCTGATGACGGTCTGGGCCAACTCTGAACCGCCTCTATCTTCTTCGGATCAACCTGAATACCCTCGCTGGACACTACGTGCCCCAAGAAAGCCACTGAACTGAGCCAAAACTCACACTTGGAGAATTTTGCATAAAGCTTCTCCTCCCTCAATCTTTGCAACACAACTCTCAAATGCTCCGTGTGTTCCTCCTGACTACGCGAATACACCAGAATATCATCAATGAAGACTATGACAAACGAGTCAAGATAGGGCCGAAACACACTGTTCATCAAATGCATGAACGCTGCTGGGGCATTGGTCAGCCCAAAAGGCATCACCAAGAACTCATAATGACCATATCGGGTCCTGAAAGATGTCTTAAGAATATCTGAGTCCCTGATCTTCAACTGGTGATAACCTAAACGGAGATCAATCTTGGAGAACACTCTCGCTCCCGAAGCTGGTCGAATAAATCATCAATGCGAGGCAAATGATACTTGTTTTTAATTGTTACTTTGTTCAATTGCCTATAATCAATACACATCCTCATTGTGCCATCCTTCTTCTTCACAAATAGAACCGGCGCACCCCAAGGTGACACACTAGGCCGAATGAACCCTTTATCAAGGAGTTCCTGAAGCTGTTCTTTTAATTCCTTCAACTCCACTGGTGCCATACGATACGGCAGAATAAAATGGGCTGAGTTCCTCGCACCAGGTCAATACCAAAATCAATGTCCCTGTCCGGTGGCATGCTCGACAGGTCTACAGGAAACACATCGGGAAAATCCCTCACAACTGGAACAGAATCAATACTGGTAGTCTCAACACCGACATCCCTCATGAAAGCTAGATAGACATCCCTTCCCAACCATATGTTGAGCCTTCAAGAATGAGATCACTCTACTGGGAACATAGTTAGTCAAGCCTAGCCACTCAATTCATGGCACACCCGGTATAGCCAATGTGACCGTCTTGGCATGACAGTCCAGAATAGCACGACATGGAGATAACCAGTCCATGCCCAAAATGATATCGTAATCCACCATACACAGTAATAACAGATCCACTCAGGTCTCCATACCCCCAATAGTCACCACATACGACCAGTACACACGGTCTACAACAACAGTATCGCCCATTGAGATAGATATATGAACAGGTGAAACAAGAGACTCATGGGTTGTATCCAGATAACGAGCAAAGTATGATGATACATAAGAAAAGGTGGAATCGGGATCAAATAATACAAAGGCATCTCTGTGATAGACTGAAACAATACCTAAAATCACGACATCTGAAGCAGCAACATCTGATCTACTCGGTAGAGCATAGAAACGAGCCTGACCACCACCTGATCGACCTCCCCCTCTAGGGCGACCCCTGGCTGACTGACCTCCACCCCTAGCTGGGTAGGTGGGTGGTGAAGTAACTGGAGCAAAAGTCGAGGGCTGATCCCTCTGCTGAGACTGACCATCACGAAGACGAGGACACTGCCTCCTTATATGCCCAAACTCTCTACACTCATAACAACTCCCCGGTGCTGGAGATGGGGACTGAAGGGAACCCTGGCACCGGAGTAACCAGTAGAAGGACCTGACATGGAAGAACCCTACACTTATGGAGCATGGGACGAACTCTGGGCTGGGAGGGCACTGAGTGATGAGTGGCCCTGATGAGAATTGTGAGAACCATGACCCGATGATGCCCCACGATACCCCGGGCAAGCTGAATGAGTATGTCTGAAGGGACGGCCTCTGCCCTGCTGGAACTGACCCCTTGATGGAGCACCACTAAAGCTACCAGATCCCCGAGTCCTCTTGGCCTCCCTCTCCTCTCGCTCCTGGCGGCGAACTGACTCAATCTCACGGGCGATGTCAATAACCTCCTCGAAAGTAGCACCTGTCACCCTATCCCTAGTCATGAGAATCCGAAGCTAATATGTGAGACCATCAACAAACCTCATAATACTCTCTCGATCTGTGGGAACCAACCAAATTGCATGACAGGCTAACTTAGAGAACCGCATCTCATACTGCGTCACAGTCATCTCTCCCTGACGCAAATGCTCAAACTGCCTGCGCAGCCCCTCTCGGCGAGACTGTGGCACATACTTCTCCAGAAAGAGAACAGAGAACTGCTGCCAAGTAAGGGGCGCTGCACTAACATGCCTACGTCTCTCATACGTCTCCCACCAAGTGAAGGCAACAATGAAAAACTGAAAGGTGGTAAAAGCTACATCACTGGTCTCTAGGATCCTCGCTGTACGAAGCATCCTATGGCACTTATCCAAGAAACCATGAGCATCCTCGCCCTCTGCACCGTTGAAGGTCGGAGGCTGGAGTCTACCAACCTCTCAAGTCGATGCTGCTCGTCATCCGGCATAACTGGTACTACAAACTCCTGAGCTGGTGCAACTGGCTGGGCTGGAGGTGCCCCCGGTGTCTGGAGTCCCTGCACAACCTGCTCAGGTGTGCGAGCAACGGGAGTCTGGGTGCCTCCCCCGACTAGAGAAGTAGCTACAGCCGTAGTAACTGAAACCGCCTGAGCCAAACTGGTACACACTAATAAGATCTGAGCTAAAGCCTCATGAAGGCCTGGAATCACAATGGGCACAACTGGTGCCTAGGCTGGTGCTGCTGTAGCGTCCACAACTGGGACCTGATTCTGAACTGGGGCAATTGGTGGATCTGCACGTGCTGCCCTAGCTGCTCTGCCCCTACCACGGCCTTGACCGCGTCCTCGGCCTCTGGTGGCCCCAATCGGTGGAACTGGTGGTCGTCCACCCTGCCCGGTAGCTCGTGTCCTCACCATCTATGTGTGAATGGAATAATAGAAGTTTAGTATTCGGATCGACAAGTTCGCACAACAAGAATTTTAAGAATATGAAGATTATCCTAAAGGTTCTGCAGCCTCTCGAGGATAAATACAGACGTCTCCGTACCGATCCGCGAGACTCTACTAAACCGGCTCATGACTCGCGAGACCTATGTAACCCAGACTCTGATACCAACTTGTCACGACCCCAAATACCCGGTCGTGATGATGCCTATTACACTACTAGGCAAGCTAACCCAAACCATCAATCACATCAATTTTCTTCTATAAAATCATTTTTCCAACATAGGATTAAATAGCAGTTTTCCTAAGAAGTGTTTAAAATAGCTAAATTAATTTGGAATCCAATAAAAACATAAGACAACACAGCCCAAACATCTGGTGTCACGAAGTCTAGAGCCTCTAAATAAACAAATCCGACTGTCTAAGACATAACAAGTCTAAAAGGCGAGAAAACAAGGATAAGAGGAAGAAAGCAGGGCTGCGGACGCCATGCAGCTACCTTGCAATCTCCGGCAAGCTCTGACAATGCTGGGACTCTCACTCTGCCGCTCGGGCACCTAGATCTGCACACAAGGTGCATGGAGTAACGTGAGTATGCCAACTCAGTAAGTAACTAAAGTAAATAAGGTATGAAAGCAATGACGAGCAGTTAAAAATCATATAATTTACTAAACGACAGAATAACAGATCAACTCCACAGTTTAAAACCAGTTTCATCATAAAATCTTCAGTTTCAGTTTAAATACTTGAAATCATATACTTAGAAATTTTTCAATAGAGGCTTATTTTAAAAGAAGAGTGAAATCAGTGAAAACATCATAACATGGCCCCTCAGGCAAGGAATCACTCAGAATATGGCCCCTCGGGCAGCCTCTCAGTCACTCGTGACTCAACTCTCGTCACTCAGTACTCACTCTCAGCACTCTGCTCCTTAATATCTCATAATAATAGAAATCATAGTAACAACTGCGGCGTGCGGCTCGATCCATAATTTACAGTCGACTACACTCACTGGGGGTATGCAGACTCAGAGGGGCTCCTACAGCCCAAGCGTCATATCGCTGCAGCGCGCAACCCCATCCAATATACATATCGCTACGACGTGTAGCCCGATCCAATATATATGTCGCTGCGGTGTGCAACCTGATCCATATAAGTATCGCTGCGACGTGCAGCCCGATCCATAACTCATACGTATATAAATGTCCTCACCGTTAGGTTCTCAACTTCTCTCAGTCATTAGCCTCACAGCCTCTCGGGCACAACAATAGAAATTAGGGAACTCAATCCAAACAGTCCTCATATTTAGAAGTAGAGTGATAAAACCAGTTTTAAACATTTAAATAGGTAAAACATGACTGAGGATATGCTTTCAACAAGTAGAGTGAGGAAAAACAGTAAAAATGCCCCTAAGGGTCTCAACAGGTCGACACAAGACCCCAAATATGGCATACATCCCATAATACAGTATAAATATCCAAAATACGGAATAATATAATATTTCCAAATCAAATACGCGGCTTAATAGTCGCTACGTGACGGACCAAGGCACAATTCCTACCGGTGCACGCCCACACACTCGTCACCTAGCATGTGCGTCACCGCATTTATCAAAACAAGTCAAATAGCGGGGTTCGTACCCTCAGTTTCAGATTTACAATGGTTACTTACCTCAAACCGGTGAAAATACTACTCCGCGATGCCTTTGCCCCACGAATCGGCCTCCACTCACATCGAATCTAACCAAAATCAGAACGAGGACGTCAAAATATGCCAAGGGAACGAAGCCCAAGCGAATACAATCAATAAATGACACAAATTCCGAAATTACCAAAACCCGACCCCAGGCCCACATCTCGGAATTCAATAATTTTTACATCAACGGAATTCTTATCCTCCCACGAGTCTATACATATCAAGAACACTGAAATCGATGTCCAAATGACCCCCCAAATCCCCATTTAAAAGCCTCTTAAACTCAAGCCCTAATCCCCAATTGTCTTCCTTAATCTCCACTAAAACCATGATTAAACAATGGAAAAATGACCTTAAACCCAAATAAATAAGCTTAGGGAACTTACCCAACTGATATACTTTGATTCCCCTTGAAATCCTATGCCTTAGCCTCTTTTCCGTCTTCAAAAATGATGAACTTAGCAAAATTTCGCGAAGAAGACAATATATATCTTCTGGCTAGGGATTTTCGCATATGCGATCCTTTAACCGCTTCTGCGGTACCGCATATGCGGCCAAACCACCGCTTCTGCGGTCCTTCACTTAAAATCCCACTGCCGCATCTGCGGTTCCTAGCAAATCCTCAAAAATCCCCTTTTGCGGCTCCTCTCCTGCACGTGTGGCGTCGCACCTGCGGATTGGGGACCGCAGGTGCGAAAATATCAGAAGCAACAAATTCAGCAGCTGCAACAAAATCCAACTTCTCTGTTAACCATCCGAAATCACCCCGAGGCCCCCAGGACCTCAACCAAAAATACAAACATATCCTAATACCTTATTCAAACTTGTTCCAATCATCAAAACACCTCAAACAACATCAAATCACCCAAAACACATCGGATTCAAGCCAAACTTTCTAAAATCTTCCGAATTTCGTTTTTGATCGAAAACTCAACCAAACCACGTCCGAGTGACCTGAAATTTTGCACGTGCATCCCAAATGACTCAACGGAACTACTGCAACTCTTGGAATTTTATTCCGACCCCTATATCAAAATCTCTCCTATCAACCAAAAATCGCCAAAATATCAACTTCGCCAATTCAAGCCTAAATCTACTACGAACCTCCAAAATTCATTCCGATCACGCTCCTAAGTCACAAATCACCTCCCGAAGTTAACCGTACCATCAGAACTCACATCCGATCCCTCTAACACATAAGTCAACACCGGTTGACTTTTCCAACTTAAACACACTCTAAAGAGACTAAGTGTCTCAAACCTTACCAAATCCTTTCCGAACTCGATCCGACCAACCCGATACCACATAACACGGATAAACAAGGCATAACAATGCAGAAATAGGGAAAACGGAGCGGTAACTCATGAGACGACTGGCCAGGTCGTCATAAATAAGCAGTGTCATGCGGAAGCTAACAAAGCATATCTTGAACGACAATAAATCAGACAACAAAAGAGAAGTATCCCAAATGAAACACACATATTTAACTTAGTTCGATCAATTGACCTATATCTGTAGGCGAAGATGAGCAATCAACCATATAAAAGGAGAGTACGAAATATCGAGGGAACAACCTCACAAAGAGGGACACACAAGTGACGGGATAACACTTGTCTAAAAAATTCTCATCCTAAACAAAATTCTCAAACCCCTTACAGCTACATTGTGGATGGTACTATATATATATATATATATTGAAATTCCATAACCTTATCTCAATTTACGGCTACATTGTGGTTTTCCATTCCCAAAGCTCAAAACCTATGACCTCTCGCTAAGAGTAAAAATATTCCAACCATTTCATCATATCCGTTGGTAGTTGACTCGCTAATTTGATCTATATCTTCTAAATACAATATTAAAAACATGATGAAACCCCTTAGTGAAATATTATTCGTCATTTTTACCTTTTAAAATTAAATTTCACACCAGACAAAATAATAATTTAGTTATTTTTCTAATAGTTAGGACTTTAATTTTCCTAATATTTAGTACTTTGAACTCAACTAAAATTGTGGTTATTAAATATTTTCTTATTTGAAGTATTTAAGAAGTCCTAATATTTAAGAATTTAAACTCAAGCAAGCTTTTATTTATAAAACTTCTCTCCTTATTTGAATTGAATAAAATAACTATTACTGTGTAATTATAAGTATGTTTCTTCTGTATAGAATAATCTATATATCTATTTATAAAGGTGGGAATATAAAAGGTGACTTGACACCTCTCATTGGCCAAGGATTGTATTTATCTTTTTTCTCCTTTTTCTCTACTTTCATTTGTCTAATAATAAGATATATGTTGTAGTTATAAGAACTCATTTATTACAAAACATTAAGAATTTAATTATAGCTCCATAATGAATAAGGGAAGAGAGAAAACATCAGTTTCAAAACCAAAAGAAATCCATTTTTTGACTTAGCAAAAGAAGGAAATTACAACCTTCTTTAATTTCTCAACTGTTACAACTTTCCTCAATAATAAAAAAGGAATGATACAATAGTCTTCCTTGCAACCTCCCCCTATTCAATCTTTTCTTGTGATGAATGAAAATTTTGGTGGCGAAGCCTCTATTAAGGTATAATTATCTACTTTCCTACTCAATATATTTTTTTTATGGTACATTGAGATGAGAATGTTGGGGCATATACTATTAATCATGCATTTGGATATAGTATATTCTAATAATTATCATGGTTAAAAGTCTAAGTGGGAGATTGTTGGGATATATACTATTAACCATGAGTTTGGTTTAGATATAGTATTTATTATGAAATAATTGTTTATTCAGTTTTAATAAAGTTTTAAATAGATCATATAATAGTCTGTGTCCTTTGCTTATATAGTAGATGATTTAGTGTATAGAGTTTAGCTTATACACGGAAGATTAAATCATCGGTTCTTATAAGTATAAAGTTTGAGTTCACAATCTAATGATGGAATTGGACAAACCATCAGGAATGATTGTAGCACAAGATTAAATATAATTAATCTTGATTATGAGAATGGTTTAATTCCAACTTCTTGTGCTAGTACATTTTGTATGTATTGAACGGACCAGGTAGAGATAAGTATTTTATACTGACTTAATAAAATAAACTCTCTAGCCATTAAATGTACTTATACTCTTAATCTTGATATAATTATTATTAGCTGTGTATATTATTATTGTTTTGATTTATTAAAAGGCAAGATTCTTTCGTGGGTCAATATGCCTGGTAAATTGGATAATAATAATATACATTGGCGAAGTAATAGTTAGTTGATGGAATCCATGTCTCGGTTTAGAGATTGATGATATACCTTTATGAAAGCTTATAAGTTTTCATGTGTAAACCCGGCCGGTGGATTTTGTATCCGACACATGAAATAAGTTAAGCGAAAGTCTAAAGGAAATAATCAATAAATTAAATCGTCAGTAATTTAATTTAATTGATTCGTATCTGAATCTTCACATGGGGAGTTAAATAAGATTTAATGGATGAATTTCGAAATTGAATAAGGAGTGTAATTACGAATTTTTAGTGGAATAATTCGTAATTAATTATGGTGGATATTAATTTCGAAAATTACAAATTAATTCCATAATTGGAAGCCTTGTTAATTAAATTCCGTGATCCCTACTGTGCCTAAATAATAGGAAATAAAGGAATCCTTTTTCTGGTGGAAAAGAAAACCTAACAGGTTTTGGAAAAGGGTCTTAACCCTTAAAACTTGTGCTATAAATACATAAGGTTTTCCACCTAGAGGGATGAGTAGATGGTGGCTGAAATTTTCAGCCAAGTTTTCCTAGAAATTTCGCCCACACGAAATTGCTATTTTCGGGTATTATTTGGGTAACACAGTAGAAGACCGTGGAACGTTCGAGGATCACGATTGTGCGGGTGATGGAGATTCCATTGAGAAGTTATGGAACTGAAGGCTCACGTGGTAGAAGAGATATGTTCACGCTTCAAGAGGTAACCCGTGAAATCCCGTTTATGCTAGTTGTCTAAATTACATGTGATTTTGATACTGGAATTGCTTCCGCTGCATATAATAATCCATCAGAGAATATATTGGTTTCTCATTTGATATGACCCATCAGTGCCTTTACAATAGAAATAAATTATTGGAAGAGAGGAAGTGATTATGGAAGCTCCGATGGAAAAGCTCATGGACGGTTTGAAGCTTCATGTTTGGTTGGAGTTAGATTTTCAGGTTTTTCTATTTAAGTTTCAATTTGTTTTTTAATTTTTCTATCACGGGATTTATATTTATTTTTCTCAACTTGTGTCATAGCCGTCGAAGGTAATTATGAGAGCATCAAGGTCCAAAGAACAAGAGGACTTGGTCCTTGCACAAGAACTGCGGATGCAACTCGATATCCTTCAAGAGACGATAGGACACAATTGGTGCCATCTGTTTTTTCCATAATATTTGTCTCAAGAAACAAGAAATTCTTCGTATGAAGTTTGAACAGTTGTAATAGGTAATTTATCAACTGTTTTAGTTCATAGAATAATCACGACAATATATTTATTACTAAAAATATGAATTTTCTTTTACAAAAATTAAGAAATTATACATTAGTCTTGTCACAATTTACAATTTAAAATTGTAGCATCGCAAGTTTGGAATGCTTGGTTAGACATCTTTTATTCGCCACTAATTATATGAAGAAAATATCTTGAAATATTATAAAAAATATAGAGGAACAAGAATCCTAAAATATTTAGTTAACGTCTTTACTCCACACGATTAATGTGAAAAGGGAAAAAGGTTATCTGATTTTCTCCTTCTCATTTTTCGAACTCAATGCTTCGTAGTTCAGACTTAGAGTTCTTTTTTTTTTGTCTGAAGGATTACTTTCCCTGAAATTTTAGGATGAAGAAGAAAAATTTTAATTTTTTTTTGTAGAGAATCTGGAGAAGAAAGTGGATATTGTGGATATTAAGGAGGATCATAGTTTAATATTTTTTGGAGTAACCCAGGAAAGAGGAAGAAAATGGACGGAAAGAGAAGAAAAAAAAGAGGCCAATAGAGGAAGTACTGATAGTAAAGAAGGAGAAAAGAGAAATATTAAGAAAAATTAAGAGGGAAAAAATTACTTTCCGAAAATGAGAGCTTATGTAGGGGATGAAAAATTTAGGGGGATTATAGAGTAGAATATGAGTAGAAAGAAAAAGAAGAAAAGAAAATTTTGGAATAGCAAAAGAAAGAAAATCAAATATTCATGTACTATGTATTTAATATATACGGTCATATTTATAGCGAAATGCTGTTATAGAGAATATATGAAAAATCATATCCAAAGAAAACTATGACAGGTTTGTAAAATAATGTTATAAAGAATGGTTATAGAGAGAATCATGTGTTAAAACAACATATTCACTATATTCCTTCAAAAAAATATTTTCCTTTTTATGAGAAAATAAATAAAGGAAAATGCAGTTCATTCAGCTTTGTTTGTGTGCGGGCGCATATATAATTAATATATAGAATAAAAAATTTGCCTGCATATGCATAAAAAAATTATTTCTAAATTCATTGATATCTTTCACCAATTCTAAAGTGAGCAAAATTCCTCCAAAAATATCTCCTTTTTTTTCCGCTTCATGAGAAAATCCAATTCATGAAAAATGCAGTTCATGTGTTCGTGAGCACATATACGTCAATATATGGAACTAAATTTTGCCTGCATATACATGACATATTTATTTCTTCTATTTTAACAAAATTTATATATTATACATTAATTCCAAATTCATTTATGTCTTTTATAACCGCGCGAAGCGCGGACAAATTTACTAGTAATCCTAATAATACCACAAAAGAACGTTGATAGACATAATTAATTTGCAACTATTAGTACTTTTCTTACTCCAAATACAAAAAACCAAAATATCCTTAATAGATTATGAAGCTTAAAGGTATAAAAGAACAAAGTCAAATATTCTATTTATCGGAAACCAATGAAGATTTTTGCTTTGAAAAAAAATAAATTGTTAGTATTAGTTGGAAGAATAATTTTGAAAATCATTTTGGTTATTTGTCATGTGTTGAATTTGAAAAACAAATATTCTAAAAGAATAAAAATAGTTTTTGATGTTCAAGAAAATAATCATAACAAAAATATAAGTATTTAAGATACCTAACAACCTAAAATTTTATAGAGTGAGTTATATAAAGTTAATTGCCACGTAGTCAAAATTGATCTACACATCAACTTTTATACCTTTGGAAAATCTAATTTTTTCTTCAAACATTAAGATTTTGTCTAACATGTAAAATTAAATCTAATTTTGATTTTAACATGAATTTATATATAGTTTTATAGGATAGCATTAACATGGTCTTTTTTTTGAACGTGCGAATTATATTTAATTCTATTACAATCATAGGCAATTATTAGTTCCTTACTAATTTGTTGAAAATAATTAATATTTTTTATTGATTAAATTAATAGAACAAATTGTATTTTCTTAGCGAGAAAAAGACATCTTCTATCAGTTAGTTGACTTGTTTGTGTTCTTTTATTATGAGCTTAAGAATATATTACTTTTCAAATAAAATTTAACAGAATAACTCTTAAATTTTCAAGAATCAATGCATTCTTGCTAAAATTTAATCAAGTCTAAAGGAAATAATCAATAAATTAAATCGTCAGTAATTTAATTTAATTGATTCGTATCTGAATCTTCACATGGGGAGTTAAATAAGATTTAATGGATGAATTTCGAAATTGAATAAGGAGTGCAATTACGAATTTTTAGTGGAATAATTCGTAATTAATTATGGTGGATATTAATTTCGAAAATTAAAATTAATTCCATAATTGGAAGCCTTGTTAATTAAATTCTGTGGTCCCTACTGTACCTAAATAATAGGAAATAAAGGAATCCTTTTTCTGGTGGAAAAGAAAACCTAACAGGTTTTGGAAAAGGGTCTTAACCCTTAAAACTTGTGCTATAAATACATAAGGTTTTCCACCTAGAGGGATGAGTAGATGGTGGCTGAAATTTTCAGCCAAGTTTTCCTAGAAATTTCGCCCACACGAAATTGCTATTTTCGGGTATTATTTGGGTAACACAGTAGAAGACCGTGGAACGTTCGAGGATCACGATTGTGCGGGTGATGGAGATTCCATTGAGAAGTTATGGAACTGAAGGCTCACGTGGTAGAAGAGATATGTTCACGCTTCAAGAGGTAACCCGTGAAATCCCGTTTATGCTAGTTGTCTAAATTACATGTGATTTTGATACTGGGATTGCTTCCGCTGCATATAATAATCCATCAATTGGTATCAGAGCTCACTCACATCTAATTAGATAACTAAGTTTTTCATGAAACAAGAATATGGTGTTTATGTGCATTTTTTGAATTACATATATATGTGGTTTTCTGAAAAACTGCACTGCTGTTTTGTGAATTAACTGTGCATAATTTATGGATTATTCTTATAATCATGAGATATATGTTTTCTTATTGATATTTGATTGAGATTATCTGAATTTTTTGGGGTAAACCCTAGAAAAACGCAAAACCTGTTTTTGACCGAATAGCCGGAATTTTCGGAGGTCAGCGAACTTGACGGACTCCGATTGAGCTGAAATTTGGTGGGTCCATCGAAAACGCCATGGTGAGAAAAACTCACTGCTATAGCAGTGAATCATGGTATTTTTCGGCGTTTTGAGGTCGTTTGGACTGTGTTTTGGACGGTTTTCTATTTTCTGGAAATTATTTCTTAATAATTTTAATTCTTTTTTAATTCATTGGTGTTGGGGATGACTCCCCATGGTCCCCATGATTAAATAGTAGTCATATAATAGGTTTACACATTTACTATTAACAAATAAACGTGTTGTTGTATTAAATTCAATAATAGAGGTGTAAGATTTTATTAACTAGGTCTTACAAGGTATAATTCATATTGTGTAATAATATAATTATTTTGTAAGAAAGTAAAATTCTCTATTTGATATCCTGGATGACTAATGATTGGAGCGTTTGGCATGTTTGTACATAAAAAATTTCTCAAATTTAAGTTTATATTTTCATGCCCTACGTGTTTATTAGTTTGGATTTTCGATGAAGAATTTTGTTCTCTGATTGGAGGTTCTAATTAAGTGAAATATGACGGTATGTTGTATGAGTTTTATAATGTTGGTATGACTTTTAAGCTATGGTCTACCATAAAATAATTTTATGAGCTAAATATATATTCACTTGTAAATTGAGAATTTTATGAGTAATAAATAGTTACCACTGAAGTGGTTTGTTTATTTGAACTCATGAAAAATTCTTAGTAAATTTGTACATGTGAAATTATATCTATTCATGGATTGAGCATTATGATTAATAAGTAGGATCCACAAAATGGTCTATTTATTTGAGTCATTGAAATATGTTTAATATACCATGTGAAAATTATCCTTGAGAAATCTACATTAATGGTGGAGGTTCATAACTAGAAAAAGAGTATTTATCTTTGGGTACTAGTGAAACTAACTCCACCCATGAGAAGAGATATTGGGGTTTTCACTGAACGGGAGAAAATATAATATCTCAGGTTCTTATGTATTTAATAAAAGGATAATTTATTGCAAAAGGAGATATTATATATCCTAGAAATAGGAAGAAAATAATATATGCCTTGAGCTCATAGTGTAATTATAAGGAGAATGGAAATCAATATCATATTTATTTTAATTCATGAAACTACTTAAAACGGTTATTCTCCGAGTTTGGTTACAGGCTAGTGGTCATGAATTTGACGGACTCCGATTGACCTGAAACTTGGTGGGTTCATAAAAAACGATCTAGTGAGAAATACTCACTTCTATCATGTTGTTTTTTGGCATTTTGAGGTTGTTTAGATGTGTTTTCAAGCAGTTTATTAAATTGAATTTGTTATAAATATGAAAAATTATTCTTTATATATCGGCTATATTTGTGTTAAATCTGAAGCATGTGATTTAACTTGATATGATATATATGAAGAATGCAAATCACATGGATTTAATCCTAACTATGCCAAAAAATAATTTATTTGAATTTGGTCTAGTTTTGGCGATCATGAATTCAACGATCTCCGAATGACCTGAAATTCGATAGGATCATCGGAAACGATCATTAAAGAAGAACTCACTGCTATGCAGTGAATCACATCGTATTTTGACGATTCGGGATCGTTTAGATGAGTTTTTTGGTGGTTTGACGGATTAAAATGCGATTTACATACGAAAAGTCATTCTTTCTATCATTTTATTTATGTCTA
The DNA here is from genome assembly GCF_000715075.1 of Nicotiana tabacum. NCBI lineage: Eukaryota > Viridiplantae > Streptophyta > Magnoliopsida > Solanales > Solanaceae > Nicotiana > Nicotiana tabacum. The sequence continues at coordinate 155,996,953 of NC_134101.1, read as the reverse complement.
ATCTGGAACATGATAACACATGTTGATTTGACATGAATTGGTATATGATAAAAATGTAGGTCATATTTTAAATTCTTAAAAAATGCTTAAAATGATAATTTTCCAAATTTGGTCGCAATTTTTGGAGATTGTGATTTTAACGATCTCCGATTGATATGAATTTATCAGAAACAGTCCAGTGAACAATAATCACTGCTATGCAGTGTAAAATAATAATTTTAGTATTTTAAGACTGTTTAAATGGGGTATTGAGTATTTTTTTTAATTATGGAACTTAATCCTCAGAGAAATGTTCGTGGTTGTGATAAAGTGGTGATAGGAATTAACCCCTATGATCTCCATTTTTTTTATTTATAGTGAGATAATAAATTTATGCGTTGACATTAGGTCTTCCTCCATATCGGATAAATTTATTATGAACTCACTGGCTATAGTTACTAGTTATTGATAACCAGTATTAACTCTCTATTTGAGCTTAAAGGGTTGAATCAATTTTGTAACTACAATACAATCATGATTAAGTGGTGATAGAAATATATTTCTATGGTCTTCCACTATTAATTTCAAGTGAGTAATAAATTTATGCGTTGACTTTAGGTCTTCCTCCATATCGGATAAATATATTGTAAGCTCACTAGGTGAAATACTAGTAATTGATATCGTGTACTTACTTTCCATCTGAGTATACATGTTGGATCAATGAAACTAGAGCTATTAAAAATGATGTTCACTTGACTTAAATTAACAGTATACTCTCCATCTGAGTTGGGTCTGTTTTAATTATTGGAGTGAATAATCTGACATTGCATATGTATGTTGCATGAGTAGTTCTTTTCCCATCGAAATTGCTATTCAAGATGCATGACATATATGTGTAGTGTGTTTTAAAATTTTTGTATTAAAAAGTTATATACAATTGACTGAAAATAATAGTATGCTCTCCATCTGAGTTGGTTCTATTTATTTTTGGATTGTATAATTCTTGCATTATATAATATACTTTGTATGAATAATTCTTTTCCCATCGAAATTTATTATTCCAGATGCATGTATGTATATAAATATTGAATGCAGTCTGAATTTTACTATTCAGTGTTTTGACTTATTATGATCTATTTAATATTTTTATCTCAACTCCACAATGATTTTATGCAATTTGTCGTATTACTTGTTAAAGTTTTCTTTTAGTGATAAAGCATTAATTTTAAGGATGCAATATATGTACTTTTGTTAGAAGGAATTTAATTTCGGTTTCTGGGCAAAATAAGAGATGGATATTTATCTTATTTTTCGAATAACTCTTGAGTTATTGAGCTTAATAAACACTTTATCTCTTGTGGTACATGAATGCATAACCTTGTTATTATATATTCATGTCTCTCCTGAACAGAACAATATTAGTCTACCTCATAAGAGAATATGTTCTTCAAAATTGAGTAAAACTTATCTGTGCACTTTTATCTAAGGCATATTAATCTGGATAGGATTTCAAGTTGGTCAAGTATGGACCTTAAGGTTCATTGAAAGTAGAGGCACTACCAACTTGTGGATCCTGTTTGGAAGGAAATTTGACTAAAAGATGTTTCCCTTTAAAAGGAAATAAAACTAGTGATAAGCTAGAATGAATCCTTTCTGATTTGTATGGTTAAATGAACATACTCGTAAGAGATAGATTTTGAGTATTTTATGACGTTCATAAATGATTACTCAAAATATTAATATATTTATTTGATGCACTGTAAGTCTTAATGAATTAAGTAATTCAAGGTTTTTAAGACTTGAAATAGAGAAGCACCAAAGAAATATATTAAGTTACTACAATTTGATTATAGTGGCGAGCATCTCTCTAAAGAGTTTTTTAGTTACATATCAGAATAGGGATTACATCTCAATTGACTACACCGTAAACTCCATAATAGAGTCGTGTAGTAGAAAGAAGAAATAAGTCTCTTTTGGATATGGATAGACTAATGACGTGTTATTCAGATTTGCCTTATTTATTTTTGGAATATTTCCTGGAAACTTCAAATTATATTCTGAATTTAGTTCCTTCTAAGCTAGTACCTGGGACATCTATAGAACTGTGGACTGAATGTAAGCTTGGTCTGTGGCATGTTCAGATATAGGATTATCCCGCATATGTGCTGAAAGGGAAAGCAGATATGTAAGTTGGAACTAAGGATGGATAAGTGCATGTTTATCGAATATCCAAGAAAACGAATGAAGCTTTATTTTATTGTCCTAAAGAAAATAAGGCAATTGTTAAAACAAATGCATTTTTCTAGATAAGGACTGTTTAGTAAAACATGTTCCTAGAAGTAAACTATTTTTACAGGAACTGGGCAAAGAAATAACTAGATGTTCAAGAACATCAAAACCCACACGTCAGAATTGACGTTTTATTGCATTTAAGTAGTGGGAGAACGTTAATAGACATAATATGCCTTTATCGAGTGGGAGTGATGTTTGAACATTGAACACTATAGTAAGAAGTCACTAATATTTCAATGTCGTGAGGTAACGAAGGTAATATTAGTGGTACTTCGTCTTAGTGGGAGAAAGCTAAAGAAAATTATAGTTCGGTGTTCATTCTTGGGATAGTTTCGGTAACAGGATCTCTGAAGAGTTTAATACCAAACTAGATAATTACGACAAAGTACTACTGGACAAATATTGCATCAGATATAACTTGACAAGATTCTTTAACAAAACCTTATTTGGTGAAGACTTTTAATAGTCATGTAAAAGAATGCTTGAGAAAGTTGTAGATGCATGGTTATGAGTCTAAGTGGGAGATTGTTGGGGCATATACTATTAACCATGCATTTGGATATAGTATATTCTAATAATTATCATGGTTAAAAGTCTAAGTGGGAGATTGTTGGGATATATACTATTAACCATGAGTTTGGTTTAGATATAGTATTTATTATGAAATAATTGTTTATTCAGTTTTAATAAAGTTTTAAATAGATCATATAATAGTCTGTGTCCTTTGCTTATATAGTAGATGATTTAGTGTATAGAGTTTAGCTTATACACGGAAGATTAAATCATCGGTTCTTATAAGTATAAAGTTTGAGTTCACAATCTAATGATGGAATTGGACAAACCATCAGGAATGATTGTAGCACAAGATTAAATATAATTAATCTTGATTATGAGAATGGTTTAATTCCAACTTCTTGTGCTAGTACATTTTGTATGTATTGAACGGACCAGGTAGAGATAAGTATTTTATACTGACTTAATAAAATAAACTCTCTAGCCATTAAATGTACTTATACTCTTAATCTTGATATAATTATTATTAGCTGTGTATATTATTATTGTTTTGATTTATTAAAAGGCAAGATTCTTTCGTGGGTCAATATGCCTGGTAAATTGGATAATAATAATATACATTGGCGAAGTAATAGTTAGTTGATGGAATCCATGTCTCGGTTTAGAGATTGATGATATACCTTTATGAAAGCTTATAAGTTTTCATGTGTAAACCCGGCCGGTGGATTTTGTATCCGACACATGAAATAAGTTAAGCGAAAGTCTAAAGGAAATAATCAATAAATTAAATCGTCAGTAATTTAATTTAATTGATTCGTATCTGAATCTTCACATGGGGAGTTAAATAAGATTTAATGGATGAATTTCGAAATTGAATAAGGAGTGTAATTACGAATTTTTAGTGGAATAATTCGTAATTAATTATGGTGGATATTAATTTCGAAAATTACAAATTAATTCCATAATTGGAAGCCTTGTTAATTAAATTCCGTGATCCCTACTGTGCCTAAATAATAGGAAATAAAGGAATCCTTTTTCTGGTGGAAAAGAAAACCTAACAGGTTTTGGAAAAGGGTCTTAACCCTTAAAACTTGTGCTATAAATACATAAGGTTTTCCACTTAGAGGGATGAGTAGATGGTGGCTGAAATTTTCAGCCAAGTTTTCCTAGAAATTTCGCCCACACGAAATTGCTATTTTCGGGTATTATTTGGGTAACACAGTAGAAGACCGTGGAACGTTCGAGGATCACGATTGTGCGGGTGATGGAGATTCCATTGAGAAGTTATGGAACTGAAGGCTCACGTGGTAGAAGAGATATGTTCACGCTTCAAGAGGTAACCCGTGAAATCCCGTTTATGCTAGTTGTCTAAATTACATGTGATTTTGATACTGGATTGCTTCCGCTGCATATAATAATCCATCAGAGAATATATTGGTTTCTCATTTGATATGACCCATCAGTGCCTTTACAATAGAAATAAATTATTGGAGGAGAGGAAGTGATTATGGAAGCTCCGATGGAAAAGCTCATGGACGGTTTGAAGCTTCATGTTTGGTTGGAGTTAGATTTTCAGGTTTTTCTATTTAAGTTTCAATTTGTTTTTTAATTTTTCTATCACGGGATTTATATTTATTTTTCTCAACTTGTGTCATAGCCGTCGAAGGTACTTATGAGAGCATCAAGGTCCAAAGAACAAGAGGACTTGGTCCTTGCACAAGAACTGCTGATGCAACTCGATATCCTTCAAGAGACGATAGGACACAATTGGTGCCATCTGTTTTTTCCATAATATTTGTCTCAAGAAACAAGAAATTCTTCGTATGAAGTTTGAACAGTTGTAATAGGTAATTTATCAACTGTTTTAGTTCATAGAATAATCACGACAATATATTTATTACTAAAAATATGAATTTTCTTTTACAAAAATTAAGAAATTATACATTAGTCTTGTCACAATTTACAATTTAAAATTGTAGCATCGCAAGTTTGGAATGCTTGGTTAGACATCTTTTATTCGCCACTAATTATATGAAGAAAATATCTTGAAATATTGTAAAAAATATAGAGGAACAAGAATCCTAAAATATTTGGTTAACGTCTTTACTCCACACGATTAATGTGAAAAGGGAAAAAGGTTATCTGATTTTCTCCTTCTCATTTTTCGAACTCAATGCTTCGTAGTTCAGACTTAGAGTTCTTTTTTTTTTGTCTGAAGGATTACTTTCCCTGAAATTTTAGGATGAAGAAGAAAAATTTTAATTTTTTTTTGTAGAGAATCTGGAGAAGAAAGTGGATATTGTGGATATTAAGGAGGATCATAGTTTAATATTTTTTGGAGTAACCCAGGAAAGAGGAAGAAAATGGACGGAAAGAGAAGAAAAAAAAGAGGCCAATAGAGGAAGTACTGATAGTAAAGAAGGAGAAAAGAGAAATATTAAGAAAAATTAAGAGGGAAAAAATTACTTTCCGAAAATGAGAGCTTATGTAGGGGATGAAAAATTTAGGGGGATTATAGAGTAGAATATGAGTAGAAAGAAAAAGAAGAAAAGAAAATTTTGGAATAGCAAAAGAAAGAAAATCAAATATTCATGTACTATGTATTTAATATATACGGTCATATTTATAGCGAAATGCTGTTATAGAGAATATATGAAAAATCATATCCAAAGAAAACTATGACAGGTTTGTAAAATAATGTTATAAAGAATGGTTATAGAGAGAATCATGTGTTAAAACAACATATTCACTATATTCCTTCAAAAAAATATTTTCCTTTTTATGAGAAAATAAATAAAGGAAAATGCAGTTCATTCAGCTTTGTTTGTGTGCGGGCGCATATATAATTAATATATAGAATAAAAAATTTGCCTGCATATGCATAAAAAAATTATTTCTAAATTCATTGATATCTTTCACCAATTCTAAAGTGAGCAAAATTCCTCCAAAAATATCTCCTTTTTTTTCCGCTTCATGAGAAAATCCAATTCATGAAAAATGCAGTTCATGTGTTCGTGAGCACATATACGTCAATATATGGAACTAAATTTTGCCTGCATATACATGACATATTTATTTCTTCTATTTTAACAAAATTTATATATTATACATTAATTCCAAATTCATTTATGTCTTTTATAACCGCGCGAAGCGCGGACAAATTTACTAGTAATCCTAATAATACCACAAAAGAACGTTGATAGACATAATTAATTTGCAACTATTAGTACTTTTCTTACTCCAAATACAAAAAACCAAAATATCCTTAATAGATTATGAAGCTTAAAGGTATAAAAGAACAAAGTCAAATATTCTATTTATCGGAAACCAATGAAGATTTTTGCTTTGAAAAAAAATAAATTGTTAGTATTAGTTGGAAGAATAATTTTGAAAATCATTTTGGTTATTTGTCATGTGTTGAATTTGAAAAACAAATATTCTAAAAGAATAAAAATAGTTTTTGATGTTCAAGAAAATAATCATAACAAAAATATAAGTATTTAAGATACCTAACAACCTAAAATTTTATAGAGTGAGTTATATAAAGTTAATTGCCACGTAGTCAAAATTGATCTACACATCAACTTTTATACCTTTGGAAAATCTAATTTTTTCTTCAAACATTAAGATTTTGTCTAACATGTAAAATTAAATCTAATTTTGATTTTAACATGAATTTATATATAGTTTTATAGGATAGCATTAACATGGTCTTTTTTTTGAACGTGCGAATTATATTTAATTCTATTACAATCATAGGCAATTATTAGTTCCTTACTAATTTGTTGAAAATAATTAATATTTTTTATTGATTAAATTAATAGAACAAATTGTATTTTCTTAGCGAGAAAAAGACATCTTCTATCAGTTAGTTGACTTGTTTGTGTTCTTTTATTATGAGCTTAAGAATATATTACTTTTCAAATAAAATTTAACAGAATAACTCTTAAATTTTCAAGAATCAATGCATTCTTGCTAAAACTAGAAATAAAGAACCATAACTTGTGAAATTGAAATAAAGACATTATAAAATTTGCAATAATTTTTAAGTTAATTTAATATATTGACTGATATGATTGAGCGCTTATATGAGATATAGTTTCTCTGCTTATAATGTTAGCGAGATAGAATCAGCAAATACCATTTTCAAGAACTCATATTGTTTCTATAACTTTTATTTTATCACTCAAACAAAATTTTTACAATAATATTTTTTATAATTTTTTAATAGTTCATACTCGCCAGAGATAATGTTCACGCACAACGGGTGTGTATCCTGAAACTAGTTCGAAGTTCAATATATAATTTGCTCAAGCACGGTAAAAAGGTATGGATAATCATTATGGAGAAGAAATGCGAGACAATTGTCTTTAATTGTGCGAGTATCAGCCGGACAGAGATGCAAAGCCAATAGGAACCCGAAACCTATTCTCCGGCGCTGAAGAAGAATAATAGCTTTGTCCTACAAGATAACTGAAAATGCACCAATTATTTTCCACAATATAATCTCTCCCAACTCGTGCTGCTCCATTTCCTCATAAAGATGATGACCTTGTCCTCTTTAGCTACATCAGTTCTTTCAAATCTTCTTTACTTGGTCTACTCTTTTTAACAGATGCGCAGTCATGAAACATGAAGAACTTCTAAATCTTGGTCGTTCAACATACAAATAATCTAGGACAAGATTATCTACACTAGCGATCATCTAGCTCCCCCTCGGACGTATCTTGTTTGGAGTTTTCTGTTTTTTTATTTTTTTATTTTTAAACTGGCAATGTTATCATAAACATTAGCTGGTAACTGATAAAAATGATAACAAACCTGCTATATGTTACGCGGCGCCTTCCTGAGATTCCTTGGAAGGGCGACGTAAGGCTAAGCAACTGATGTCAGTGCAGTTGCTGTCCGCCAACTGAGGTCCCCTCCGTACGCTAGACTAGATTGTCAGTGCCGTACGGGAAAACCAATGTCAAGAGAAATTGAGAGAACAGGAATGAGAATTGAGAATGAAAGAAAGCTTGATTGCATTAATGAAAGCTATTACAGAAAGGAAATGCGGTGTCGAGGGGGAGAGACACCAGTACAGAGAATTGTTTGCTTGCTAGAAAGTTTTGATTGTTTGGTCCCCCTTAATAATGCTTAAAAAAAATAATCCAAAGCTACAAGACTAGACTTGATTAAGCTAGAGAAACATAATGATATTACATGGAATAAAACTACTCTATATTTACAATGAAAAAGGCTTAGTTTGCTATAAGGCAGAAAACAGGGCCGTTGTCGGCAGCATAGTCTTTGGCATCAGGATCTGCGCGCGCGGCATTGTCTGCGCGCGCGGCGCTGTTGGCATCTGCCTGCGGTTGGGCGCTGGCGAGGGATATCGGTGGGGCGACAGAGGCACATGCGCGCTTGTCACTTGGCGCGACCAAGACCACGGGGCCGTCCGTGGCGCTAGGCATTGGAAGGCTTGCTAGGACGCCACGGGGCGCGCCCAAGGGGTCATGGGGCACGGCTGGAAAGCCGCCCATGACATTCTCCCCCACCTGAGTTGGCGACGTCCTCGGCGCCTTACTTGCAAGATAATCTTCAATTAGGCTCTTGTAGGCTTTGAGGTTTGTTCCCCCCTCCCAAGTGTTCTCCTCTGTATCACAGCCCTGCCATTTCACCAAGAACTCCTGGTGATCTTTCCTTGAGGCATGAATCACTCTATCATCAAGGATAGCTTCAACACGCCTTTTCCCGGTTGAATTGGGCCCTCGAATACTGGGTATTGTGAGCTGGCTCCTTGAAGGATCCTCTGTATCTTCCCGAAAAGGTTTCAGGAGGCTGACATGAAAAACAGGATGAATTTTCCACCAAGCTGGGGTATCCACCCGGTATGCAACTTTCCCAATACGCCTTTCAATGGACAAGGGTCCAATATATTTTTGCAATAGGCGAGGGTCATGGGCCCCTGCAAATAAGTAACGTTTTGGAATTTTGACCATCACTTTGTCTCCTACTTGGTATTCAACAAAGCGACGATTCTGATCAGCATGCCTCTTCATCCGCTTTTGAGCCTTGACAAGATAGCTCCGCACTATCTCCAAATTTTGCTTCCACTCTTTAGAGAAGCTAGCAGCTCGAGGAGATTTAGAAATATTTGGTGCATTGACGGTGTGTGGGAGTAGCGGTTGCTGTCCGGTAACAATTTCAAAAGCGCTTTTGTTTGTACTAGAGCTCTTTTGTGAATTGAAACACAGTTGAGCAGCATCCAGAAGCTTCACCCAATTCTTCTGCGATCCGGTTACAAAATGACGCAAATATTCCTCCAACATACCATTGAACCGCTCCGTCTGGCCATCAGATTGCGGATGAAAACTTGAGCTGTGATTCAGCTTCGACCCAAGACACTTAAAGAGTTGGGTCCAAAAGTTGCTAGTGAAGCGTGAGTCACGATCACTAACAATATCTTTGGGTAGGCCCCAATATTTGACGACATGAGAGAAGAAGAGTCGAGCTGTATCTTCTGCTGATATATATTGTGGGGCAGCAATAAAGGTAGCATATTTGGAAAACCGATCTACCACAACCAAGATAGTTGTTAGATCTCCGACCTTGGGCAATCCGGTGATGAAATCCAGGGAAACACTTTCCCAAGGTCTCTTTGGGACAGCTAGTGGTTCCAAGAGTCCCGCCTGTGTTAAGCGGTCTGACTTGTCCTTCTGGCATACTAGACAAGTCTTCACATACTGAGCAACGTCATCGGCCATTTGAGGCCAATAATATGCACGGCGAAGTAACGCCATGGTGCGTTCTTCACCGGGATGGCCGGCCCACAGAGTATCATGACATTCCGCTAGAAGAGTCCTTCGTAGATCTCCTCCTTTAGGAATATAAAGTCGGTTCCCTTTCACTTTCAGAAAACCATCTTCCATGTAGAACTGGCGAGTCTTGCCTTGTCCTACCAAATCAACCAAATACTGTGAAGCAGGATCTTTGATGAGTAGATCTTGTATCTGGTCCTTGATGGAGGTGGCTACCTCGCTCCCCCTTAGGGTGGCGAGTAAGCACACTGATGCTAGATCAGCTCTCCGACTGAGCGCATCAGCAACATGATTGGTCTTCCCACTTCGGTATTCCAGGTTGAAGTGGAATTCAGCTAGGAGTTCCTGCCACCTGGCCTGTCGACCATTCAACTTCGGCTGGGTCATGAAATGGCTAACAGCTGTGTTGTCTGTCTTGACCACGAACGGGGTTCCCAGCAGATAGTGCCTCCAGAGGCGCAAGCAGTGGACGACAGCCAATAATTCTTTCTCATGGGCGGCATAGCGCCGCTCTGCATCTTTTAGCTTCCGGCTCTCGTACGCCACAGGATGCCCTTCTTGTAGCAAGACGCCACCGAGGGCATAGTCAGATGCATCTGTTTGTACTTCGAATGGCTTGGCCAGATCAGGAAGGGCCAAGACGGGGCTACTAGACATAGCCGCTTTCAATGCGTTAAAGGCCTCCGCTCGCTTGGGTCCCCATTCCCAAGGCGTGATCTTCTTGAGGAGTTCTGTCAATGGTACTGCAATGAGGGAGTAGTTTTTCACGAATCGCCGATAGAAATTGCATAGACCAAGGAACGCCCTCAAGGCGTGGATATCCTTAGGTGGCGGCCAATCTGTGATTGCCTGAATCTTCTGCTGGTCCATCTTGATTCGCCCTTCCCCAATGACATGTCCGAGGAAGTCAATTTGCTTTTGAGCAAAGGAGCACTTAGATAGCTTCGCATATAGTTCATGCTCCCGCAATCGAGCTAGGACCTTCCGCAAGTGCATCAGGTGTTCCTCCAATGTTTGGCTATATACCACAATGTCATCCAAGTAGACCACCACGAATTCATCAATGTACTCCCGGAAGACTTGGTTCATCAAAGTGCAAAATGTAGCTGGGGCGTTAGTCAAGCCGAATGGCATAACTAGGAAATCGTACGACCCATATCTTGTCACACAGGTCGTCTTGTGCTCATCACCCTCTGCAATCCGAACTTGCCAATAACCTGTCTTCAGGTCTATTTTGGTGAACACTGTCGCACCACCCAGTCTATCGAACAAGTCTGCCATTAACGGAATAGGGTACTTGTTCTTCACAGTAATTTTGTTTAGAGCCCGATAGTCCACACAGAGTCGTAGACTACCATCATGTTTCTTTTGGAATAGCACAGGGGACCCGTATGGGGATTTGGAGGGCACGATAATCCCTGTGTCTAGCATTTCCGTCAATTGTCTCCGAAGTTCGGTGAGTTCGGGTTGTGACATTCTGTAAGGCGCCCGGGCAGGTGGCTTCGCGCCCGGCACCAGCTCAATTTCATGATCCACAGTGCGCCTAGGCGGTAGTCGCTTTGGCATGTCTTGTGGCATGACATCTTCAAACTCTAGTAGTAGCTCCTTCACGGGTTCAGGAATGGGACCCGAGGAGCATTCTACATCTTCGATGCAGAGGGTTGCCAGGAACGTAGGTTCGTTTCTTTTGACCCCCTTCTTCAACTGCAAGGCCGAGATGTTTTCAACGGCCATCTTCATGGGCATACACGGGATAACGCAGGGCTTGGCCCCGTTTGCTCCCATCATCAGTAACATGTCAGCATACGGTACAGGCATGGTGTTGGTTTGCCTCAGGAATTCCAATCCAACTATCAACTCGAAATCATCTATGATCACCACGCGCAAGTTGAATTTTCCTTCGTAAGGGCCAAGCTTCATCGGTACTTCTTTGGCTATTCCACCCACTGGCTGGGGAGGTGAGTTGATAGCCTTGACACGGCCTCTACCTTTCCCTACGACTAGACCAAGGCGCTCCACCTGAGTCGAGGCTAAGTAGTTGTGGGTAGCACCCGTGTCTACCATGGCCCGAATGGGCTTGCCATTCACCTTCATCTCAACGAACATTAAGGTCCTCTCGTGCTTAAGAGGAGTCTCATCATCCGCCTTCTTTTTCCCTTTCTTGGTGACGGGACATGGGTCCTTCTTCTTACGGATACCAGCACTAGTCTCTGCTAATGCCTCAGAAATGGAGCCAACAATTGCATTGAAGGCACCTACGGGTTCAGTCTGATCCGCATCGTCTGAATCGTCATCCGTCCCATCATCAAAAGTCTGATGGGCATTCATCTGTGCATGTGGGCACTCATTGTTCCAATGTGGTCCGCCACAATGACGGCACCCTGAAGGAGGCTTCCTCCCCCGATCATTGTTGTTAGATGCAGCACTGTTGCTGCCTGTGGAGGGAGCCTTAGGTTTGGTTGAGTTCCGATCTCCCCCACTTCTGCTAGGGCCACCATTGCTAGACTGGCCCCCTTTGAATCCCGCTCGGGTAGGCGGTTGAGGCCTATCCTTCCGAGCTTCCATTTGATAGTCCCCAAGGCATTCAGCTGCTTGGATCGCCTTGGGCAGGGTATCTACCCGTTGCCTTTGTAGCTCCATACGGGCATAAGGTTTCAGCCCTTCTAGGAAAGTGAAGAGCTTGTCTTTGTCCCCCATGTCGCGTATGCTTAGCATGAGCGCGGAGAATTCCCGCACGTAGTCCCGCACAGATTTGGTCTGACGGAGCTCCCGTAGCTTTCTCCTTGAATTGTATTCAACATTTTCGGGGAAGAATTGTAGGCGGATGGCTGCCTTCAGTTCTGCCCATGTTTCGAGAACATCTTCACCGGCCTTGATGGCTTCGTATTTCACCCGCCACCAGAGTTTAGCATCACCCTGAAGATACATGGCAGCAGTTGCTACCTTCTTAGCTTCTTCTAGGCCCCCCACAGCATCAAAATATTGTTCGACATCAAAAATGAAGTTCTCCACTTCCTTGGCATTCCTAGCTCCACAGTATGGCTTTGGCTCAGGAATTTTCAGTTTTTGTGTCGCGGAGGTGGGGTTTGCAGCGCCCCCGACCTGGTTTCCACCGCCTCGTAGTAGGCCCTGTAAGGCAGCATTGACAACATTAAGCTTGTCTGTCAAGTCGTCAATAGTTTGTTGCAAGGCAGTCACCCTATCTGCCTCTTGTGCCCTGTAAGCTAAATCCTCGGCACGCTCCTGTTGGAGTCCCTCGAATTTGCCAAAAATTTCGGCTGCCTCTGTGGCTGCCGTTTGCCGATCTCCCTCGGAGTCACGACTGATGTTTTCTATGTCAACTTCGGCCTGGAGCACCCTGCGGTCCAGGTCATCCAACCTTTGCCCTAGGCTGGTTCTTAGTTCAGGCACCGTATCCATGATGGGCAGTAATCCGTCAACCGTCTGTTCAAGGGCCGCAATGCGGTCCCCATGATTCACCATGGTCAGAAATGGTGGTAATGGCAATGCGTTCCCTCGTCCGATGTCGAGCCTAGGCTCTGATACCAACTGTTACGCGGCGCCTTCCTGAGATTCCTTGGAAGGGCGACGTAAGGCTAAGCAACTGATGTCAGTGCAGTTGCTGTCCGCCAACTGAGGTCCCCTCCGTACGCTAGACTAGATTGTCAGTGCCGTACGGGAAAACCAATGTCAAGAGAAATTGAGAGAACAGGAATGAGAATTGAGAATGAAAGAAAGCTTGATTGCATTAATGAAAGCTATTACAGAAAGGAAATGCGGTGTCGAGGGGGAGAGACACCAGTACAGAGAATTGTTTGCTTGCTAGAAAGTTTTGATTGTTTGGTCCCCCTTAATAATGCTTAAAAAAAATAATCCAAAGCTACAAGACTAGACTTGATTAAGCTAGAGAAACATAATGATATTACATGGAATAAAACTACTCTATATTTACAATGAAAAAGGCTTAGTTTGCTATAAGGCAGAAAACAGGGCCGTTGTCGGCAGCATAGTCTTTGGCATCAGGATCTGCGCGCGCGGCATTGTCTGCGCGCGCGGCGCTGTTGGCATCTGCCTGCGGTTGGGCGCTGGCGAGGGATATCGGTGGGGCGACAGAGGCACATGCGCGCTTGTCACTTGGCGCGACCAAGACCACGGGGCCGTCCGTGGCGCTAGGCATTGGAAGGCTTGCTAGGACGCCACGGGGCGCGCCCAAGGGGTCATGGGGCACGGCTGGAAAGCCGCCCATGACATATAATATGTTAAATTATACTTCTCTTGGTGCTATTTATTCGTCACTTTTTCTAAAAACAGCTGTGCCAAATGCTTGTTTAGAAAACCAAGAAAGAAGTGATTAATTTGTTTTTTAATTTTACCCTTACTAGTCTAATAAATGTTCTTAAAAGAAATAAAAGATTGAGATATCAAAGAACTAATAAAGCCAATATAGTCAAATAACTCATATTATTAATATTTCCTTAAAGGGGTACAAAATGCTAAAAGTGATAAGTAAACAGAGAGGGAGAGAGTCATAGTCATGTTAATAAGTACTCCTTCCATTTACTTTTATTTAGTAAATTTTTATTTTTATTTGTCACTTTATACATATCAAGAGAAGACAATTTTTTTATCCTGTTATACCCAGAGTATTTATTACTCATTTGAAATCATTTGCTCGAGGACGAGCAAAGATTTAAGTGTGAGTGTTGATAATAGGTGAATTTAACTATATTCAGGCCCTAAATAACCGCCTTCTTGCATAGTTTTGATAATAAAAGTGATAACAAAATGCTCTTATTAGTGCTTTTCATGACTTGCAGGTTATATATGACTAGGGAAGGCTAGGGAGTACTTTTGGAGTCAAAAATTGAAGAAAGAGAGGCCATCCGTGAAATATCCCAAGTGAACCACGCAAAAACAGGTTGAAGAATCAGAGAAATGATTCTGCCGCGGTTCCACCGTGATCGCGGCAGAACCGCGGTGAAGACTGCTCGCGGACAGAAGGAGATTCAGAGGAGCTGTTTGGCCGCGGTTCCACCGCGACCGCGGCAGAACCGCGGCAGGTGCGAGAAAGTACAGGGACTAAAGTGCAAAACACGGAATTTTTAGCCCAAAACCCTATTTTAAACATTAGACTTCGCCAAAAGGAGGCATGTATGGATTTTTAGAGTTTCTTAGCAAGGAAAACCATTGTGAGAGATCACCCAAAACATCTTTCTTCTTTTCTTTGATTTTTATTGCTAGTTTATGATGAATCTTATCTTAGTTTGTTTACCCATAGTTATGAGTAGCTAAATCCTTTGTCTAAGGTTTTGATGGAACCTATTGGGGGATGAACTTCTTGTTTATGTGAATACAAATTGCTAGTTTCAATCTTTATTTGTTCAACTATGTTCTTGTTGTAGTTAATTGACAGGATCCTCAATTAGCTGTGCCTATTTAGTGTGCATAACTCGGGAGAGAGTGCATATTTAGGTTATTGTTGAACAACACTACTCCCAAAGTATAAGAGGGATCTATAACTGCGGGTTTAAAGGCGGGATTAGGGATAACGAAGCCTTGAGTGCAATCTGAAGTGAAGTGTGTTAATTAAAGCTAGCTAGTGTATCTCGGGAGAGTGCATTGAGTATATTACTGTGATTACTCGGGAGAGATTTGCGGTAAGATGAGCGTTCATGATTGATAGAGGTGTGTTGGTAAATTTGTATGAAGCATAAACAGAAGGGATTCCATCATTAGGGGAAGTCATTACCTTAGCGTTTTCTCATTATTGTTTACAACCTTAGCATCCTTAATTTGCAGTTATTTATTTACTTGCAATTTTAGTTATTAAAGACACCATCAACTGTGATTCAACGTTTGGGAAATTGGTTCTCAAGAGTTTAGTGGGTCTAAAGATAGTGATTGATAGGTTAACTCTCTGTGGATTCGACCCTGGGCGTAATACTCGGGTTATATTTGCAACGTCCGCAGAGTCCTTTTTAGAGGGCATAGTTGGGCGTGATCAAATTTTGGCGCCGTTGCCGGGGACTTAACAAAATTATTAATTACCATCGATAGAAATACAAAAATTCCCAAGTAAAAGTGAACGGAGGGAGTATTTACACTGTTAATGTACATAACATAAATTAAATTCTATAGACGGGGATTCCACCATCGTCGTCTGACAGGGAACAACTTTGATTATTTCCCATCCAAATACATATGTAAGCTGATTGTGAGAATCATTTAGAAAAGGACGAAGAAAACGGACATTATTGAAACAGGTTTTGTTGCATGAACTAGGACTATATAAGGAAAATTATGCTGTTCATCTCTTTTACAAAAGAGGAATTAGATAGAACGAAGGAAAGCTCGAGCTATAAATTCACGGACCGCTTTAATTTGTTTCATAGCATATAAAAGAGAGAATTTTGTGCCTTTGTACGTAGATGGCTTTCGGTTCTTAATTGACTGAGTTACTTGCATATACTTGCACACGTCAATTAAGCACATGGATGCAGATAAGAAAAAATTTGAGTAGAATATTTTTCATGGTTCCTAAAATTAAGCACATGCATGCAGACAAGAAAATCTCATGATTCCCAATAGCTTTGCTAAGATTTCACTGAATTTGCTTCAAAGGCGAGTTGAAGAGTTCCTTTCATATCCCAAATGGATCTTTCAATGTCTTATGTCTAGGGTGTATATGGGCCGGATTGGTTTGGTTTTGTCGGGTTTTTCGGGTTTTTCGAATTTTTTTGTTACATAAATATTATTTCAATCTTACTTTGTTAAAGTTATAGATAAAGTCTTGATAAGTGAATATAAATTTAGCAAAAATTTAAAAAACTGACAAATATATGATCTATTAAAATATTTTATGGGAGAATTTTTTAATAACACATGATAGTTATTTTCTTAGTCATCTAACAATAATTTTTCGTTGATTTACGCTTTGGAGATTAACCGAATTTAATAATTAAACATAAAAATCAATATAAAACCTAAATAATGATATATACTATTTAATTTTAAAATTATCAAAATACCATTTTAAATTCGAAAAGGATATAAGAATTTAACATATCTTAACAAATGATAGAAAGAACAAAGAGATTGACGCATTTTAATAGCACTTGATACGATACAATCCATTATTTAAAGTAAATAAAAATGGATGCACTTCATAGTTTTATTAAATATACATCCCATGAGAAGATCCCAGATATTTCTAGATATTTTTTAAAGAAAATTCTATGTAAAACCTTAAAAGATAGATAAAAATTATATCTTTGTATGTCAGTTTGGTTTGAAATTTTTTACTCAGTACCAAACCAAATCAAACTAAACCTAATCGAATTTTTTAATTGGTTTGATTTGACTTTTCGGTTTGGTGCGATTTTTCGGCTTGGTTTGAATACCCTTGCTTATGTTATTGATTGCCGGCCAAAACAAAAGCAATTATTTCTTATTTATTTACTATGGTTGTGTGTGGATCAATTTGGACTCATCTCAATTATTTTATCGAACACGCTATCTTCATCAACACATGTACCCAATATATCATTTTGCTCACCAAAATGAGAGATGAAACTATATCACATCACATTTTTTTGGTAAGAAATTCATTTATTATCAACCATCAGGTTTCCTTCCGTTATAACTATGAGTCATGACGTTAGAATACTCCTAAATGGAGTAATTCTTTTTCCGTCTCTACATCCTTATGTTCTGATTGTTAGAAATTCATTTATTTAAATGTATATTTTCTTCTCATGGTAGTCGGAATTTTTATTTGTGGAATGAAAGTCCAAATGAGTCGATATAATGTTGTTAATTTGAGTGTCCGTATGGATTACTAAAGAACTTGGTTCTTTACCGTGTTCCTTAAGCATAAAGTTAACAAGCAATAAAATGAACACAACGATTTGGGAAAAGAAAAGGGCACAAATTTAAGAAATATATATGTATATGATATAGGTAGCGTATACAGAGTTATACTAGAGGAGAAACGAACAAGTCCACGTAGGATTGGAGCTATTCATAAAGGACAACTATGCATTGTGGAACACAAGATCAATTCGGTAGGACTTGTAATTTTCCCAGTGGCACCCTTAAAAGAAATATTATTTCAATCTAATTGCATATATCTATATGAGGATGGTTTTTTTTGAATAGTGAACATAAGAAATCCACGCAAGCCTAATCAACTTGGCCACTAACAAAACATTTCTTTATAAAGTGAAAAAGGGAGCTCTTTCTAATCTGAAGTCGAAGTTTTTTTGGTCCTCTTTATTCTCTAAGGTCCTAGTCATTGTACAGAAAGGAACGAAATGATCGTTATTGGAACACGTCCTAGAGGCGGTCTAGAAACTCGATCTTGTTTATTTTCTATTCCAGTAATATGTGCGTGTCCTTTGGTTTTCCATAGAGATGCTGATTTTTAGAACAGATCAAGTAGATCTATACATTCACAATATACGAGAATTTTTATATTGTAAGATCACATAAAAGATGGTCACATGCATTCGTTTTTAAAAAGTAAAACTAATAATCTGAATAATAAGATAAATAATTACTCGCGAGTTGCCATATTAAATTTGATACCATTATACTGCTAAAGAGGTTTTATCATTTTGTTCGTCGAAATTCACCTTAATTATGAAGATAACGATTTTCATGTTCTTATAGCTTCATCACTTACCCAACCCTCACCTAAAAAAATATATTCCAAAAAGGTATTACTGAAAGCAAGGAGTTTTCATTTGAAAGTAACAAAAGGATTATTTTTCATAAGGACTTTTATTTGGAGTAGCCATATAGCATTGGAATGTTATGCTAGGTCACCTTGATTTAGAACCATGTTTTATTTAAAAGAAAAATATCCTTTGAAAATCAATTGAGCGTCACGAAAGTGTTCCTTCCTAGTTCATATTGTTCTGCCCAGATGATGATACAGTGTGTGGTTTTTATTTAAGTGATCGAGTTATACCAAAGTCTAAGTAATTTTCTTAGAATCTAAGACAAGTAATTTAAGTTAGGACTGAAATACTTTCATAATATGCATGTGCTTAGTCCAATTATGTGTAATAGACAACAAGTAGAGCATAAAAGTCTAAGCTAGAACCGTAGGCATAGGCATAGGCATAGGCATAGGCATATTGGTATACTATATGGTTGCCCAGATGCAGGGAAAAAAGCTGAGGCTGTTAATTAGGGGATATTGTTGCAGCTTTGGCGGATATGATTCATCAAAGTTTCTTGGAATTTGGATGTCCCTTTAGCTAGCTAGAGATCTTGATTGGAATTTGAGTTGATCATGCACTATCACTATTATCGTCTATAAATGGGTGTTCTTCCTAAAGTGACAAAACAATAACCTCTTAGAAAGGAGAGCGACCACGTGCTTACAAATCAACAAATTCTAATCATAACCAAAGTCTAGTGTGATCTTCCGGAATCTAGCCAGTGTATCTTTCTCCTTTGAATTTATCCTTGAAATGTCATTGTCACAATCTTCAACAATATTATCTTAGTCTCCCATTATATACTCGAGAACGAGGTACATAAAATAGAATAGTTTAATTAGTTATGTTTGTGCAACTTAAATCCAGAATAAAATTACTCTTAACTCTAAAAGGGATGAGACCTCCACCTTTTTTCCTTTAACATTTATTATTAAACAAAAAAGATTACGAAAAGTACAGGTGAACTAGGGCAATAACTCTTGGGGAAAAAAAACTAGGCCAATATCTCTATGTATCAAGTTTGAGAGAAGAGCATGTCCATAGTTTTCTTTGTGAAAAAAAACACACGAGTTTGAGCATATTGAAAGTATCCATGAAAAGTACATAGTGCGATTAAGTATCAAAGTAAAGAAGCACCGGAGAACCTTAGTGGCTCAGTTGGTTGGCTATCTGAACTTTCACTTTGTCGGCGAGAGTTTGATTCCCCACCTTATAATTTCCTCCCCAATTTGGTAAAATTTACAAAAACAAAGTAAAGGAGTACCATTTTTCCTTTATTGATAAGCTTGAGTCGGGTTTTGAAATTACTCCTTTCCTATGTGTCCTTAAAGTGCCTTGTAGCACAAGAGGGCGTTTAACAGATGTTGAAGGGGCCATACGGATCGATATCTTTAAGATCCATAAGTAGTGTTGTTTTGGTTTCTATATGAAGGGAGTACGTATATAGTTGTAGCTCGCAATGGAGTAGGCTTTAGAACTTAATTGAGCATATATACAACTCGTGTTTTTTTGTCTACCTCGTCCTTTCTTCACTTGTCTTGTTATTAATAAATTTATTCTAATGGAATTTCGAACATCATGCCCATCAGTATAATTTCACCATCTAAATATTGTTGAGCATCATTGGTTGAAAGGACAAGACAAGTGCCACAAGTGTCACACCCGACGAATCCTAGCAACTCAATCTGCAAGGCAAACTTTAGCAATAAAATAACTAACAACAATAATAACCAAGCAATATAAGTCTTAACCTATATCCATAGCATAAATAGAAGAAACTGCAACATTCACAATACGCGCTATTAGATCTAGCGTGCTCAACATACCCAAACCACTAAAATGGAATACGTAAGTCTGGAAATATCGAATAATATAGTATCCACTAGACAAAAGATACAAAGCTGAATAAAGATAGCCGGCGGCCTCATGAACAAATGGCATCTCACCTCCTCAAGTATTGTGATGGAAATACAAGAAGATGTAAGCATCGGCGGCGTCCGGTGGAGGAGCAACAACAGTATCTGAAAGAAATGTGAATGAGCTGTATATACAAGATACATAACCTAGCAGGTTCAACCGCTCCAAGTTATACTCTTGAGATAAGAGTTAGAAAATACAACGCAAATAATAAACATGATTATTAAGAGTACAAAAATAATATAAAACTAAACATATAATACTAAGTCATGAATAACATATACCTCTAGTACTCCACCCCATACTGCCCTATGGTCGGTTGTGACAGTGTTGGACCAACTTACACTCTATCACTATGGGAAATACACTACTAGAATTCCGGAAAAAAATGACCAAACTTTAGCGATCAAAGTTGGTCTGTCAAGAAAAGCGACTAAAGTTGATTGTTAAATTGGCGAAAATAATAAAATAATTATTTGATATAGATTAGCGACCAAGGTTGGTCGCTACATGATCGCTAATTTCATCAAAATATTGACCGGACTGGTCAGACTTGCTTGGTCAAAGGTATACTGAGATTAGCGACCAACGTTGGTCGCTATAGGGGGACCCACTTATAAAATTATAATAATTATTTAAAAAAAATTATAAAATATAAATAAATATAATTTAAAATTAGCGACCAAAGTTGGTCGCCAATTAAGGGGTAAGCAGATAGCGACCAACTTTGGTTGCTAAAATGGGACCCAGTTATAAAATTTTAATAATTATATTTTTATTAAAAAAATTATAAAATATAAAAAAATATAATTCAAATTTAGCGACCAAAGTTGATCGCTTAAAAAAATAGAGACCAACTTTGGTCGCTAATCTGGGACCCAGTTCTAATGTTTAACAATTATATTATTATTTTAAATATTATATAAAATATAAATAAATCTGATTTAAATTTAGCGACCAACTTTGGTCGCTAATTTAAATTTATGTATATTTAGCGACCAAAGTTGGTCTCTTTTCAGGTCAACAATGGTCAAAATTAAAAATTACTTTTGTATTTACTATCTAAATAATATAAATGTAACTCGTTAAACTTATATCAATTAATATATATATATATAAGCTATATTCGATATAATATTAGCTAATGCACTAATACTTAGTGCATAGTATAGTATAGTATATATATACTAAGTGTATTATATAATACACTATACTATATATATAGTATAGTTTATTATACATCAAGGTATATTCGATATATATAGTATAATATAGTATATAGTATATAAGCTCTCTCTCTCTCTCTCTCTCTCTATATATATATATATATATATATATATATATATATATATATATATATATATATATATATATATATGAGAATATGAAGCGCTCGGAACACAAGGACGGGTTCTTTTAGGTATTGATACACTTGTAAATTGATTTATCGACTTATAACCCACTCATATGCATATATATATATATATATAAAAACGTCTCAACTTATATCAATTAATATATATATATATATAAGCTATATTCGATATAATATTAGCTAATGCACTAATACTTAGTGCATAGTATAGTATAGTATATATATACTAAGTGTATTATATAATACACTATACTATATATATAGTATAGTTTATTATACATCAAGGTATATTCGATATATATAGTATAATATAGTATATAGTATATCTCTCTCTATAAATAAATAAATATATATATATATATATATATATATATATATATATATATATATATATATATATATATATATATAAGAATATGAAGCGCTCAGAACACAGGGACGGGTTCTTTTAGGTATTGATACACTTGTAAATTGATTTATCGACTTATAACCCATTCATATGCATATATATATATATATATATATAAGCTATATTCGATATAATATTAGCTAATGCACTAATACTTAGTGCATAGTATAGTATAGTATATATATACTAAGTGTATTATATAATACACTATACTATATATATAGTATAGTTTATTATACATCAAGGTATATTCGATATATATAGTATAATATAGTATATAGTATATAAGCTCTCTCTCTCTCTCTCTCTATATATATATATATATATATATAGAACATGAAGCGCTCGGAACACAGGGACGGGTTCTTTTAGGTATTGATATACTTGTAAATTGATTTATCGACTTATAACCCACTCATATGCATATATATATATATATATATATATATATATATATATATATAAAGCTATATTCGATATAATATTAGCTAATGCACTAATACTTAGTGCATAGTATAATATAGTATATATATACTAAGTGTATTATATATACTAAGTGTATAGTATAGTGTATTATATAATACACTATACTATATATATAGTATAGTGTATTATATATCAAGGTATATTCGATATATATAGTATAATATAGTATATAGTATATAAGCTATATATATATATATATATATATATATATATATTAGATATTTATATATAAGAACATGAAGCGCTCGGAACACAGGGACAGGTTCTTTTAGGTATTGATACACTTGTAAATTGATTCATCGACTTATAACCTACTCATATGCATATATATATATAGCTTAAATTGAATTAAAATCCTAAATTTATACTACATATGTACATAATTTTAAATTGAATTAAAAGTAATTTAATTTTTTTTAGAAACAGCGACCAACTTTGGTCGCTATTTTGGTCAAACGATCAAAAAATAGCGACCAACTTTGGTCGCTATTTTGGTCAAAAAGTCAAAATTTATTTAGCTACCAAATTAGCGACCAACGTTGGTCGCTATTTTTAATTCCAATGTCAAAACCGGGTTTCCCCTCCCATTCTTTCAAAAAATTTCCCCAAAATCTCTCTTTTCTCTCTCACACTCAAACCCCCTCCCCTCCGACTCCCAGCCGCAGCGACCCCACTCACGCCACCGACGACCACCGATGGCAGCAGCTCCGCCGCCGGCGACCTCCATTCCCAAGGTAGGTTTCTCTCTCCTTTCTTTGTTTTTTTCGAAATACAATGATTTTGTTTAATTTCTCCATGTTAGGGTTCAAAGTTATATATTATTTGTTCAACCATGTTAGGGTTCAAAGTTAATTTCTCCATGTTAGGGTTCAAAGTTAATTTCTCCATGTTAGGGTTCAAAGTTAGCTCAACCATGTTAGGGTTCAAAGTTATATATTATTTGATATTTTTAGGGTTCTTATTAATACATTTAGTCCAAAATATTTAGTTGTACCTACTAATTTGGGGAAGAAATTATTTGAAGAGAAGAAACCCTAAGAGTTGCACCTTTGGGATTATGTATTGGAATTTTAGTTTATAAATTAAAATTTTAGGATTTGACTTGAACTTTTGTGGATATGAGTTGAACCTTTAGGATATGAATTGAAATTTTGGTTTATGTATTGAAATTTTAGTTTATAAATTGAAATTTTAGGATATGACTTGAACTTTTGTGGATATGAGTTGAACCTCTAGGATATGAATTGAAATTTTGGTTTATGTATTGGAATTTTAGTTTATAAATTGAAATTTTAGGATATGACTTGAACATTAGTGGATAAGAGTTGAACCTTTAGGATATGAATTGAAATTTTGGTTTATGTATTAGAATTTTAGTTTATAAATTGAAATTTTAGGATATGACTTGAACTTTTGTGGATATGAATTGAACCTTTAGCATATGAATTGAAATTTTGGTTTATGTATTGAAATTTTAGCTTATATATTGAAATTTTAGGATTTGACTTGAACTTTTGTGGATATGAGTTGAACCTTTAGGATATGAATTGAAATTTTGGTTTATGTATTTGAATTTTAGCTTATAAATTGAAATTTTAGGATATGACTTGAACTTTTGTGGATATGAGTTGAACCTTAAGGATATGAATTGAAATTTAGGATTATGTATTGGAATTTAAGTTTATAAATTGAAATTTTAGGATTTGACTTGAACTTTTGTGGATATGAGTTGAACCTTTAGGATATGAATTGAAATTTTGGTTTATGTATTGGAATTTTAGCTTATAAATTAAAATTTTAGGATTTGACTTGAACTTTTGTGGATATAAGTTGAACCTTTAGGATATGAATTGAAATTTTGGTTTATGTATTGGAATTTTAGCTTATAAATTGAAATTTTAGGATTTGACTTGAACTTTTGTGGATATGAGTTGAACCTTTAGGATATGAATTGAAATTTAGGATTATGTATTGGAATTTTAGTTTATAAATTGAAATTTTAGGATTTGACTTGAACTTTTGTGGATATGAGTTGAACCTTTAGGATATGAATTGAAATTTTGGTTTATGTATTGGAATTTTAGCTTATAAATTGAAATTTTAGGATTTGACTTGAACTTTTGCGGATATGAGTTGAACCTTTAGGATATGAATTGAAATTTTGGTTTATGTATTGGAATTTTAGTTTATAAATTGAAATTTTAGGATTTGACTTGAACTTTTGTGGATATGAGTTGAATCTTTAGGATATGAATTGAAATTTTGGTTTATGTATTGGAATTTTAGTTTATAAATTGAAATTTTAGGATATGACTTGAACTTTTGTGGATATGAGTTGAACCTTTAGGATATGAATTGAAATTTTGGTTTATGTATTTGAATTTTAGCTTATAAATTGAACTTTTGTGGATATGATTTGAACCTTTAGGATATAAATTGAAATTTTTGTTTATGTATTGGAATTTTAGTTTATAAATTGAAATTTTATGATTTGACTTGAACTTTTGTGGATATGAGTTGAACCTTTAGGATATGAATTGAAATTTTTGTTTATGTATTGGAATTTTAGTTTATAAATTGAAATTTTAGGATATGACTTGAACTTTTGTGGATATGAGTTGAACCTTTAGGATATGAATTGAAATTTTGGTTTATGTATTGGAATTTTAGTTTATAAATTGAAATTTTAGGATTTGACTTGAACTTTTGTGGATATGAGTTGAACCTTTAGGATATGAATTGAAATTTTGGTTTATGTATTGGAATTTTAGTTTATAAATTGAAATTTTAGGATTTGACTTGAACTTTTGTGGATATGAGTTGAAATTTTGGTTTATGTATTGGAATTTTAGTTTATAAATTGAAATTTTAGGATATGACTTGAACTTTTGTGGATATGAGTTGAACCTTTAGGATATGAATTGAAATTTTGGTTTATGTATTGGAATTTTAGTTTATAAATTGAAATTTTAGGATATGACTTGAACTTTTGTGGATATGAGTTGAACCTTTAGGATATGAATTGAAACTTTAGGATATGAATTGAAATTTTGGTTTATGTATTGGAATTTTAGATTGCGGGAGGATTTTGTAGAAGGGGTTGATGACTTTATTAGACATGCAATGGAACTTCCACTAAGAATAACTAAGACACGGTACCCCGGTAGAGTGTGCCTTTAATTGTTCTTCTCATTAGCGACAATGATGATGAGAAGACAATGACATGTGTATCAAATAGTGATGGTGTAGGTAGGAAGCATTTTCTAAGTATATAAAAGAGGTTATAGAGGAATTCTCTACTTCATTTTCCAAGAGGAAAAGAAATTTGATTGAGAGTGACAAGGTTGATGGTGATGGAATGTTTTCCGTTGGTCGTGGCAGTTCCCATAAAACGGGGATCATAAGACTGTATGATGACAAAGACGAAAGGAAATTTTATTCTCAACTTTCTTCCAAGTCTGATCCGTAAAAGCTTAATGGAATTGGTGATATTTATTCGGATTCAGACAATGATTTGAGTGACAAAAGTATGAAAATGCTAATAAAAAGAATTAAAGGTAAAATATTTTTCTTGGAAGAGTAGGATGCTTCACGTTCATGCAGAGTTCAACATCCTTCTCTACCAAGAAAAACGTTTTACCTTTATTTCTTTTTATTAGCATTTCCATACTTTTGTCAGTCAAATCATTGTCTGAATCCAAAGAAATATCACCAATTCCATTAAGCTTGTATAAATCAGACTTGGAAGAAAGTTGAGAATAAAATTTCCTTTCGTCTTTGTCATCATAGAGTCTTATGATCCCCGTTTTATGGGAACTGCCACGACCAATGGAAAACATTCCATCACCATTAACCTTGTCACTCTCAATTAAATTCTTTTCCTCTTGGAAAATGAAGTAGAGAATTCCTCTATAACCTCTTTTATCTACTTAGGAAATGTTTAAATTCCTACCTACACCATCACTATTTGAAACACATGCCATTGCCTTCTCATCATCATTGTCGCTAATGAGAACAACAATTGATCAAAGACACACCATGTCAGGTACTGTATCTAAGTTATTCTCTGTATCCAAGTTCATCCCGAGTAATAGTACGACGAGGATAATCACCAAAGCCATCAGACAGCTTTATGATGCCAATGAAGCAAGATGAGCTATTCAATGAAACTCGTATTGTAAAGAAGAAGAAAGAGACTGATTCAGAAAGGTGGGTCGAGGATCGAGCCTCGACTATACATGTAAGCTTTTTTACTTTTCATTAAGTATTTTGATTTACTTTTATATAAATTTTGAAATACTAATTCAATATAATTTTTCTTATAGGTTCGCTTCACAGCTGATGTGGGGGAATTCATACGCAGTCAGCCACCAAATGAGTCGGGCAAGGCAATCCAACTTTCGGACGAGGATGCTGAAAGAACACTCCTTGAGTACTTTATATACTTTGAACTAGACAATAGAACCAGTTTTCGAATGGGATTGTAATAAGCGTTAACTTAGTTTTGTTAGCTTAATGTGTTAGTTCTATTGAACTTTATACTTTGTTGCTTTTATTGTTGTTGTTGTTGGCATAAAATGCCTGTTTAGGATTTTTGGTAAGCTGGCAGGTGGTGTAACTTCCAAAACAGGCAATTTCTGCCAAAATATATACCAAGAAAAGCGACCAACTTTGGTCTCCAGTTGGTCGCTTTTCACTTCAAAAAAATAATTTTCTAGGCAATAGAGACCAACCTTGGTCGCTACTTAACCCAGATTTCTCAAAAAAGTGATCAACTTTGGTCGCCATTCCATTTAAAAAAAATAATTTCTGAAAATATTGCGACCAAAGTTGGTCGCTTATAATTTAAAAAAAATTAATTCTTGCAGTTGGCGACCAATTTTGGTCGCTTATTTTAAATTTTTTTTATAAAAATTAATAATAAAACGACCAACTTTGGTCTCTATTTTCCAGATTTTTAAAATATAATATTTTTTACAAACCAAAATTGGTCGCTTTTTATGATTAATAATAAATAAATAAAACGTAATTTACATTTGGAGACCAACGTTGGTCGCCAAATTTATATTATTAAAATAATATAGCGACCAACGTTGGTCGCTACTTTCTTTACAGGAATATTTGGTCCTTTTACCTTTGAGACCAGCTTGATATCGACCAGCCCATTTTGGTCGCTATTTGGTTGCTTTTTGGCCAATAAGCGACCAACTTTGGTCGCCTTTTGTGGTCGCTTTTTTCCGGATTTCTAGTAGTGATAAATGA
The DNA here is from genome assembly GCF_000715075.1 of Nicotiana tabacum. Taxonomy (NCBI): domain Eukaryota; kingdom Viridiplantae; phylum Streptophyta; class Magnoliopsida; order Solanales; family Solanaceae; genus Nicotiana; species Nicotiana tabacum. The sequence continues at coordinate 155,969,191 of NC_134101.1, read as the reverse complement.
TATTTGACCATGCACTCTGTTCACCGGTGGCTAGGAACGATATTGGACCAACCTGCATTCGATTCCCGAATCGGAATAACAGTACTGGACCAACCTGCACTCTATTACTCTCTCCAAAATCTCATATCCACATTCCGAGTTCCAAACTCCACGTCTTACTCAAGGTATGTCCCCAAAATCAACATCGGAACAAGTCCTATACGCATCACACGTGTCACTACGCCTGATTTTCTAGCTCTTTCCAACACATAGGCCAAGTAAAGCCACATAGCATGCAAGTAGTGAAAAAGCAAGCATAACAAGGTTAAGCATCCCCTACATGGTGTCCAGTATTGCCTCTCGAGTCCAATACTGATCAAACTAGAGTCTAGATCCGCTCAACCTATCCAAAATTATGATCAGAATGATCAAAAACTTCAAAATAACTATTTTCAAATTTTCGGAATCCGTGTCAAAGTCAAACTTTGACCACTTGGGTCAACTTCCGATCAACTTGTTCCAAATCTGCTCAAACACACACCAATGGATTTCCTCACTTTGAGGAGTCTGAATATATGCTCAAAGTTGAATCTTGATGAGAAACGACGCATATATAGAGGTTTGACTCATTTTTCAACATCGAGTAAAATCACCATCCAGTCCACGAGCTCAAAATTCAAATAGTTTTATATTCCCACGAAGCCCACAAAATAAGGATTCTAAATTCATCACAAGAATTTGATTTTGATTGGAAATCGATGGTCAATTGAGCATTTTCCAAAATTTATCCCTACGGCGAGAAACCCATCAAAATCCCATAATTTTGGTATTAGATTCATGATACAAACATGTTATATCATGATCAAATAAGATGTGAAAACGTTGCCTTAATATTTTTCTTTGATCCCCAATATTTTTTACCTTTTTTCACATAAGCTATGCTCTCAACATCTCCAAAACAATTGGACCAGATTTTTATTTACGTTTAACATTTTGGCTTATTGATTATCTGATTTAAATGTCACGATTCAAAATTCATTGTAGGTCGTGATGACGCCAAACTCTCCGTTAGGCAAGCCAATAATTAAATCAACACATCATTAGTTAATTTCGGAAACCACATCTTCGGCTTCTTAAAAATAGGGGTAAGGTCTGCATATATATACCCTCCCCAAATTTCACTTATGGTATTACACTGGATCTACTGTTTTTGTATAAGTACTACCAGACTGGCTAAGGTGGCTAAATCACGTTCTTAGATCTCCTTTGTGTTCTGTACCTTTAGACTACTTGATTATCCTGCTTGTGTCATTATCTTGATATTATAAATGGATGCCTGAGTAGTTCATGTTATGCCTGACATGTCTCTTTCAATAGCTTTAGTCAAATAGGTCTATTGCTAGTATCATATTTGTTCTACACTCTTAACAAATCATGTACCTATACTGCTATTACATCTAAGACCCTGTTGAGATTTCTGATTAATTGACATACATCTTATGCTAACAATGTTTCATGCATCCTGTTTATTAACCAAAATATGGAATAAAATTATTGTAACGACTCGGACGGTCGTTTCATGTATTGTAGCTCTGTTCCCCTATTTATCGCTTCTTCTATGTTCATTTGTGGTTATGTGACTTGCCGGGATGGTTGCATTGATTTCGGAAAATTTTTGGAGTGAATTGGGACACTTAGTCCCAAGGTTGGAAGCTTAAGTTGAAAGAGTTGACCGGAGTTTGAGTTTTGTATAGACGACTCCGAAATAGATTTTTGATGGTTCCAATAGCTTCGTATAGTGATTTTGGACTTAAGCGTATGTTTGGATATTGATTTGGAAGTTTGTAGTTTGGCTTGAATTGACGGAAGTTGAAAAGTTGAAGGTTTGGAAGGTTGATAGGTTTGACCGAGATTTGACTAAATGCATTTTGAAACAATTAAAGAAATAAGGAGTGGAAATCGTTAAGGAAATACAGATGTTATTATTTTAAATGTTAGAAGGTGGCCAAAATATAAACCAGGAAATCATAGCAAAATACAACCAAAAGTAGAATCTAAATCCCCAAAACCCAGTATCACAAGTGCTTGAGCATCTACTAAAACAAATACATCACTACTACACTATCTGTCTGAAATACAAATAGAAAGAATATAATAAATAATTTGAATGGAGACTTCATGTGCTGCGGATCATAACATGAAATGCAGCTCACCACAAAGTATCCTCAACAGTTGTGCTTATGCGCCCATGTGACGACCCGATCCGTCGTCTCATGGGTTACCGCTCCGTTTTTTTTCATTCTCAGCTTCTTTATGCTTTATTATCCGTATCTTATGTGATCGAGTTGGTTTGTAGTGGTTTTGATAAGAAATGAGACACTTAGTCTCTTTTAAGAAGGCGTAAGTTGAAAAAGTCAACCAGACATTGACTTATGAGTTAGAGGACTCGGATGTGAATTCCGACGGTTCGGTTAACTCGGGAGGTGATTTGTGGCTTAGGAGTGTGATCGGAAGTGGTTTTGGAGGTCCGATGTAGAATTAAGCTTGAATTGGCGAAATCAGTATTTTGGCGAATTCCGGTTGATAGGTGAGAATTTGATCCGAGAGTCAGAATGGAATTCCGAGAGTTGCTGTAGTTTCGTTATGTCATTTCTGATGTGTGTGCAAAATTTCAGGTTATTCGGACAACATTTGGTCGGGTTTTTGATCGAAAGTGTATTTCAGAAGTTTTTGGAAACTTAGGCTTGAATTCGATGAGTTTTGGGTAATTTGATGTTGTTTGAGGTGTTTTAATGATTGGAACAGGTTTGAATGATGTTATGAGTTATGTTGGCATGTTTGGTCGGGGTCCCATGAGGCTCAGATATGTTTTGGAAGAGTTTTTGAAAGATTTTGGCGTTTTGATTATGAGCATGTAATGATCCAAAGGTCCATTTTTAGTTTTAGAGATTGAAATTTGATTTTGAGACTTCCAGAATTTTGATAATGAATTATAGGAGTGATCTGGAAAGTTTGGTCTAATTTCATCAAGTCGCGATTGGGTTTTTGACGCGAAACATGAGTTAATTGTTTAACGAGCGAAATGGGTATTGAACTGAGCAAATGAGCTCCCAATTGAGTTTCGACTGAAGGGCTATATTTATATTATTATTTGTGACTCATAGGAACAAGAATCATCGAATTCCGAGGTCCCAGGCCCGAGAAATGAATTTTTGAGTAAAATTGCTTTCTGAAAATATTTAAGGAAAATGGAAATGAAATTTGATTAGAAAGTGATGGTATCGGGACCGTATTTTGGTTCCGGCGCCCAGTACAGGTCTTATATATGGTTTAAGTACTTTCTGTAAAGTTTGGTTGAAAATTGACGTCGTTTGACGTGTTTCGGACTCAAAATGGAAAATTTGATGTTTTTTTATGAAATTTGAAGGAATTCTTGGATTTTAAAGCTTAATTCGTGGTATATGACGTTATTTTGGCGATTTGATCGCACGGTTAAGTTCGTATTGTATTTTGGGACATGTTGGTATAATTGGTTAAGGTCCCGAGGGCCTCGAGTGGATTTCAGAAGGTTAACGGAATGGAAATTGGATAAAAGGATTCCTAGAATTTTCTACTGCAGAAGCTGTCTTAGACAGCAACTGTGCAATCGTGGAGCCTATTTAGGAAGCTTATATCTCATAATACATAAGGAATCTGTAAATTTAATAAACATGAAAGTTGTAGCCCTTGCATCTTAGTTTCCAGGAAGCTAAACCATTAATTATTCCGACATTTATACGGAAAGTTATGATCGATTGAATAAGGGTTGGTAAAGTTTTTTTGAAATTTTCCAGAAATGTTTGATGCGAGGGGGCTACTTTGGAAGCTTATACATCGAAATACATAAGGAATTTGAAAGTTTGCAAAACATGAAAGTTGTAGCCCTTGCATTCTAGTGTCCATAAAGTTAAACCATTCATCATTCCGATATTCATACAGAATGTTATGAGAGATTTAGTGAAGGCTGGGACTGCCTTTTGTTTTGGCTGGAAATAAGTGCAAGTCGCATTTCATAGATGCAGACTTGCCTGGAAAACATCTTATATTCGGGAATTAGCCATTTTTATTCATTTGTGACGATTGTAGAGCTTGGGAAAAGCGATTTTCAACAGATTTTTCAAGGGAAACATTTGGGGTAAGTGTTCTATATCCGAAACTGATTATATTTCATAATACATGGTTGTATTCATCGTTAATTCGGATTTAAATGGAAGAAATTGGAATTTTTGCAAAACTTTTCAAAAATGAAAAATTAAGATTTGGAGGTCGAGTTGTTGTTGGAATTTGATAATTTTGGTATGGTTGAACTCGTATCGGAATGAGTTGTCGGATTTTTTGAGTTTTGCTGGATTCCGAGACGTGGGCCCCACGGGCGAATTTTGAGTGTAATTTCGGATTTTGATGGAAAATGTAGAATTCCATATGGAATTAATTCCTATAATTTTTATTAACTGAATCGAATCGTTATGGCTAGATTCGAGGCATTCAGAGGTCAATAAGGGGCAAAGGCATCGCGAGCTAGAGAATTAGCCGGTTCGAGTAGAGTAATTGATGTAAATGATGTCCCGAGGGTGTGAAACCCCGGAATTTCACATCGTAACGCTATATTGAGGTGACTTGCACGCCGGATAACGGGCGTGGGGTAGAGCACCGTTAGGGATTGTGACTTGGTCCGTCCCGAGAGATGTTTTTACCGTGTTTTCTACTTGAACTAAATTGAGAATCATCCTTACTTGGATTTAATTGTTACATTTGGGCTTCTTGCCAATTATTTGAATCTTTCAGGGATTGATATCACTGCTTTCGCATATTTTGCATATCATTTGACCTCAGTCCAAGGTTTTAAATACTGTTTTGCAAATTCAGCCATCTTTCTAAGATTTGAAAACTTAAATGATATTTCTAAATGATATTTCGGGCTGAGAACTACTGTTTAACAAATGCCCAAGGGGCTTATGATGATTTTTGGACTGAGCATGGATCGGGCTGCGCGCCGCAGCAGTGTTATATTGATATTGAGGACGAGAGTCTGGTTGATTACATTGATTTTGAGGCCGAGAGCTTGGTTGATTACATTGATATTGAGGCCGAGAGCCTGGGTGATTATACTGACATTGATATGAGGCCGAGGTCCTAGATTTGATGCCACGAGATGGCTTGATATTGCGCTTGGGCTGTAGGAGCCCCTCCGGAGTCTGCACACACCCCAAGTGAGCGCCATCGACGATAAATAAATGGATGGCTCGGGCTGCACGCCGCAATGGGTACTAGAGTGTACCATCATATGCATTGCATTTCACTCATGCATTTGTTTTTTTATCTGTTATACCTGTCTTAGTATTTGGTACTCTGACTTAATTGACTTGTTGCTTCACTATTTGTTGTTCTAAACTGCCAGTTATAGTTACTTTGTATTTTTCCATGATTTTTTATTCTCAGCCTTTATTTATGTTTATTACTCACTGGGTCGGAGTACTCACATTACTCCCTGCACCTTGCGTGCAGATCCAGGTACACCACAGGCTAAGTGAGGAATTGTTTAGCTGAGCAGGCAGTATCCGGGAGTATTGAGGTAGCTGCATGGCGTTCGCAGCCTTGATCTCTCCCCTCTATCTCTATCTTTTATTCCGTATTTTTCCTAGACAGACTTGTAATAGGTGGATATTCTGTATTAGAGGCTCATATTCGTGACACCGGATTTTGTTGGGCTATGGTGTGGTATTTTAATTGAACTTCCGCAGATTTTATTATTAATTATACACTTGAATGAAATGACTTAGTAAATTCTCTGTGATATTTATCTATAATCTGAATAAGAATTTGGGATAATGTTGTTGAATGGTCGGGCTTGCCTAGCAGTATGTTGGGCGCCATCATGACCGGGGTTGGGGTCGTGACAAGTTGGTATCAGAGCCTAGATTACTTGGTCTCGCGAGTCATGAGCCGGTTTAGTAGAGTCTCGTAGATCGGTACGGAGACGTCTGTATTTATCCTCGAGAGGCTGCAGAACCTTTAGGAAAGACTTCATATTCTTGAATTCTTATCGTGCGTCTTTGATTCATCTTGAAAAAATGACTCTTACAATTCCTTCCACGTGTTCGTATGCGCGAACGAGCGCTCAGTATTAGATATGCCTTAATGGCTTGTGATTCCCTGATCGAAAGGAGAGATGTGACCTCTGTGAGTTGATGTTGGGCCAGTCTAAAGGACTTGAGGACGGATCTTTTGCCTATGGCTTGAGCACCGAGGTGCTAATTGTGCAAGCAAATGTTTTGAACTTATATGTCCGGTATTGTCCCTATTAGTGGGAATGATGGTTGGATAGCTACGTGAGGAGTATGTTAGTACTACGAGATGTATCTATATTACTTGGAAGTGACGAGGAAGGGCTGCAGGATGATAGATGAACTATTAGGTGTTTGAATCGTGATTAGATGTGTAGCCCCGAGTTATGGGCGCATGGAGAATCTTTTCATGTCTCCTATTTGGAGTGAAGTAAATTTCATGTTACGGTATGAGTTTAGACTCAAGAAGATTAAGTGATCGTGTAATGTGTATGATAGTGGAAGGTATACAAAAATGTTAATTGGAGGTGAAGCAGGTGGGTAATCTCCTGAGGAGTGTTCTAAGGTGGTGTGATCCTTATGTTGTCTATTAGAAGATCTTATTTACAAGTGAAGAATATGCATTAAAATCTAAACTGGGCCGCCTAAAAAGTGGGCTTAACAGTTGTGTGAGTGAATGCAAAAATTGCAGAAGAGTTAAAATTCCAGATGATTCGTGTTTCCACAAGCTTATGAAGGAGTGAGTTTAATCTCACTATGTTATTACGGCAGCAATAAAGTATATGCGTTGTGAATTATTGAGTGCATTTTGATTTATGACTTTAAGCCAAGTTGGGGAGTTTGCTAGTAATTAAGTTGATTGCACGATTATGTGCTATATTGGTTCTAGTTTGAGGCGTGTTGGTGAGTCAGTTATGGCTTACGGAGATTTAAGGTCGATCAGGCGGTGGCCGGGCCCGTTTTTATGCTATTCCAGGAAGGACAGATGCTATTGCTTCAGATGATGTCATTATAGGAATTGTTCCAGTCTGCCACAGAGATGCCTTTGTATTATTCGATCCCGGTTCTACCTATTCTTATGTGTCCTCATATTTTGCTCATTATTTAGGTACGCCCCTGGAGTTTCTTTCTTTTTCTGTTCATGTATCTACCCCGGTGGACGATACTGTTGCTGTGGACCGTGTATACCGATCATGTGTTGTGATTATGAGGGTTTGGAGACCCGAGTTGATCTATTGCTATTGAGCATGGTGGATTTTGATGTTATATTGGGCATAGATTGGTTATCTCCGTGTCATGTTATTCTAGACTGTCATGCTAAGATAGTTACTTTGGCTATGCCGGGTGTACCGCGGATCGAGTGGCACGGTATGACTGATTATGTTTCTAGCAGAGTAATTTCTTTCTTGAAAGCCCAGCGTATGGTTGGGAAAGGTTGTCTGTCATATCTAGTTTTTGTGCGAGATGTTGGAGCGGAGACCCCTAGTATTGATTCTGTCATAGTTGTGAAGGATTTTTCCCGATGTATTTCCTGCAGACCTGCCGGGCATGACATCGGACCGGGATATTGATTTCGGTATCGACTTGGTACCGGGCACTCAGCCCATTTCTATTCCACCGTACCGTATGGCAGCAACGGAGCTGAAGAAATTAAAAGAGCAGCTTCAGGAACTCCTAGAAAAAAAATGGGGGGGGGGGGTTCATTAGGCCTAGTGTGTCACCTTGGGGGTGCACCAGTCTTATTTGTGAAAAAGGAGGATGGCATAATGAGAATGTACATTGATTACAGGCAATTGAATAAAGTAACAGTGAAGTACAAGTACCCTTTGCCTCGTATTGATAGCTTGGTTATGTGCGAATAGATTTGAAAGTTTTCTTAATGGTTTTTACCATGTTTCGAGCCGGATATCTTCTACCGGTGCGCGGAACATATTGTATTTTATGAACCCCTCCTAAATGGGAGCAAATAGAAGATTTCTAACTGCCGGAATGTAATTTTCCTATAGCCCGGAAATTCTAATGATATTCTTGCGTTTGCAAAATGATGGCATAATAGACGTGGTATGCTGTGCATGTTTAATATTTTCATGTATGAGGTGGCAGTTCATTCTTGAAGAAAAGGTCATGAATTCTGGATAGAGTAGTCAGTTTCAGATTGAATGTTATAACTGCCCGGTAAGGCCTGAGAAGGGTGCACATTACATTCTGATTAACAGATGTCTATTGGCGTTTCAACGCTCACTTGGTTGATCGACTACCAATATTTCGATCTTGTTATGTATTTAGAAATTTTTTGAAAATAATTATCTTGGGATGATCATACTTGAGGGATGCGTCAGTCATTTGGGTGCTGAGGTTGTGATCAGTTGCAGTGATTTATGTGATCTATGAATTTGGAGACGGGGAATTCTCAAAAATATACTATTTCGGGATTGTGGCATGTTGAGGAAAGTATTTTATCTAACTCATTAGATGCACTAGTCGAGCTAATTGATGGTGATAACTATACACTGTGAGCGCGGATATATGTGAGGTTTGAACCTGTGTGCAAGCACCGAGCCAATATTCATGCTCGGAAGATACGTAGGCTATGATATGCCTAGAGTGGGATATTGAGCTTAAAGGTATAATGTTAAGAACTATCTGGACTATACTTGAGATTTCCAAGATGCTAAATTCCAGAACAAACTTGGTAATTACTAATTCTGTGTTAACTTGCTGATTTGAGCTATGACAGCTGTCACACCTCCTTTTTCCGCACCAGCGAGGGCGCAAAGGGGTTTTTCCAATTAAAGGACAGTCGAAACGGGATTTATTTCTTTATTTCAGAGTCGCCACTTGAGAGATTTAGGGTGTCCCAAGTCACCTATTTTAATCCCGAATCGAGGAAAAGAATGACTCTGTATTACAGTCTGCGCACCAGAAATCCGGATAAGGAATTCTGTTAACTCGGGAGAAGGTGTTAGGCATTCCCGAGTTCCGTGGTTCTAGCACGGTCGCTTAACTGTTATATTCGGCTTGATTATCTAATATAATACGTATTATAAACTTATGTGCAAATTTTATCCTTTAGCCGCTTTTATCATTCTTTTTATTTATTGTTATTATTTTACGAAAATTGCGACATTGTGAAAACGTATTTCAAATCACGTCGCAATCAATGCACCCGTGGTTATCGACACATTTCGACTCCGTTGAGATTTAGATTTGGGTTACATAAATGCACACCCGTATTTAAGGAAATAACATTATTAAATACGCGCCTAGAGCGACTAGAGTGTCATTATTTTGGGTAGGGCCGTGAAATTTGCTAAAACGGCTCCTCCCTAATTCTAAGCAATTAACTGTACATTTATTGAGGGCCCCGAAATCTATACATTTCATTAAGCGAGGCTCATCTCATTTATTTTAAATGGACAAATCTTGAAGCGACTACATTTTTTCTAAAAAAATTAGTCTCTAAAATAAAGAAAGAAAATCCTAATTAATTACTAGCTTTTATTATTTTAAGAAAACATGACATGCTAATTGCTTGATTAATACAAATATTGATGAAAAATGAATTTTACTCTTAATTTCGAAATTATAAATAAAATAAAAATTCAACAACTAATATTCAAAATAAACAAATATAGCTAGATTAAAACTCAGCATTGTTATTTTTTTTAAAAAAGAAAATATTATTGAGATTAATTATTCACAATCATTTGAAACTAGATTTAACCATAATTACTAAAACTTATTAGAAAGTTTATTAGACTTAAACGTTCTTCTAATCTTGCTTAAGCTCAAGTCATGCCTTAATGCCTAATTTACGATGTTTAATTTAAATTCGTGTTTTAGCTAAATTTAGCTACTTGTTCATGATCAACCTATAATCTTGAAGCCTTCATAACTAGTGAATTAACCTATTTTGCCGAACTGATTTATTACGACTAACTTATGATATTATTTTCTTATTCCAGTTATTATTTAGTAATTCATGAAATAGCTTAAATACAATCAACAAAAGGAACAAAGAAAAAACGAAATTAAAACTTCAAATTTTCATTCTTCATATGTATTCACGCTTCATATTTCGGATTACAATAAACAGCTTTTCAGTTGTGTACCTGATATTGGAAGCAAAAGAAAATGAATATGAGAATCAGCAGCAGCAGTAAAATCAGTACAACACAGCAACAATAGCCCAGCAACAGTAACAACCCAGTAACAGACCGGTGGAGTAGTAATCCAAAAAAAACAAAAGCTTCCAGCTTTTATGAAACAACAATTAATTCTGATTTCAAATAACAAAAGAAAACAAAATATTTTTTTTAGTTTTTTTTTTATAATTGAAAGTTTAAATATTTTTCGGAATTTTCTATCTCTTAAATGTTCAGCCCTTTTCTCTTTCTTATTTTCAGATTTGTTTCTCTCTCCCGTTTTTTTTCTGTCTGTGTATGTTTTTCTGTCTATCTCCCTTCTTTTTAAATCTGATTTCAAGACTTCCTATATATAACCCATCCCATAAATCTTTTAATTAATTAAAATCAATACTTTTTCTCTACCCAACCCATTATCTTCCCACTCATCCCCATTACATTAAATAAACATATCACACCACCCCATTATATTTTGTCCCCCATGCTTCACTTAAAATAATACAAGATTCCCCCACTAAATTTTGTCTTGTCCCCCCTTTATGTTAAACAACTATATCACAACCCACCCCATTTTATTTTGTCTCCCATGCTTCATATAAACAATTACAAAATGTACAATTCCTAAACTACCCCTCCGACCTTACTGAAAATTACCAAACTACTCCTGAACGTACTACAAATTACCAAACTACCCATCAGCTATAACACATCAATTAATCAAACTTAACCAAAATATAGGCAATATGATTAATTTCTAACAATGTTCAAACAACAAATTTCAGGAACATGATTTCTTCAACATTTCAATAACAAATCACATGAACATGATTTCAACCACAAATCATATGAACACAAATTGAACAACCAAGAACAACTAAAATTTGATTGAACAATATTTTTAGCAACAACAAACCTATTTTCGGATTTAAACAACAACAACAATCAAACAAGTATATTTAGATTTCTAAATTCAATAATATTGAACTTAAAATCAACCATAACAACATTACAACCAACAATTCCTATATCAAACTTAAACAAGATTATGAGGCAAATTCAAGAGATAATCATAAATGATAAACAAGAAATCAAACTATACAAATTTTGGATTCAAGATCAACAAACATAATATGAACATGAATTAAATCTAAAAATAAAAACGACGGATTCAAATGATTAAAACCAACATACTTCCTTTATTACAACTAAATTCTTTTAGGCAAATGACAAAACAAAAGCTAAGAAGAAACAATTATGAATTTAAACTTGATCTTAACAATATTAACAATTTCCGGAAAATACATAAAATACATTAAACAAATTGAAGAAATAATTAATTAAACTTCAATTTGTATATAACTAATATTAAACTAACAAATATTCACTTAAACAATAATACAAACATGAAATAAACATGAAAACAACTAATTAAACTTCTATTTTGAAATCTGAAAATTAATTTTAACAAAGCACATGAACATGAACAAACTAGAAAAACGATTTCAACGATGAACAACGAACAAAACAAGAATCGAATATTTAACGATTTTAACTTTGAGAAATATAAAAACGAAAATGGACAAAGTAAAATTCAAAACTACTAACCGGATTGAAACGAAATATATATGGACTGACTCGACGAACCTCGACCAAAGCTCGACCAAACGACGATGAACACACGACGTACAGGATCTTGACTCGACGAAAAACCCTCGACCTTTGCCGGACTTTAACCGGACTGCCTTGCGTCGTCAACAACAGTACGATGGTGAGCAACCAAACAGCAGACTCATGGGGTCGTCGACGGCAGTACGCAGCAGTGAAGAAGACGAAACATCGGCGACTGGTTGTGTGCGTGAAGGAGATCGAGTGAAGCAGAAGCAGCAGCTCGGCGCAGCAGAAGGGATGAAACATGAGCAGAACTCGTCGAGCCATGGACGTCGAGGGCATCCATGGACGTCGAGCTCGACTTTGAGCTTGACGTTGAATGACGACGATGAAATAGGAGCAACTGGGAGATGAAGCAACAGCTCGAGACGATGAAATAGTAGCTCGGAGGTAAGGTAGCAGCTGTTCGAGCTGTCCGACGAGGAGCTGGGCAGCCATGGGAACAGCTGGGTCTGGTTTGTTGGTGGTGGTCGACGAGTGGTTTCTGTTTGGTGGTGGTCGACGAGTGGGTGCCGGATTGGACGACGGGCAGTGACGGGTTCGTGGGGGAGGGTGGTCGACGTTGCAGGCTGGGGTTTGTGGGGGGAGGCAGCCATGGATGGGGTGTTTTGGAGTTTTGAGGAAGAAGAAGGAAAATGAGGGGGGGTGGCGGATGACTTAGTAGTTTTAGGGTTTTTTCTTCTTTTTTTTTTGTTTTATTTTGTTTGTAAAATAATAGGGGTGTTGGGTTATGGACTGGGTCGACCCAGTTCGAAATGGACTGGGTTGTAGGGAAGATTGGGCCATTTTTTGGGCCTATGGCTTGAAATCGAAGAAGAGGCCCAATTCCGACTTTCTTTATATTTTCGCTCTCTTTCTTCTTTTATTTCTCTAAAAATAAATTATAAAAATACTTAAACTATTATTAAGAATTAAATTAAGTTATAAAAGCGCAAATTAACTCCCAATAACAATTAACGCACAATTAAGTAATAATTAAGCATAAAATTGTATATTTGGACATTAAATGCTAAAAATGCAAACGATGCCTATTTTTGTAATTTTAATTTTTGTAAAACAAATTTAATTACTAACAATTGTAGAATTAAATCCTACATGCAAAATGCGACATATTTTTGTATTTTTATTAATTTAGCAAATAAACAACGCACAGACAAATACAAATAATTATTCAAAATATCACAAAATTGCACACCAAAGAAAAATCATTTTATTTTTGAATTTTTGGGAGTAATTCTCATATTGGGCAAAAATCACGTGCTTACAGCTGCCCCTCTTTGCCCGAAGACACGAAGGGTTTTCGTGCAAAGATAAAGCGAGCGATTTTTGCCCATCCGAGTACTCCGTGTGAAGCATTTTTTGAAAAAGATTTGACCGAACCTTTGCTTCAAAGGTTTCCTACATATCCTGGGCTAAACAGGAATCAGGTCAATGTAGTTCGGGAAGTTTTGGTAGCTGGGACTACCGTGGGACTGCAATGTTACTGTTGTTGCATGTTATTACCACTGCTTACCGATCTCCTTGTTACACCATTCTTAAAAGAAAACAAGAAGCTAGGCTAGAGTACAATTTGTTTTTGTTGCCTTGCTTCCTTGTCTGCTTGCATTTCTTCCGGTGTTTTTCTTCTTTTGACACATGTACTTGAGTTTGTACTGTGACCTCTTATTGCAACCTTCTGTTTCCCGGTGCCGGGGAATTTTGTTGTTTCCTGCTGGGGATTCCTATTGTAACCCTCTGTTTTATTGTCCTCTGACTTGATCTTAAAATGTATGCCTCTGTTCTATGGGCGGGCTCCCAACTTCAATACTTGAAATTAAAGACTGAAATGTATGCCTCTGTTATCTGGGCGGGCTCCCAACTTCAATGCTTGAAATGTAAAGACTGAAAGTATGCCTCTGTTATCTGGGCGGGCTCCCAACTTCAACAACTGAAATGTAAAGACTGAAATGTATGCCTCCGTTATCTGGGCGGGCTCCCAACTTCAATGCTTGAAATGTAAAGACTGAAAGTATGCCTCTGTTATCTGGGCGGGCTCCCAACTTCAACAACTGAAATGTAAAGACTGAAATGTATGCCTCTGTTCTATGGGCGGGCTCCCAACTTCAACAACTGAAATGTAAAGACTAAAATGTATGCCTCTGTTATCTGGGCGGGCTCCCAACTTCAACAACTGAAATATAAAGACTGAAATGTATGCCTCTATTATCTGGGCGGGCTCCCAACTTCAACCCTTGAAATGAAAAGACTGAATGTATGCCTCTGTTATCTGGGCGGGCTCCCAATTGCTAACTTTGAAATGGAATATCTCTATTCTCCAGGCAGACTTCTGACTTTTAAAATTTAAACTATGTGTCTCTGTTCTTCAGGTGGACTCCTGACATCAATCTTGAAAAGTATGACTCTATTATCCAGGCGGACTCCTGACTTTTAAAATTTAAACTATGTGTCTCTGTTCTTCAGGCGGACTCCTGACATCAATCTTGAAAAGTATGTCTCTGTTCTCCAGGCGGACTCCTGACTTTTAAAATTTAAACTATGTGTCTCTGTTCTTCAGGCGGACTCCTGACATCAATCTTGAAAAGTATGTCTCTGTTCTCCAGGCGGACTCCTGACTTTTAAAATTTAAACTATGTGTCTCTGTTCTTCAGGCGGACTCCTGACATCAATCTTGAAAAGTATGTCTCTGTTCTCCAGGCGGACTCCTGACTTTTAAAATTTAAACTATGTGTCTCTGTTCTTCAGGCGGACTCCTGACATCAATCTTGAAAAGTATGTCTCTGTTCTCCAGGCGGACTCCTGACTTTTAAAATTTAAACTGTATGTCTCCGTTCTTCAGGCGGACTCCTGACAACTTGCATTTATCCTGATTAGTGCTTGTTTTTCCCTCCTGGAGAATTCCTCTTCAACAACTAACTTTTCTCCCCCTGCTCAATCAAAGAAAATTTTGTCAGTTTAAAACAGTGGTTAGTTGATGGCATTCTTGCTGAAAAATCCTTCCACTGCCTTGCTTTGTGTTGACTAATTTCCACGCACTGACCCTAAACCGCTTGACTTTCTGACCAACTTTTAAATTTCCCAACCTCTGGCGACCTAAATGTTTTACACCTCTGCTGTTATTTCACTTTTCTGACCTTTTTGTTTGAGCTTTCGCCTTTCCTACGACATTTCCCAATCATTTCACCGATGAAACTTCCGTTAATTTCTTGTATTCCACTTGACATCAAGTTATTTTTGACATGCTCTGACCACGTGGTGCTTTACAATTCTAGAAGCTGGTAGTGAACTTTGAAGTCCTTTCTGCTTGCATTGAACAAAACTGGCACTGAAACATCTCAGCTAGATAAAACCCTCAAAAGAAAATGAAATGCCATGATTTTTGAGTTAAGGATAAGAAGAATCCAAAACCAGATGACTGTTTGAAAAGAGAAGGAAAAGAAACTTATCTGAGCGAGACAACTAGTACCAATGGTCAAGACATGCATTTTGGATTAATCAACCCAATCTATCCAACCAAACAACTCTCAATTGCCGTACCTCATTGCCCAGAACTTCCATCACTTGTTTGATTTATCCAGACCTTAACCTTGTTTCCCTGCGGTACCGCGAAACAGTTTCCATCAACAGACCTTTCTCAGTTTTCCATTTCTTATCTCACCTTCGCCTTGAGGTGCCCATAAAGGTTTTCACCAACACGACTCTCTCATTTATTTTTCTCTCAGCTCCCGTCGCCTTACGGTGCCCGTGAGGGTTTTCACCCATAAGACTCTCTCATTTATTTTTGTTCTTCTTGCTCGAACCAGAGTGTTGCCCCTGTCGTGGGTTATTCCTACCTGTTCATCTTGGTATTTCTCAAAACTGATCATAAGGTCTTTCTTTGGACCGTAATGTAGGCTTTTGGATTGAGTTAGAAAGAAAGGTATAAAAGGCTCAAAACAATTCAAATGGGTTCAAATTACAACTTTCGGAATCCCACTTTCATAACAATCACCACTTCTGCCCCAGTTTCTTGCTTGAGGATTTTTGGATTTCTATTTGGTATGACTGAACCTCGGAGTAAGGCTGCCTACGTACCCTTTCGGGATCAAGTCAAACGTAGTTCACTTCATAGAGACTACGTTGTTATGTTTCTCTTCTTTCTCTTTTTTTTCACTTTTTTTTCTTTATGCTCGGCACCTGTGTTCTCTGATAGTGCCGGTGATTCCGAAAGAGGTGTATGAAAAATAAGTAAGGCTCGAAGGGGATAACAAGGGATAAAAGTGTTTGGATAGCAGAACAAAATGCCTTCATCATTTTAATCTTTAAGATATGCCAAATACGAACAGATACATTCAGAAAATAAAGAAATCATACATAATATCTCTTGACCGCATCAGAATTGATGGCCATTTCTACACATTTTCCTTCCATATCTTTCAAATACAACGCTCCGTTAGACAACACTCTGGTTACTACGAATGGTCCCTGCCAGTTTGGGGCAAATTTTCCTTTTGCCTCAGCCCAATGAGGCAAGATACGCCTCAGTACCAATTGCCCGACTTCAAATTTCCTTGGATGTACTTTTTTGTTGTATGCTCTCGCCATTCTTCGTTGGTACAGTTGGCCATGACACACTGATGCCAATCTTTTCTCATCGATCAAACTCAACTGCTCAAGACGGCTTTTCACCCATTCATCATCATCGATCTCAGCCTCTGCAATGATTCGCAGAGATGGGATTTCCACTTCTGCGGGTATTACTGCCTCGGTACCGTATACCAATGAGTAAGGAGTCACCCCTACCGAGGTACGCACGGTGGTGCGATATCCTAACAATGCAAAAGGCAATTTCTCGTGCCATTGTCTAGATACTTCAACCATCTTTCGGAGTATTTTCTTTATGTTCTTATTGGCCGCTTCAACCGCACCATTTGCCTTGGGACGGTACGGAGTAGAGTGCCTGTGAGCAATCTTAAACTGCTCACATGTCTCTTTCATCAAATGGCTATTAAGATTAGCCCTATTATCTGTGATGATTACCTTTGGGATCCCAAACCGACAGATGATATTTGCATGCACGAAGTCAACTACAGCCTTCTTGGTCACAGACTTGAATGTCTTCGCTTCCACCCATTTGGTAAAATAATATATAGCTACCAAGATAAACCTGTGCCCATTTGATGCTGCTGGATCAATTGGCCCAATAACATCCATGCCCCATGCAACAAAAGGCCATGGCGCGGACATCGTATGTAATTCTGATGGTGGAGCATGAATCAAATCTCCATGTATTTGGCATTGATGACACTTACGCACAAAACTGATACAATCTCGCTCCATCGTGAGCCAATAATAACCTGCTCGAAGAATCTTCTTTGCTAGAACATACCCACTCATATGCGGTCCGCAAACTCCGGAATGCACCTCAGTCATGATAGTTGTGGCTTGCCGTGCATCTATACATCTCAACAAACCGAGCTCTGGCGTTCTTTTGTACAGTACTCCCCCACTAAGGAAAAATCCACTTGCCAACCGTCGAATTGTTCTTTTCTGATCACTGGTGGCCTGCGTTGGATATACTCCCGCTTTGATGTACTCTTTGATATCATGGAACCACGGCTCTCCATCGATTTCCTCTTCTATCACATTACAGTAAGCATGCTGATCATGGACTTGAATCTGCAATGGATCAACATAGGCCTTATCTGGATGGTGCAACATTGATGCCAAAGTAGCCAAAGCGTCAGCAACCTCATTATGAATCCTTGGAATGTGTCTGAATTCTATGGCCTGAAAATGCTGGCAAAGCTCATGCAGACACTGCCGATACGGTATAAGCTTCAAGTCCCGTGTTTCCCATTCCCCTTGAATCTGGTGTACCAGTAAGTCCGAGTTACCCATGACCAAGACTTCCCGTACACCCATATCCACAGCTAATCTCAATCCCAATATACACGCCTCATATTCTGCCATGTTGTTTGTACAGTAGAAACGAAGCCGAGCTGTAACGGGGTAATGCTGACCTGTTTCCGAAATAAGTACCGCACCTATTCCTACGCCTTTCATATTGGCGGCCCCATCAAAGAAAAGTTTCCATCCCAACTTCTCAGCTTGTTCTAATTCTTCAATGTGCATTACCTCTTCATCAGGGAAATAAGTTTTCAAAGGCTCATAATCTTCATCAACGGGGTTCTCAGCCAAGTGATCGGCTAATGCCTGTGCTTTCATGGCATTCCGTGTCACATAGACAATGTCAAACTCTGTAAGTAAGATCTGCCACTTTGCAAGCCTTCCTGTGGGCATGGGTTTCTGAAAAATATACTTCAACGGGTCCAAGCGAGATATAAGGTAAGTGGTGTAAGATGACAAGTAATGTTTCAATTTCTGTGCCACCCAAGTTAGGGCACAACATGTCCTTTCCAGATGAGTATACTTGACCTCGTAAGATGTGAACTTCTTACTGAGATAGTAGATAGCCTGCTCCTTTCTGCCCGTAACATTATGTTGCCCCAGTACACAGCCAAATGAACTGTCCATAACTGTCAGATACAGAATCAAAGGCCTCTCTGGTTCTGGTGGGACCAACACGGGTGGGTTTGACAAATACCCCTTTATCTTATCAAAAGCCTCCTGGCATTCATCAGTCCATTTGACCGCGGCATCTTTCTTTAACAATTTGAAAATTGGTTCACACGTTGCCGTGAGCTGAGCAATGAACCTGCTGATATAGTTCAGTCTTCCCAACAAACTCATCACCTCGGTTTTGTTTCTTGGAGGTGGCAACTCCTGAATAGCTTTGATCTTTGACGGGTCTAATTCAATACCCCTCCGGCTAACTATAAATCCCAACAACTTCCCAGATGGCACCCCGAAAGCACATTTCGCAGGATTGAGCTTAAGATTATACCTGAGAAGCCTTTGAAAGAATTTTCTCAAATCTCTGACATGGTCAGATTGCTGTCTAGACTTCACGATCACATCATCCACGTATACCTCGATTTCTTTATGTATCATATCATGGAAGATAGTTGTCATGGCCCTCATATAAGTTGACCCAGCATTTTTCAAACCAAACGGCATGACCCGATAACAATACGTTCCCCACGGCGTGATGAATGCCATCTTTTCTGCATCTTCCTTATCCATTAAAATCTGATGATAACCCGCATAACAATCCACAAAAGAGCCAATATCATGTTTGGCACAATTGTCGATCAGTATATGGATGTTGGGCAGTGGGAAATTATCTTTTGGGCTTGCTTTGTTAAGGTCTCGATAATCGACGCACACCCTAGTCTTGCCATCTTTCTTTGGCACAGGCACGACATTGGCTAACCAAGTGGGGTACCGTGTAACCTGAATGACCCTTGCCTCAAACTGCTTGGTGATTTCTTTTTTGGTCTTCACACTTATGTCTGTTTTGAACTTTCTCAACTTCTGCTTGACAGGGAGGAGTGCTGGATCAGTGGGCAATTTATGAACCACCAAATCGGTGCTTAGACCCGGCATATCATCATATGACCATGCAAAAACGTCTTTGTACTCATGCAATACTTTAATTATCTCCTCCTTGAGTTGTGGCTCCAAATGAACACTTATTTTAGTTTCCCGTACATTATCTTGGTCCCCTAGATTAACTGCTTCTGTGTCATTTAGGTTAGGTTTGAGTTTTTCTTCAAAGTGACTTAATTCTTTACTAATTTCCTCATAAGCTTCATCATTATTACAATCCATCCCATCATCACACTCGATCACTTGTATTATTACTTCTGAACTAGATTGGCTTTTAAAACTGGGCCGAAGATTCCTCATGCATGTCATGTCATTGATATCAGCATAAAAAGAACTGTACAAAGAAAAGAAAAGAAAATGGAAAGAGAATTAGGGACGAAGAAAATTGCATTTCATTAAACGTAAAGACAACAAAGTTTTAACTCATCCAAACGGACGGAACATAACAACTGGATTACAAACCCTGGAATAATCCAAGTGACAAAAAGGAAAACAAAATCCACTACCACGACTCCCTCCGAACTGGAAGAGGAGTAGCTTCCCAATTGCTGATGTTAGCACGTGGTCCGATGTACTGTATGTCTTCTCTGCTTGACCCTTCCCCGGCCTCAACCATGTTTACTTCAGCAAATATTTTCTCAAACACCTTATCCAAATTCCCATCCACCTCAATTAACGAACCTGACATCTTTGCCAATGACTGTTTCTTAATACTTGGTCTGACGAAGGACCTGGACAATCTAGGAATTGGTTTAGGGAGCACCCAAGCTTTCTTCTTCAATTTACGGGCCTTTCTGACATATGCCGCTGTTGGTTTGAACCCTAACCCGAAGGTGTCCAGATTTTTGGGCAAAGACACAGGTTGAGTAATGCCCTGCAGTTCAACCCCCAAACCATTCCCGGGCACGAACCCGTTATTCAACATTTCTGACACTACCATGACGGTCGCAGCTGACACCCTAGGACATGGCATGCTTTTACCCTCAGGCACCCTGCTCACCGGAACCGTGTCGAGGATCTGATACACCCATGGCCCCTTATCATCTTCGGTCTCTATAAAGGGTACAATGGCATCATTCATGGCGCATGTGGGATCTTCCCCATGTAACACAATTTCTTGTCTGTCCCACTCGAATTTGATCATTTGGTGCAGTGTGGAGGGCACGACTTTTGCCGCATGAATCCACGGTCGACCCAACAAAAGATTATAGGATACTGCAGCATCCAACACCTGAAATTCCATCGTGAACTCGACTGGGCCAATAGTCAATTCGAGTACAATATCTCCTACCGTGTTTGTTCCCCCTCCATCGAACCCTCGAACACAAATGCTATTTTTGCGGATTCTATCCTCATCAATCTTTAACTTGTTCAATGTGGATAACGTGCAAATATTAGCGCTCGACCCGTTATCGATTAGTGCCCGAGTAACCATTGAACCTTCACATTTGACCGTCAAATAGAGAGCCTTGTTGTGTTCTGTGCCTTCCATAGGCAATTCATCATTAGAAAATGCTATCCTGTTCACTTCAAAGATCTTGTTGGCAATTGTCTCTAAATGGTTTACTGAGATTTT
This sequence comes from Nicotiana tabacum, assembly GCF_000715075.1. NCBI lineage: Eukaryota > Viridiplantae > Streptophyta > Magnoliopsida > Solanales > Solanaceae > Nicotiana > Nicotiana tabacum. The sequence continues at coordinate 155,948,231 of NC_134101.1, read as the reverse complement.
GTCAGGCACATGAGCCTCATTCAATATCTTCATTAAAACTCGGCAATGCTCATCAGAGTGAATTAATAATGACAACAATGAGATTTGGGCCGATGTTTTTCTCAGTTGCTCAACAATGGAATAATCTTGTCCTTTCATCTTTTTCAAAAACTCTTCTGCCTCTTCTTCTGTTACAGCCTTTTTAACTGGTACTGGATTGTCTGTTGTGCCTTTAGCTTTTCTCAACTCTTCGGGGGCGAAACAACGTCCCGACCGGGTCAGTCCCTGTGCTTCACAACTTTCTTCCTCAATTTCCTTTCCTTTGTATGTCACCACTACTTTGTCATATTTCCAGGGTACAGCTTTGCTATCAACCATGGGTAACTGGACTACCGGTTTTATGACAACCGGTTCTACATAGGTTCCCTGCACAACCACCACGGGCGTGGATACTGACCTTGGTACCACTATCTTGACTGGCTCCTGCTTTTTCTCGGTCACAAACGGTCCCTTTCCCATTACTAGCACTGGCTTGTCTTCTATTGCTTTTAACTGAACCACTGGCCTTGCACTCACTATCTTTTCTTTGGTTTCCGTAGAACGAATCACCATAACCACCTGCGAAGGTTTCTTAGGCTTTGCCCCCTTATGTATTAGTTCGATCATGTTGGCCTCATAATGCGCTGGTAATGGATTTTGATTGATGTTCGGGGCCTCTGGAGCCTGTTCCTCAATACGGCAATTATCAATGAGCTCTTGGATTGCATTTTTCAACTTCCAACATTTTTCAGTATCGTGCCCCGGCATCCCTGAGCAATACTCGCAGCTAACAGAGTGGTCCAGGTTTCTGGGAAGAGGATTTGGTGCTTTGGATTCAACTGGGGTCAGCATCCCCAACTGTTTCAATCTGTGGAAAAGAGAAGTGTAAGATTCTCCCAGCGGAGTAAATGTTTTTTTGTTTGGGGCCTTCTCATTTCTAAAAGCTTGGTTTGGGCGGAAGCTGGTTCCTGGTCTGTTAGCCCTGGGAGGTGGATAGGTGTTTTGTGGGTGTGGCTGTGTATTTTGGGGACTTGGTGTACGCCATTGCGAGTGCACTGGGGGTTGAGTGTAGGTCTGGGCGTGGTGAATAGAAAAGTGTGGTTCTGGTGGTGGATAATAGTGTTGCGGTGGACCATATGGGGTATATTGATAGTTTGGGTGATGGGGTCTGGGTTGGTTGTAGTAGAGTGGATGGTTATTGTGCCTGGACCAAACATTAGCTTCAACTGCAGCAACTTCTTCTTTCTTCTTCTTCCCCAGCACACCACCAGTACCGCTTTGGATGGCCTAGGTGGTTGCTTTCAACGCCGAGTAGCTCAAGATCTTGTTAGATTTCAATCCTTCTTCAATCATGGCTCCCATCTTTACCACTTCATTAAACGACTTCCCGACAGATGTCACTAGATGACCAAAATAGGTAGGTTCCAATGTTTGCAAGAAGTAATCTACCATCTCACTCTCCCACATGGGAGGATCAACCCTTGCAGCTTGTTCCCTCCAGCGGAAACCAAACTCTCTAAAACTTTCCCCAGGCTTCTTTTCTAGTTTCAACAATGACAGACGATCAGGGACTATTTCGAGGTTATATTGAAAATGGCCAATGAATGCCTGGGCCAAATCATCCCATGTATACCATCGGCCGGGGTCTTGCCTCGTGTACCATTCTAGTGCTGACCCGCTCAGGCTTTGCCCGAAATATGCTATCAACAACTCATCTTTTCCCCCGGCCCCTCTCATTTTGCTACAGAAACCACGCAGATGGGCTACTGGGTCACCGTGCCCCTCATATAAGTCAAACTTCGGCATTTTAAACCCCGCAGGCAACTGTACATCAGGAAAAGGGCACAAATCTTTGTATGCGACACTAACTTGGTTTCCTAAACCATGCATGTTCCTGAAGGATTGCTCCAGGCTTTTGACTTTACGAATCACCTCCTCTTGTTCTGCATTCTTAACCGGTTTCTCAACTTCTCCCGGGATTTCAAAATGGGGAGAGGAGGTATATGGCTCAGGCGCTTTGAAAGTGGGTCCGGGAGGGTAATATTGGGTGTCGTGGGCTTGGAATAGTGGCTCACTGGATGATCTATGTAGTGGAGCTGGGGGAGGTGCCACAAAGACGGGAACCATGGGTGGTGGAGGGTTTTGTTTGGAGGGTGGAGCTGGGGGAGCGTATAACGTGGTACCATAACCCTGGGCCTGATAAGGGAAAACTGAAGATGCATGGGGAGTGATAGGCTCCTGAGCTTGAGCCAAGGGTGGGATGTAAGATGGGTTGGCAGGATATAGTGGTGCTGGGTGTCCCTGCGACCATGCCTGATGCATTTCAGCTATTTGTGCTTTTAATTTCCTCATCTATTCTTTCATAGCACCCACATCTGTTACCTCAACCTCATTCGAAGGGTCTACGATGCTGATTTCCGAATCCTGCCCTGTCATTTTTACTTGATCTTTCGACCGGGTGTTGTATGGATGAGTTGCCAGAATTGCCAATCAATTAACCACCTGCCTGATATCACACATTTAGACAACCACTTTGTTAGCGATTAGGTCTTAACAGATTTAACAACCACACGTTGGCATGAATGCACTTATACAGTTATTCCTTTCTATTATGCGTTTGCCCGATTGCATGCGTCATCCCGGCATTTCATTCCTTGTTTCATTTTTCTTCTCCTCGCCTTATCCCTCTCTTGTGCTTTTTCTTTTCTCTCTCTTGTTTTTCCGCTCTTTTCTTTTTTTCTATTTTTCTTGGTTTTCCTTATATTTTCCTTTTCATTCTTTTTGTTATGGTCGAATCTTATGGAGATTGCCTACGTATCGTGACCCCTCACGAATCAAACCAAGCGTAGTTCATGAAGATAAATGTAAAAATAAGGGTGGAAATAAAATGCTCAAATTTCATTAATAAACAAACTCTTACAAACTCGACATCTTTTGTTTTGGAAAGAAACTAACAAACGCAATCTGAAAGCAAACAAAAACTCTAAGCTGCAAACATACTCAATCCAGAAAGATAACGGACGTACAAAAGACTGACTCGAAATGGTAGAAACTCAAAGACACGGACTATGGATATTCTAGTGCTTCAAACTTAGGTATCCGCGGGGCGTCGTTCAGCCTCGCCGCGGGTCTAGGATCCAAATCCCTTTCAAGCTGCTCTAACTCATTCATGGTTCGCTTCACATAGATCATCACTGCTGAGATAAAAGTAGTACGGGTCATGTCTTCACAAACCCGACATCTCCTGACAATAGCATGAGCAATGGCTCTAATCCTGTCTTTTGTTTGCTTCTTTTCTATGAGCAAGCGTCTTATCTGATCGCTGCACGTCTTTAAAGCTCGGGAGTCTTGCAAGTGCTGGTCTTGCAGCTATTGCACTTCTGCCTCCATTTGGGCTAACAAGTTGTAACAATGTCTGCTTTCAGTTTCGAAGTCTCTAGCCTGCCTAACCGCTCTACCTTCAAGGGCAACTACTTTTCTCTTTAAATTGGCAACAATTTTCTCATGGTCCCTTTTCAACTGATTCAAGTATTGGCGACGCTCTTCGGTTCTTGTCGCCCATTGTGCTTTAAGTTCTGCCATGACATTTTCAGCTTTTCCTAGCTCATCCCGCCATTCTCTGACTTCGCTTTCCAATCTTTTTACCAATTGTTCATCGGATCGGCTCCTCGGTTGCTTATCGATGGTTATCTTCAACTGTCGGACTTGGGCTTTAAGAGCGTCATTTTCTCTGGCTAGTCTATTCTTTTCACCTTGATCCTCGGCAACCTGTACACTGCTCTCGAATTTCAGACTCTCGACTTGTTGCTTTAATTTACCAATCTCAACTCGATAGCTTTCTTCCTTTGCTAACCAATCCCACTGCTCTTGGGACGACTTGGAAAAATCTTCGAGATGAGGTCTTTTAGCCGGTCTTCCATATGCCACGTCACCTCTGAACCATTCGTGATACCCTGGAGCAATTTCCCCTCTGACCCTATCAGACACACAAGTGTTTGCCATCAGATATTGACACTCACTCCAAATTTGACGAACCTCTTCCTCGGGGAATCGACCGTCAGGACTAATTTCGACCACTTGGGTACTTAATTCTTCATCTCTCGGTATTACTTGATATCTACCGAGTTGCCTCAGAACCCGATACGGTGCATAAGGTTGTATGCTTTTGAGTCCCATTAACAAAAAATGCGGTCGGGCTGCTGGCATATATATGACTTCCTCGACAGACAACCATCCAAGCACCCACTGTATCTGGATAGCCTCGAGGTTCCGAAATAATAATGCCCAAGCCGTGACTCCTTCAGGTAGACTAGCCCCTTTGATTCTCGTACAAAATTCCCCTATACAAGTTTTCTCAGCCGAGCCATAACTCAATAACTGAGAGCGCGGGCACAAATGCTCAATCATCCACATTTGTAACAATAAGTTACATCCCTCAAAAAATTTGCCCCCAGCTTTGCACGCAGTGAGAGCTCTGAAGATATCAGCCACAATCATAGGTGCTAAAGTGCTTTTCCCCATGGTTTGCAAAGTACTGACGACGCCTGCTACTTTCAAATCAATATTACCATCTTTCCTTGGGAATATTACGAGTCCCAAAAAAGCTACCATAAATGCCACTCGCCTGTGTTTCTCCCATTTTTGTCGGCTATTTCTGCTGCAAAGCTTAAAGTCTGGATTATTGAACCCGCCCACATGGCCATATCTATCATACACGAAGCGGAAACTGCAGAAACCCTTTGCAAAATCTGGGTGATGAACTGTCCGGGGTACTTTCAAAGAATCCAGGAATCGATGTATGGTAATGGCTCTAGGAGCAATCAAGTATTTGAATCTCAATGGAGCTTGGTCACTTCCAATGTACCCCGCTATTTCTTCTATTGTTGGGGTGAGTTCAAAGTCTGAAAAATGAAACACATTATGTGCCGAATCCCAATGGGCGACCAATGCCCTGATGATATCCCCCTGAGGCTGAATGTCTAATAAATCCGGAAGGTCTTTCAAATATTTTCTCACTTCGTCTTGCCCTTGTTTGCCCCAATCATTCCACCACAATTGCAGCTCAAAAGGGATTTTGGTCATTATTAAAAAAGGCTCATTTATTGTCGTGCTCATCCTGCACATTTATTAAAGCATTTAAGCAAAAGAAAACTTTTATTTAACTCCAAAAACTACTATCTATATTATCGACTCAAAATTAACCCTATATTTCAAATGAAGAACTCAATTCTTAATTCTAATATTTTTAGATAAAAGACCCGATATTGCAACACGGCCTTCCTGCGCCTCAGGAGCGAAAATTTTAAGGCTGTGAGGGTCAAAAATCAAAATACGACCAAAGGTGGTTGTTTATGCAAAGTCAGCCCTCCGGTGCCCCGTTTGGGAATATTTGGCTATTTATGACATAACAACATTACCTGACTTATTTATGACTCTTTTTTTATCGTTTTTCAAATTAGGAAACTCAATATTGCAAACACGGCCTTTCAACGTCTCGAGGACGAAGATTTTTAAGGCTGTATGGGTCAACTAGACCAAATCTTAAATATGACCCAAAAGTGGCTGTTTATGCAAAGTCAGCCTTCCGGTGTCCCCTTCGGGAACATTCGGCTATGTCTTCATAAAACAGCGTCACCCGACTTCTTAGAAATTTGACATATATATTTTACTATTATATTTTTTTTTGTAAAAAGGGGAAGTTGGACATCACCCGGCTTATTTATGACAAAATTAAAAATCTTGACATGTTTTTTTTTGTTTTTTTTTTAATTTGTTTTTGGCCTTTTTAGCAAAAAGGGGGTTGGACCCGATGAGGGTTGCCTACGTATCTCACATCCGGTGAGAATCAAACCCACGTAGTTCGGGCAAATTAACCGAACTATTTTAAAACATGACTCTTTTCCATTTTATTTTTTTTCTGGCAAGACAATCTATTTTCCTTTTCTATTTTTGAAAAAGACAAAATAACAATTTTTTTATTTTCAACAAACAATAAAACAATCTATTTTTCCAAAAATAAAAGACTCTTTTTTTTCTATATTTTTTAGTAAAACAAAATAAAATATTTTCCTTTTTTTTTTCAAAATTTCGGCAGAGTTTCGCCAGTAATTGGTCATTGATTTTTTCTAAAATAATCAATTAACTCCCTAACTGATATATTCTTTTTCCTTTTTTTTTCCTTCAATTTTCCAACATTCCCGAGATTCAGAAACCGGTCAACATGCAAGTTCGAAACAAATATATGTACAGAGCAAGTAGGATGCATCAGAATGGTCTTTTCATTTCAGGTTGCTAGTCCTAGACGGACCCAACCCCTGTGTTGAGTCCCCTAAGTCAAATGCAACGTGATGCAAATAAGCGTTCCTACTAGGGATCCGGCATGAGGTTTCGTTATACTAGGTTTATAACCTGGGTATATGTTCTAGACTGTGTACCCGAGCGGACAACTCGAGTCGAGGAGGGGGCAACTTACCGGGAACCAAAAGGCCGTCCGACTTCGTAACTTATCCGTCCTCTTTCTTATTTCGGGTATTGACACTAACAGAATAGGGAGCCTCGACCAGCGAGCTTCTCCCCAGAGGTAAGAAGAGAAAGGTTTCGGCACAGTTTATATACAGTTCAAATAATATCAAAGCGGTAAAAGCATCATTTAGCACGTTAGGCATGTATCATGTAACGAAATCAGATAAAAACCAAATATAACAATTCATCTAAAGCTCGAATTTCTAACCCTGAACCAGTGGTTCTGGGTTACCAACAAGAGTTCCCCAGCAGAGTCGCCAGAGCTGTCACACCTCCTTTTTCCGCACCCGCGAGGGCACAAAGGGGTTTTTCCAATTAAAGGACAGTCGAAACGGGATTTATTTCTTTATTTCAGAGTCGTCACTTGGGAGATTTAGGGTGTCCCAAGTCACCTATTTTAATCCCGAATCGAGGAAAAGAATGACTCTGTATTACAGTCTGCGCACCAGAAATCCGGATAAGGAATTCTGTTAACCCGGGAGAAGGTGTTAGGCATTCCCGAGTTCCGTGGTTCTAGCACGGTCGCTTAATTGTTATATTCGGCTTGATTATCTAATATAATACGTATTATAAACTTATGTGCAAATTTTATCCTTTAGCCGCTTTTATCATTCTTTTTATTTATTGTTATTATTTTACGAAAATTGCAACATTGTGAAAACGTATTTCAAATCACGTCGCAATCAATGCACCCGTGGTTATCGACACATTTCGACTCCGTTGAGATTTAGATTTGGGTTACATAAATGCACACCCGTATTTAAGGAAATAACATTATTAAATACGCGCCTAGAGCGACTAGCGTGTCATTATTTTGGGTAGGGCCGTGAAATTTGCTAAAACGGCTCCTCCCTAATTCTAAGCAATTAACTGTACATTTATTGAGGGCCCCGAAATCTATACATTTCATTAAGCGAGGCTCATCTCATTTATTTTAAATGGACAAATCTTGAAGCGACTACATTTTTTCTATAAAAATTAGTCTCTAAAATAAAGAAAGAAAATCCTAATTAATTACTAGCTTTTATTATTTTAAGAAAACATGACATGCTAATTGCTTGATTAATACAAATATTGATGAAAAAGGAATTTTACTCTTAATTTCGAAATTATAAATAAAATAAAAATTCAACAACTAATATTCAAAATAAACAAATATAGCTAGATTAAAACTCAGCATTGTTATTTTAAAAAAAATATTATTGAGATTAATTATTCACAATCATTTGAAACTAGATTTAACCATAATTACTAAAACTTATTAAAAAGTTTATTAGACTTAAACGTTCTTCTAATCTTGCTTAAGCTCAAGTCATGCCTTAATGCCTAATTTACGATGTTTAATTTAAATTCGTGTTTTAGCTAAATTTAGCTACTTGTTCATGATCAACCTATAATCTTGAAGCCTTCATAACTAGTGAATTAACCTATTTTGCCGAACTGATTTATTACGACTAACTTATGATATTATTTTCTTATTCCAGTTATTATTTAGTAATTCATGAAATAGCTTAAATACAATCAACAAAAGGAACAAAGAAAAAACGAAATTAAAACTTCAAATTTTCATTCTTCATATGTATTCACGCTTCATATTTCGGATTACAATAAACAGCTTTTCAGTTGTGTACCTGATATTGGAAGCAAAAGAAAATGAATATGAGAATCAGCAGCAGCAGTAAAATCAGTACAACACAGCAACAATAGCCCAGCAACAGTAACAACCCAGTAACAGACCGGTGGAGTAGTAATCCAAAAAAAACAAAAGCTTCCAGCTTTTATGAAACAACAATTAATTCTGATTTCAAATAACAAAAGAAAACAGAATATTTTTTTTAGTTTTTTTTTATATTTGAAAGCTTAAATATTTTTCGGAATTTTCTATCTCTTAAATGTTCAGCCCTTTTCTCTCTCTTATTTTCAGATTTGTTTCTCTCTCCCGTTTTTTTTCTGTCTGTGTATGTTTTTCTGTCTATCTCCCTTCTTTTTAAATCTGATTTCAAGACTTCCTATATATAACCCATCCCATAAATCTTTTAATTAATTAAAATCAATACTTTTTCTCTACCCAACCCATTATCTTCCCACTCATCCCCATTACATTAAATAAACATATCACACCACCCCATTATATTTTGTCCCCCATGCTTCACTTAAAATAATACAAGATTCCCCCCACTAAATTTTGTCTTGTCCCCCCTTTATGTTAAACAACTATATCACAACCCACCCCATTTTATTTTGTCTCCCATGCTTCATATAAACAATTACAAAATGTACAATTCCTAAACTACCCCTCCGACCTTACTGAAAATTACCAAACTACTCCTGAACGTACTACAAATTACCAAACTACCCATCAGCTATAACACATCAATTAATCAAACTTAACCAAAATATAGGCAATATGATTAATTTCTAACAATGTTCAAACAACAAATTTCAGGAACATGATTTCTTCAACATTTCAATAACAAATCACATGAACATGATTTCAACCACAAATCATATGAACACAAATTGAACAACCAAGAACAACTAAAATTTGATTGAACAATATTTTTAGCAACAACAAACCTATTTTCGGATTTAAACAACAACAACAATCAAACAAGTATATTTAGATTTCTAAATTCAATAATATTGAACTTAAAATCAACCATAACAACATTACAACCAACAATTCCTATATCAAACTTAAACAAGATTATGAGGCAAATTCAAGAGATAATCATAAATGATAAACAAGAAATCAAACTATACAAATTTCGGATTCAAGATCAACAAACATAATATGAACATGAATTAAATCTAAAAATAAAAACGACGGATTCAAATGATTAAAACCAACATACTTCCTTTATTACAACTAAATTCTTTTAGGCAAATGACAAAACAAAACCTAAGAAGAAACAATTATGAATTTAAACTTGATCTTAACAATATTAACAATTTCCGGAAAATACATAAAATACATTAAACAAATTGAAGAAATAATTAATTAAACTTCAATTTGTATCTAACTAATATTAAACTAACAAATATTCACTTAAACAATAATACAAACATGAAATAAACATGAAAACAACTAATTGAACTTCTATTTTGAAATCTAAAAATTAATTTTAACAAAGCACATGAACATGAACAAACTAGAAAAACGATTTCAACGATGAACAACGAACAAAACAAGAATCGAATATTTAATGATTTTAACTTTGAGAAATATAAAAACGAAAATGGACAAAATAAAATTCAAAACTACTAACCGGATTGAAACGAAATATGTATGGACTGACTCGACGAACCTCGACCAAAGCTCGACCAAACGACGATGAACACACGACGTACAGGATCTTGACTCGACGAAAAACCCTCGACCTTTGCCGGACTTTAACCGGACTGCCTTGCGTCGTCAACAACAGTATGATGGTGAGCAACCAAACAGCAGACTCATGGGGTCGTCGACGGCAGTACGCAGCAGTGAAGAAGACGAAACAACGGCGACTGGTTGTGTGCGTGAAGGAGATCGAGTGAAGCAGAAGCAGCAGCTCGGCGCAGCAGAAGGGATGAAACATGAGCAGAACTCGTCGAGCCATGGACGTCGAGGGTCATCCATGTACGTCGAGCTCGACTTTGAGCTTGACGTTGAATGACGACGATGAAACAGGAGCAACTGGGAGATGAAGCAACAGCTCGAGACAATGAAACAGTAGCTCGGAGGTGAGGTAGCATCTGTTCGAGCTGTCCGACGAGGAGCTGGGCAGCCATGGGAACAGCTGGGTCTGGTTTGTTGGTGGTGGTCGACGAGTGGTTTCTGTTTGGTGGTGGTCGACGAGTGGGTGCCGGACTGGACGACGGGCAGTGACGGGTTCGTGGGGGAGGGTGGTCGACGTTGCAGGCTGGGGTTTGTGGGGGGGGGGGGCAGCCATGGATGGGGTGTTTTGGAGTTTTGAGGAAGAAGAAGGAAAATGAGGGGGGGGGGTGGCGGATGACTTAGTAGTTTTAGGGTTTTTTCTTCTTTTTTTTTGTTTTTTTTTGTTTGTAAAATAATAGGGGTGTTGGGTTATGGACTGGGTCGACCCAGTTCGAAATGGACTGGGTTGTAGGGAAGATTGGGCCATTTTTTGGGCCCATGGCTTGAAATCGAAGAAGAGGCCCAATTCCGACTTTCTTTATATTTTCGCTCTCTTTCTTCTTTTATTTCTCTAAAACTAAATTTTAAAAATACTTAAACTATTATTAAGAATTAAATTAAGTTATAAAAGCGTAAATTAACTCCCAATAACAATTAACGCACAATTAAGTAATAATTAAGCATAAAATTGTATATTTGGACATTAAATGCTAAAAATGCAAACGATGCCTATTTTTGTAATTTTAATTTTTGTAAAACAAATTTAATTACTAAAAATTGTATAATTAAATCCTACATGCAAAATGCGACATATTTTTGTATTTTTATTAATTTAGCAAATAAACAACGCACAGACAAATACAAATAATTATTCAAAATATCACAAAATTGCACACCAAAGAAAAATCATTTTATTTTTGAATTTTTGGGAGTAATTCTCATATTGGGAAAATATCACGTGCTTACAACAACGCAGTTTGCTCATGCCTACGATATAAAGTGTTATTTATGCCAGTCCAGGAGCATGAGAATCTTGTTTCACTTAGCATATACATGTGTACTTGTTGGATTACTTCTATATGATATGCTTGGATTGGAGGTCTGTGACCGTGCCAGATGGATTATGTTATTGGCAACTAAGTTGCCCGTGAAGTTAATGTCAATGTGAGCTATAGGAGAGCCGGTTATTATTATTCTATTCATGTATCTTGGTTCCACTGTGATTGACGAGCTCATAGCATATCATTGGGGTGGTACTTGTGGAACTTGCAAAGCGGCTCTCTTCTTTGAGGTATTTTCTCTTTCTGGGGTAACCAGATGGTGCAATAGTGAGGTTTACTGGTATGGCATTGTATTATGTACTTCTCCGTGGGCATGATTATTCGCTTGTGGTACTAGACATCAAATTGCGCTTGGTTGATATGGGAAATGGTTATGGTTTACCGCGTGATTTAGTTATCATTGGCAGCATATGAAAGTGTGAGATGAGACTTTAGTTGATAAGAGTTTTTCTATCGGCATTCGGGTGTTGTGTGCAACTATTGTGATTAGGAGTTATCACTACAAGCATTTGAGTTATGTGGTCTATCATGTAATAGCACCTGAGGTTGCAAGTGTGGGTTATTATAACTTGTTCGAGCTTATTAACAGTATAAATGTGGGATTCTGATCATATGAAAGATTTCAAAAGTGGAAACGTGGTCCTATGGATTATGGGCTAGATTGGATTGCAAAATTTCAGTTATAATGTGTTGTCGAACCTATATGAGATAGGGTGACATGGGATCACCCAGGGTATATGCATGGCGAGGTTACTAAGCGATTGTTTGGCTTTTGGGACAACTCTGGGCACGTTCGAGGACGAATGTTTGTTTAAGTTAGGGAGGATGTGACGACCTGACCCGTCGTCTCATGGGTTACCGCTCCATTTTTTTCCATTCTCAGCTTCTTTATGCTTTATTATCCGTATATTATGTGATCGAGTTGGTTTGTAGTGGTTTTGATAAGAAATGAGACACTTAGTCTCTTTTAAGAAGGCTTAAGTGGGAAAAGTCAATCGGACGTTGACTTATGAGTTAGAAGGATAGGATGTGAATTCCGACGGTTCGGTTAGCTCGGGAGGTGATTTGTGACTTAGGAGTGTGATCGGAAATGGTTTTGGAGGTCCGGTGTAGAATTAGGCTTGAATTGGCGAAGTCAATATTTTGGCGAATTCCGGTTGATAGGTGAGATTTTGATCCGAGGGTCAGAATGGAATTCCGAGAGTTTCTGTAGCTTCGTTATGTCATTTCTGATGTGTGTGCAAAATTTCAGGTTATTCGGACATCATTTGGTCGAGTTTTTGATCGAAAGTGTATTTCGGAAGTTTTTGGAAACTTAGGCTTGAATTCGATGAGTTTTGGGTAATTTGATGTTGTTTGAGGTGTTTTGATTTTTGGAACAGGTTTGAATGATGTTATGAGTTATGTTGGCATGTTTGGTTGGGGTCCCATGAGGCTCAGATATGTTTTGGAAGAGTTTTTGGAAGATTTTGGTGTTTTGATTATGAGCATGTAATGATCCAAAGGTCCATTTTTAGTTCTAGAGATTGAAATTTGATTTTGAGACTTCCGAAATTTTGATAATAAATTATAGGAGTGATCTGGAAAGTTTGGTCTAATTTCATCAAGTCGCGATTGGGTTTTTGACGCGAAACATGAGTTAATTGTTTAATGAGCGAAATGGGTATTGAACTGAGCAAATGAGCTCCCAATTGAGTTTCGACTGAAAGGATATATTTGTATTATTATTTGAGACTCATAGGAATAATAATCATCGAATTCCGAGGTCTCAGGTTCGAGAAATGAATTTTTGAGTAAAATTGCTTTCTGAAAATATTTAAGGAAAATGGAAATGAAATTTGATGAGAAAGTGATGGTATCGGGCCCGTATTTTGGTTCCGGCGCCCAGTATAGGTCTTATATATGGTTTAAGAACTTTCTGTAAAGTTTGGTTGAAAATGGACGTCGTTTGACGTGTTTCGGACTCAAAAAGGGAAATTTGATGTTTTATGAAATTTGAAGGAATTCTTGGATTTTAAAGCTTAATTCGTGGTATATGACGTTATTTTGGCGATTTGTTCGCACGGTTAAGTTCGTATTGTATTTTGGGACATGTTGGTATAATTGGTTAAGGTCTCGAGGGCATCGGGTGGATTTCGGAAGGTTAACGGAATGGAAATTGGATAAAGGGATTGCTGGAATTTTCTGCTGCAGAAGCTGTCTTGGACAGCAACTGTGGAGCCTATTTCAGAAGCTTATATCTCAAAATACATAAGGAATCTGTAAATTTACAAAACATAAAAGTTGTAGCTCTTGCATTCTAGTTTCTAGAAAGTTAAACCATTCATCATTCCGATATTTGTACAGAAAGTTATGACAGATTTAGTGAAGGCTGGGACTTCCTTTTGTTTTGGCTGGAAATAAGTGCAAGTCGCATTTCATAGATGCGACTTGCCTGGAAAACATCTTATATTCGGGAATTAGCCATTTTTATTCATTTGTGACGATTGTAGAGCTTGGGAAAAGCGATTTTCAACAGATTTTTCAAGGGAAACATTTGGGGTAAGTGTTCTATATCCGAAAGTGATTATATTTCATAAATACATGGTTATATTCATCATTTAATTCAGATTTAAATGGAAGAAATTTGAATTTTTGCAAAACTTTTCAAAAATGAAAAAATTAAGATTTGGAGGTCGAGTTGTTGTTGGAATTTGATAATTTTGGTATGGTTGAACTCGTATCGGAATGGGTTGTCGGATTTTTTGAATTTCGCCGGATTCCGAGACGTGGGCCCCACGGGCGAATTTTGAGTGTAATTTTGGATTTTGGTGGAAAATGTAGAATTTCATATGGAATTAATTCCTATAATTTTTATTAACTGAATCGAATCGTTATGGCTAGATTCGAGGCATTCAGAGGTCAATAAGGGGCAAAGGCATCACGAGCTAGAGAATTAGCCGGTTCGAGGTGAGTAATTGATGTAAATGATGTCCTGAGAGTGTGAAACCTGGGAATTTCACATCGTAACGCTATATTGAGGTGACTTGCACGCCGGATAACATGTGTGGGGTAGAGAACCATTGGGAATTGTAACTTGGTCCGTCCCGAGAGATGTTTTTACAGTATTTTCTACTTGAACTAAATTGAGAATCATCCTTACTTGGATTTAATTGTTACATTTGGGCTTTTTGCCAATTATTTGATTCCTTCAGGGATTGATATCACTGCTTTCGCATATTTTGCATATCATTTGACCTCAGTCCAAGGTTTTAAATACTGTTTTTCAAACTCATCCATCTTTCTAAGATTTAAAAACTTAAATGATATTTCTAAATGATATTTCGGGATGAGAACTACTATTTTACAAATGTTCAAGGGGATTATGATGATTTCTGGATTGAGCATGGATCGGGCTACGCGCCGCAGCAGTGTTATATTGATATTGAGGCCGAGAGCCTGGTTGATTACATTGATATTGAGGCCGAGAGCCTGGGTGATTATACTGACATTGATATGAGGCCGAGGTTCGAGATTTGATGCCACGAGATTGCTTGATATTGCGCTTGGGCTGTAGGAGCCCCTTCGGAGTCTGCACACACCCCAAGTGAGCGCCGTCGACGATAAATAAATGGATGGCTCGGGCTGCACGCTGCAGTGGGTACTAGAGTGTACCATTATATGCATTGCATTGCACTCATGCATTTGTTTTTTATTTGTTATACCTGTCTCAGTATTTGGTACTCTGACTTAATTGACTTGCTGCTTCACTATTTGTTGTTCTAAACTGCCAGTTATAGTTTACTTTGTATTTTTTTTCATGATTTCTTATTCTCAACCTTTATTTATGTTTATTACTCACTGGGTCGAAGTACTCACATTACTCCCTGCACCTTGCGTGCAGATCCAGGTACACCACAGGCTAAGTGAGGAATTGTTTAGCAGAGCAGGCAGTATCCGGGAGTATTGAGGTAGCTGCATGGCATTCGCAGCCTTGATCTCTCCCCTTTATCTCTACCTTTTATTCCGTATTTTTCCTAGACAGACTTGTAATAGGTGGATATTCTATATTAGAGGCTCATATTCGTGACACCAGATTCTGTTGGGCTATGGTGTGGTATTTTAATTGAACTTTCGCAGATTTTATTATTAATTATACACTTGAATGAAATGACTTAGTAAATTCTCTGTGATATTTATCTATAATCTGAATAAGAATTTGGGATAATATTGTTGAATGGTCGGACTTGCCTAGCAGTGTGTTGGGTGCCATCATGACTGGGGTTGGGGTCGTGACAGCCCAAATGTACTTGTCTCATTACCTGTACAATAAGTTCAGAAGTATAATATGGATACGTAACTCAATGCATATCTTGCCTAATCCCAAAAAAGTAGTGACTAGGGGTCGACATCGACACCTACTAGTGGTCTAATAAATCAAATACAATAAAAGTAGATATGTATAGACCATGGCAAGTAAAATAGTGTAGACAAATATATGTACATAAAAATGATCCTCAACAGATGAAACACAAAATCCTAGAGTGCCGAATATTGTTGCGAATGGAATGTATGTCAGATCAATAGTCATTAAAATATCACATCTCAAGTTAGATAAAATTTAAGATATTAAGCATGATTCTGCCATGGCGAAAGGCCCAATCCCATAAGAGTGATGTTATGATATCCCGCTCTAGCGTACGACCCGATCCCATAATAATAGTGTACTCTGTCGAGGCGCACATCCCGATCCCATAAGAATATGTAATCTGCCGAAGCGAACGACCCGATCCCATAAGAATATGTACTCTACCAAGGCGAACGACCCGATCCAATAAGAATATGTACTCTGCCAAGGAAAATAGTCCGATCCCATAAGAATATATACTCTGCCGAGGCAAAGGGCCTATAAGAGTGTGTTACATGATACTACTGAGGCGAACCACCCGATACTGCCGAGGCGAACGACCCGATCCAATAAGAGTATTGTTGAGGCGTTCAGCCCAATCCTATTAGAATTTAAAACTTTGATAGGTCACTGGCCCTGGTCACAAATATACGTGTGAGTTATAAAATTTAAGAAAACTTTCGGACAAATATGCACAACTCGGAAAAAATCCATAAAAAGGAAGCATACTATCCACCACAAATCAGATAACTCTTCAAGTATCTAAAATAACGAGTCTAATACCTACACAAGTCTCAGGCCAAAATGTAATTAAGGCATTTAAACAAGCAAGAATAACTCAACTAATACAATTAAGCATGGCTTGAGTCTAAGTCTACCGGACATAATCAGAAATTTTAGCAAACACATGGACACTTATACCCTCATACATACGTAGCTCCCATAACACATAGTACATAATAAATATAGCACCTATAAGGTAAATTCACCTTCATAAGGTTAGACAAGAGACTTTGATTACCTGCTCCAACAACTCTCTAACACCACAAACCAATACTAAACTATTCAAAAAACCTTCTTAAGACGAGAACATCGCCGAAAAAATCACCTCAAATGGAGCTCTAGAACTCACGATGTTCTCAATATACTAAAATGCTCGGTCTACTAATCCAGGTGATTTTTGTTCTTCGCGTTCGCGTTCGTGAAGAGCAATTTTTTGTGTTGACCGGTCAACACATATGTCACAACCCAAGTTCTCCCTGTGCGAACCGTCGTGACGACACCTAGTCTGTATGACTAGGTAAGCTGATCGAGGCCAACCCTGTACTACTATTGAGTAGTAAGAGAGGTCAAAGCAGCTTTTACCCGAGAAGGTCGAGATCGATTTCCACATGGAGCTAGATATTGGAGTTGAGTTTCTATCTAAAGTGGAGTTGTGTATTTGTTCCTAATTTCACTTCTGAACATTTTTGGTTTTAATATTAATTCTAATTTTATAATACTACAATGCTAAATTAGGCTAAGTAAAGCTAAGATTATACTATTGAGAGTTGATCAAATAGATAAAAGGCACTAGGGTAGTGACTTTCTCCTAGGTGGTCAATTGACGGATTCTTGAGTCTAAAGCAAGATTGTCATATTTAGGGAGTATGATATAACCATTGCACGATTCTACTCACTCTATACCTCTCGGTAGTTCGAGTGATTTTGCCCGAATTGACTTTCTCAAGACCAATTGGGTATGTAAATTTGTGCAAGAAATCAAGGTTCACATCGGGTATTACTATCTCTAGGTTTAACCCTTTAATTGGGGCTATCAATCTCTTGAATACGCCCCAATTACTTGATTTCATGGACTTAGGCTCTCTTTCTCAAGAAGATCCAAAGTCTACTAGGCATAAACTAGTGTTTGCAACTGCTAATTCAATATTAAAACACTAAATTAGTCCAAATATCAAACACCCATAGACAATCAATCATCAAAACACAAGACCCATCAATT
This sequence comes from Nicotiana tabacum, assembly GCF_000715075.1. NCBI lineage: Eukaryota > Viridiplantae > Streptophyta > Magnoliopsida > Solanales > Solanaceae > Nicotiana > Nicotiana tabacum. Next base: position 155,930,604 of record NC_134101.1, on the reverse strand, counting down.
ATCCACACTAGGATTGAGCCACAACCCTAGATAATGGGTCTAGCTACTCATAATTGGAGAAGAACACAAAGAAATAGATGAAAATAGGCCCATAATAATTAATTACTAAATAAAACTTGAAGATTCAATGTTGAAACTAAGCTAAAATTATTCAAAATGGTAAAAGATAAGAAGTCACGAGTGCAGCTCTGTCCCAAAATCTATCTCCTGACCTAAAAATGAGAAAATAAACTATTTATACTAGGCTGAAAATTCTAGATAAAAATACCCCTGCAGGGCTAGTGCGGACCGTACAAAATCGAGTGCAGCCGCACTAAGGCTCTTGGCTTGATTAATCTGCTCTCTGAACTTGGGCTTTGCGGACCGCACAAAGTCGAGTGCGGCTGAGGTGGCTTCTATTGCGGTCCGCACAAAAATGGACCGCGGACCGCATTGGGCTTCATCCTCCAATCTAGCAACTCTCTGATCTCGGGCAATGCGGTCTGCACGAAATCGAGTGCGGCCGCAATGAAACCAATGCGGACCGCACAAAACCCTTTGCGGCCGCATTGGCTGGTGGCCTGAAAAACATACTCTCTGAACTTCATCTTTGCGGACCGCACAGAATGGTGTGCGGCCGCACTGGCCCTGTTTGACCGAGCTTGGTCTTGTCTTGGTACTTGTGCAAGTTTCACTCCTTTTTGAGTTGGTTTTGACACCTTATTGATCAAACCTGCAATCAAGCACAACTTGTGAGCCTTTGTGACTATTTTGTATACATTTCTAATCAAAACTTAAGCAAGAAGGAGTGTAAAATGCATCATAATCCCTAGTTATCAACTCCCCCAAACTTAAGCTTCTGCTTGTTCTCAAGCAAACAAAATAAGACCCACCCTTTAAGCGTCAATTTCAAGAAAATCCAACCGACCTAAAGTGACCTCATCTAGCATCAATTGAGACTAACAATTGCCCTTAATTCAAATGAATCATTAACAACATTCACTCTTTTTAAACGCCATGGATTTAGTGTGACACAAGAGCATCAAAAGTTGACTCAACACATCAAAGAAACTCTTTCTATTACTTTGGTCATTGTGGAATCCAAACTCGCACATCCTCAACTCTCCCTAAGAAAACCTCACCATTATTATAGTGGCACTAAGAATGAGGTTAATGGAACTACACTCATCTCTCTCAAGGAAAAGTCACAAGTCCGGCTCTAAGTACCATATGCTTGCCCCTTATGTGAGTCACCACTAATATAAGTTTCATTCAACTCAAGATCATATAGGTCTTTTATGGAGACATAGTGAAGGCTTTTGGTTCAAGGTAGGAATTGTTTGGTCTAAGTAGGTTCCATCTTCCCTTTAGCACTTCTATTCCTTCATTTTGGCACACATTTACTCGACTTTTTGAGTCATTTCACTTCTTTCTAAGGGTTAGAGAGACACACTGTCACTCTTTCTTGTTCATTTCAAATCTTTTCTCCTTTCTCAACTTTCCACACCTTTCATTCTTTGCTTTTATTGAATCGCTTCACTCATTTCTACATTGAACATTCTTTTTGTGTTTTTGCATTTCTTTCTTTTTTATTGCCTTTCCCTTTCTTCATTTTGTACCCTTTTACCACTTTGTTGCAATCCTCGTCTCTCCCCCAAACTTATACTTTTGCCATGTGCTAAGGGAAGATCGGGTGCCAAGAGAAGGTATCTTTTAGAACGGGTAAAGACTTGTATCATGGTTCTTGAAGGAAAAAGGTCTAAGGCTCAAAAAGTTTGACTAGGGATTTATCATTAGCAGGCTATGGAAGTATTCAAGCTATCATTTGGATCAAGGAGAGCCTATAATCTTGTCTCAAGTCAAATTACACTTAGGATTTTGCCCCAACAAACATTCAGGGCAAGTTCTAGACTAATGGCTCGGGACTTGGACTTGCAATACAATTTCTCACCACACAAGCTATGGGATCGCTAAAGAAACAAAGTCGGGGCCCTAAAATAACCTTAGATAAGATTTGAGTACACAATGGTCCTGAAAAACCACTTGATGATTATCGGCCAACACAAGAGTCTCAAGGTCACAACTTTCACCATCCTATACACAACAATTTGTTTTTGACCATAGGATCAAAGGCAAATGTGCTAGGCCCAAGTGAAGCTTTGCTTGAGGCAACCTTACCACTAACTACTAAAAAGCAAAAAAAGAAAAGAAAAACAGACTCAAACCCTTAAAAAGGTTGTCATGCCATCCATCATTGGGAAGAGCCACCTGGTTCACACAAATTCCACCTTTAGAAAGAACCGTGGCATTAAGAAAACCAAAGGCTTATTGTAAAAACTCAAAACAAGAAGCTACAAACATAAAATAAGAAGCTAAGAAAAGGAAAAATACGGAAAGTAAAATGAATATGTACAAGAGGGGATTTAATCGAATATACAATAGGGGAGATGAATATATACAATTGAACATAACTTTTATATACAGATCCAAGGTAAAAAATGCAAAAAATGTAATGAAATGTTGAAATTATATACATACCAAAGATAAAAAAGAAAGAAAGAAATCATTCATATATACAGTCATCTAAATCCAAGTAGGGCTTACCCCTTTAAATGAAAGTTGACATTGTCCTCAATGCCAACGAAGCAAAATAAGCACCAAAATAGAGGAAAGAGGATACAGAAACTCCTTATGGGCCATCCGTCAGCATGGGATCCTGATTGGTCCCTGGGTCCTTTGTATGCTCGGGAACCTGAAACTGGCTCCTTGTGAACTGTGGCTCTACTGCTGGGACCTGGGCCTGGATAGGCTCCTGGGCTGCATCCTATGACTTACTGGAGGAAGTCTCCGGTGGGTCCGTTAACTGGATAACTGCATCATCGGACTGGGGGATCACCCTCTTTCTCTTAGGAGGCCTCTCAGACTGCTTTGGCTGGGGATGGGCTGGTGGCACAGGGTCATGTAGCAGCAAATCCAAAGGCAGGTCATCTGCCTTCAATCTCTCCACCTCGACTCGTAACTCCTTCACGGACTCTTTGGAAGCCCGAATCTTTCTCATCTTCTTAGCCTCCCTAGCAAGCTCCTTGAGAGCCTTTCCGTGTGAATCAACATCGTCCGTGAGCAATTTCTGGTTCTCAAGGAACTTCTTCTGGTTGTCTAGAAAATCCTTGAGAGTGTCCTCCATGGACTATAGGACCTGTAGAGGAGGAGGTGCTGACTGAGCTGCCACAGTAGTAGATAGTACAGACAACTTAGAAGTAGTTATCTGCATCCAGTTGTTGATGCTGATGAGGGCCTGGCTCAAACGGTGAGCAGTCAATGGATAGGCAGTGGTAGAGGGTATCTCTGGATCTGCTGAAGTAGATGGGCCTGGGGCCATATCTGCTGAAGTGGAGGGAGGCTGTGGAGTAGTCACTACCACTACTGGCTCTTCAGACTAGTCAGTTGAAGTAGTGGATTTTCCCTTGAAGTGCTTGCCTTTAAGGTTGTCATCACCCTGTAGGCTATACCACGAGAAAGGTTCCTTTGCCTTCACTTTCACGTCAAATTTGTGTTTCTCCACATTTTGGTCCTTCAGGTGCATAGTTAGGAAGTTGGGGAATTGGTAAGACCTTTCACCCTTATTCACTACCCGTGTAATGACCCGAGACATCACATTCCCGATATTGATCGGGTACCCCGCCATGATGGATGCTACTAAGATTGCCCGGTGAATTGGGAGTGAGTTGTCATGGGTGGTAGGATCTAGCCTGCTACACACAAATGTCTCCCACCCCTTCGCCTCAAAGTTTAATGTCCTCCTCAATATCTTTACCCCCGCAGTCAACCACTCAGGGGTGGTACCTAGGATTTCCATGTACTCTGCTAACCACGGACAAGCTTCTTCTCCCAACTTCATTTTGTCCAAGTATAAGGACTCATCCTCCTCCGTGAATCCCAAATAGTCATTGATGGTCTTGACATAAAACTTCACTTTCAGATTCCGCACTTTGGTGACCATGGTACCCTTTTTGATGTGGGCCACGTTGGTGTAAAATTCTTTCACCAAGTGCTCATTGGCGTCATCCACCTGCCCTATGAAGTAGTCCCATCCAGTTCTTTCTTTGAATTGCCTCAGCACATTGGGATTGTGAGGCAAAAGATCCCGGGTGATAATATTTCTCTCAAGTATTAACCTCTTTTCTGGCCACCACTCTCTGAATTTGTGGTAGGCAATCTCACTGACGAACCGGTCCTCCCATGCCTCCTGGTTCCTAGCCCGTTCTACCCCACCAGCTTGGGGCTCACCCCCTTCTACTTCTTCCCTTTCTTCTACTACTACATCCTCTCCGGATAATGAAGTTGTAGGAGAGGTGGAGTACTCATTTCCACTACCGGCAGCTGAGCCCTCAGATGACTCAGAAGATACGCGCACTGAAGCTTGGGTAGTGGGGGAAGGTGGGGGTGTATCTCTCAACCTGTTTCTCTCCGGCCAATCAGGAATGTACTCTGGCACGGAGTCTGATAATATATCCCGGGAGGGTTCATACTCACTCCCCGACTGGTCAATGGCCCTATCTGCAACTTTAATGATTTTCCTTGTGTTCTTAATGTTTTGTCTGACTTGTGGGGTCAACTTTATCATCTTTTGTTTCCCACCCCGGGAGGACTCTCCTCTTCCTGTTTGTTTACCACCTTTTACTCTTGATCTCACCATTGTCTGCAAACAACTTTCATTCAGACTTTGTTAGTATCCCGCAAAACAATAAAGTTCACAGTTGCAAAAAAATGTTGCAGACAGTATGAAAATTGCAAAGTGCGGACCGCACAAAATGTAGTGCGGCCGCAAAGAGGCCATTGTGAACCGCACAAAATCCATTGCGGTCCTCATAGAGGTGGGGTTCAGACTACCCATTCTCTGAAACTATGCACTACAGACCGCACAAAATACCAATGCACTCCGCATTGAAGCACCGCGGACCGCACAAAATGCAATGCGGCCGCGGTCCTCAAATGTTATCTTTCAGGACTTTCACCATTGCAGTCTGCACAAAATACCATTGCGGACCGCATAAGGGCACTACGGACTGCACAAAATCCACCGCGGTCTACACTGAATGCCCAACAATAACACCAACCTAGGGTTCATGATTTGTTCAATTTTAGTCCAATTTTACACCTATTGATGAGTCCTTAAGTGTTGGTTCAGTGTTTTAACTACCTAAACAAAAATTAACTAACCTAAGCTACAATATTGAAAGAAAAACGGGCAGGGAAAGAAGAAGAAACAAGGGAAACAAAAATTTACCGAAAATAATAAAATTAAACAATTGAAAAGGGATTAAAGTACCAAAAGTAAGATGCTAAGATGATGAATAAGCCTTAGTGGTTGATTACGTGCAATAGAGAGATGAACAATGATTTTTTAGGCTTTGAGAGTAAGGGGATCGAAAAGTTCAAAAGGAGTGCCTTAGGTCCTATTTATAAAAAAAGGTCTTGGGGCATAGCTTACCTACCCACCGTGGACCGCACAAAATGGAACCGTGGTCCGCGGTGCTCGAAACCACAAGTCACTGACAAATTGACCACTGCGGACTGCACAAAATGTGATGCGGCTGCAGTGGACCACTGCGGACCGCACAAAAAATGCAATGCGGCCACGGTGGTAAACTTCAGAGAACCCCCACTTTTGTCAAATCATCAGTGTGGTCCGCATTGATTTCTTGCCCCCGCATAAGGGTCTTTGCGGCCGCACAAAATGAGTGCGGTCCGCATTGACAACTTTAGAGAGTGGTCATTTTCCAACTTTTTCCTGCACTGCATCAACACAATCCTACAACATCTCACAACCAGTCAGTCCAAAAATAAATCCTACACTACAATGAAAATCAAAGAAAATAAGAAGAAAAATACATGGGTTGCCTCCCAAGAAGTGCCTGATTTAACATCGTGGTACGACACAGGTTACCATCAAATCATTTGAGATGGAGAAGTGCCACCACGTGGTTGTCATCAATTTTTACCAAGTAGTGCTTGACCCTGTGCCCATTCACTCTGAAAATTTCCCCGTTTTTGTTCTTCAAATCAAGTGCACCAAACGGGGTCACAAACACCACTTCAAAAGGTCCACTCCATTTTGACCTAAGCTTTCCCAGAAATAGACGTAACCGGGAGTTGAACAAGAGAACCAAGTCACCCACTTTGAACTCCTTGCAACGAGCATATTTATCATGAAGGTACTTCATCTTGTCCTTGTACAAGGACGAACTGGAGTAGGCATGGAATCGGAATTCATCAAGTTCATTAAGCTGCTCCACACGAAGATTTGTTGCCACATCCTATTCAAGATTTAATTTCCTCAAAGCCCACATGGCCTTGTGCTCTAACTCAACCGGTAGATGGAAATATTTCCCAAACCCTAACCGATACGGAGACATACCAATCGGAGTCTTGTAAGCAGTCCTATAAGCCCATAGAGCATCATCCAACTTCTTTGACTAATCGGTCCTATTTGCATTGACCGTCTTTGACAATATACTCTTGATTTCCTTGTTTGAGACATCAACTTGGCCACTTGCTTGAGGGTGATAGGGAGTAGAAAATTTGTGGTTGACACCATACTTTGCAAGCAAAGTGTCAAAAGCTCTATTGCAAAAATGAAACCCCCATCACTTATGATTGCGCGAGGAGTGCCAAACCTTGTAAAAATGCTCTTCTTGAGAAATGCAATAACACTCCGAGCCTCATTGTTGGGTAAAGACACGACTTCAACCCACTTTAAAACATAGTCCACCGCCACAAGAATGTATGTGTTCCCACACGATCTAACAAACGGGCCCATAAAATCAGTGCCCCATACATCAAAATATCAATCTCAAGAATGGTATTGAGAGGCATCTCATCTTTCTTTGAAATTTCGTCCGCTCTTTGACATTCGTCACACCTCTTCACAAGTTCACTTGCATCTTTTTACAAAGTTGGCCTATAAAACCCACAACTAAGAACTTTGGAAGCCGACCTCACCCCGCCATGATGGCCACCATAGGGAGAGGAATGACAAGCCTCCAAGATACTCAATTGCTCTTCCTCTGGGACACACCTTCGGATCATACCATCCGTCCAAATCTTGAACAAGTATGGCTCATCCTAATAGAAATCCAAACTATCCCATTTGAGCTTCTTCCTTTGGTTAGAAGAGAGCTCACAGGGGATTATACCAGTCACAAGGAAATTAGCAACGTCCGCAAACCATGGCATACCATTCACCGACACCGAAAGGAGTTGTTCGTCGGGAAATGAGTCATTGATCTCTAGGCCATCACGAGGCCTCCCCTCCTCCTCCAAGCGGGACAAGTGGTCCGCCACTTGGTTTTCACTACCCTTCCGGTCCACAATCTCCAAATCAAACTCTTGAAGTAACAAGACCCATCGCATCAGTCTAGCTTTGGAATCCTTTTTCGTCATCAAGTACCAAAGTGCGGCATGATCGATACGGACTATGACCTTGACACCCATAAGATACGACCAAAATTTCTCCATTGCGAACATAATAGCCAAAAGTTCTTTCTCGGTCACCGTGTAGTTCACTTGAGTGTCATTTATTGTCTTGCTCGCATAGTACACCAGATGAAACATTTTGTTCACTCTTTGACCCAAAACCACCCCAACCGCAACATCGCTCGCATCACACATGAGCTCAAAGGTCAAGCTCTAATTAGGTGCGGTAATGATAGGAGTGGTGGTCAACTTATGCTTGAGAAGTTCAAAGGCTTGCATACATCTCTCATCGAACACAAACTTGGCATCCTTTTCCAATAGCTTGTACAAAGGGTTTACTACCTTCGAAAAGTCTTTGATAAATCTCCGGTAGAACCCCACATGCCCAAGAAAACTTCTAACTCCCTTGACAGAGGTAGGGGAGGGAGCTTTGAAATCACATCAATTTTTTCTTTATCTACCTCAATACCGTACTTTGAAATTTTATGCCCAAGAACTATGCCCTCTTCCACCATGAAGTGACATTTCTCCCAATTAAGAACAAGATTGGTTTCTTCATAATGGGCCAAAACTCTATCAAGATTTTTCAAACACTCATCAAATAAATCACCCACAACACTGAAGTCGTCCATGAACACCTCCAAAATGTCTTCCACCATATCAGCGAAAATGGCCATCATACACCGCTGAAATGTAGTCGGTGCCTTACACAACCCAAAAGGCATCCGAGAAAAGGCAAAGGTGCCATATGTACAAGTGAATGTGGTTTTCTCCTGATCTTCCGAAGCAATCAAGATTTGGTTGTACCTAGAATACCCATCCAAGAAATAGTAGAAGGCACGCCCAGCAAGTCGGTCTAACATCTGGTCAAGAAAAGGAAATAGAAAGTGATCCTTACGGGTCACTTTATTCAACTTGCAGTAGTCCATACATACCCTCCAACCAGTGACGGTTCTGGTAGGAATCAACTCATTTTGTGAATTTGCAATCACAGTCATGCTACCCTTCTTTGGTACACATTGCACCGGCGAAGTCCAAGAGCTATCAGAGATGGGGTACACAACCCCGACATCCAACCACTTGATCACCTCCTTTTTCACAACTTCTTACATTGCCTCGTTCAACCTCCTTTAATGTTCCAAGGAGGGCTTTGCATCATCTTCCAGAATAATCTTGTGCATACAGAATGCAGGGCATATTCCCCGGATATCATCTAGAGTCCATCCAATTGCCTTTTTCCGCTTTTGAAGCACCGCCAATGTGGAATCAACCTGCATGTTAGTAAGACAAAAGGAAAGAATAACTGGAAAAGTAGAACTAGGGCCTAAGAACTCATACCTGAGGTGTGGAGGCAATGACTTCATCTCTAACACCAGAGGCTCCTCAATTAAAGGTTTTGTTGGTGGAGTCTTCCGATTCTCAAGGTCCAAAGATAGTTTTCTAGGCTCATAAGAGTAAGAGCCCATCCTATGTAAAGCATTCACACACTCCACTCGCCCTCATCATCATTGACATCAAGATTCAACAATATGGCCTCCAAAAGGTCCTCCATATTGATCATTGTACTGGTATCATCAACTATCACTGTCGTGACAAGGTTTACAAAAGAGTACACCTCAGAACTGTTGGGCTGCTTCATTGACTTGCACACATGAAAGACCACTTTTTCATCACCTAGCCGGAATGTGAGTTCCCCTGCTTCCACATCAACTAAGGCCTTCTCAGTAGCAAGGAAAGGTCCCCCCAATATGTTTGGAACTTCATAATCCACCTCACAATCCAAGATCACAAAATCAGCTGGCAAGATAAATTTGTCCACCCAGATAAGTACATCATTAATAATACCCAATGGTCTCTTCATCGTTCTATCCACCATTTGCAATCTCATGGAAGTCGGCCTCGGTTGCCCAATACCCAAAGTCTTGAAAACTGAGTAGGGCATCAAGTTAATACTTGCCCCCAAATCACATAGAGCTTTTGCAAAGTCCGCACTCCCAATGGTGCAAGGAATGGTGAAAGCATCGGGATCTTCAAGCTTCAGGGCCATTGAATGCACTATTGCACTAACTTAGTGGGTCATCTTTATAGTTTCACAATCCATGGATCATTTCTTTGTCACCAAGTTCTTCATGAATTTAGCATAGCCCGACATTTATTCAAGAGCCTCCACTAAAGGCACATTAATGGATAAGCTCTTCATTATATCAATGAACTTTTTAAACTGATTCTCATTTTTCTGCTTTGCAAGCCTTTGAGGATAAGGTGGAGGTGGCCTTGGCAAAGGAGCCTTGGCTTTAGGCACAACCGGCTTTGGCATGTCTATTACGTGTTCCCTAGAAGGGTTCACGTCATTTTGAGTTTTCACCTCGGCATCTTGAATATCAATCCTCACTTCTTCATTCACATTCTCATCAATCACATTTTCAACCACCAAAGGAAATTCATCTTCTTGCAATTCAACTTCATCACTCAATATTTGCTTTTGTTTGGAGGCATTCACATTACCGTCTCGTTCACTCCTTGTAGTTACTGCCATAACATGATTGTTCCCACCCTTTGGGTTTACTAACGTATCACTTGGTAGAGCACCCTTAGGGCGAGTATTCAAAGACTATGAGATTTGGCCTAATTGAACCTCCAAATTTCTAGTTGAAGTATTGTGGGAAGACAACTGAGCATCGAAATCCGCACTCTTTTTCATCATCTGTTCAAACATCATTTCCATTCTCCCCATGTCAGAGTTAGAGGAACTAGGACCTTGAGATGGAAATGGGGGCGGATTGTTTGGTTGTTGGTACATTGGGGGCCTTTGAAAGCCTTGCCCTCGGTTTCCTTGATTGCCATTGTTCCACCCACCTTGATTATTGTTACTACCCCGGTTGTTATTGTTCCTATTCTAATTACTTTGATTGTTCTGATTATTGTTCTAATTGCCCCAGTTGGAGTTTTGGTTGTTGTTCCCCCAATTACCATTGCCTTGTTGTTGATTGCCCCAATTGCCTTGGGGCCTCTATTGTTGTTGGTTGGAAGATTTGCCCCTTTGGCCTTGGTAATTGTTCACGTATTGTACTTCTTCATTTTGCCCATCATAACTATCATCTTGGAATCCACCACAATCATTGTCAAATTGCTCCGAATTCCCTTGGTTCTGTTGACCTCGTTGTCTTCTTTTGTTTACGAGCATGTTGACACCCTCCATAGCATTTACTTGGCGAAGATTTTGAACTTGTTGTAATTGTGCCTTTGCTAGTTGATTTATTGTAGTTGTCAACTCAGCTATAGTCTGCCCATGATCATGTAACTCTTTGCGCAAATAAGTAACCGCGGGGTCACCCTGGGGCACATTGGCTCTACTTTGCCAAGAAGAAGAAGTGTCAGCCATCTCGTCAAGAATATCACAAGCCTCCTCATAAGACAGCTTCATAAAGTTGCCCCCAGCAAGTTGGTTCACTATGCATTGGTTTGTTGTGTTAATTCCCTGGTAGAAAGTCTGTTGGATCATCGACTCAGTCATATCATTGTTGGGGCATTCCTTTACCATTGTTCTATAGCGCTCCTAAATCTCATGCAAAGGTTCAGTGGGCTCCTGCTTGAAAGCTAAGATCTCATCTATCAATGCTGCCATATGCACCGGTGAGAAAATTTTTGCAATAAACTTGTTCGCCAACACATCCAAAGTAGTGATGGAATGGTTAGGAAGACGCTCAAGCCAATCCAATGCCTTCACTCTAAGTAAGAATGGGAAGAGTCTCAACCGAAGTGCATCCTCGGACACATTAGTTTGCTTGCTCCCTAACAGGTATCCATGAACCTCTTAAGATGTTTGTAAGTATTTTGATTGGCAGCGCCCGTGAAATACCCACGCTGCTCCAGCAATGTCAACATCACAATGGTAATTTAAAAATTTCCCGCCCAAATCCGGGGTAGGACAATTGCACTTGCATAGCCTTGGTTTGGAAGCACTCGAGGAGCCACTCTTGGAGGTGGCAGGGGAGGGTCTGGGATATTATCATTGGCCTGGCGGCCTCTCCTTTGTCCTTGAGGCACAATAGGGACCTCATCTTCAACATTGTCATCTACTTCCTCCCCTAGCGGAAGATCTCCAAGAGGTGCGTTGTTTAAGTTTGCTGCCATTTTGTACCTGAAGTTGTGACACACACTAATTAGTAACACGGAAGGAAAGAAGAGCAATACACAAAACTATTTAGATAGATAGCCAAAACTGTTAGCTCCCCGGCAACGGCGCCAAAAAGTGATCGAGGCCAACAATGTACTACTATTGAGTAGCAAGAGAGGTCGAAGCAGCTTTTACCCGAGAAGGTCGGGATCGATTTCCATAGAGAGCTAGATATTAGAGTTGAGTTTCTATATAAAGTGGAGTTATGTATTTGTTCCTAATTGCACTTCTGAACATTTTTGGTCAATTAACGGATTCTTGAGTCTAAAACTAGATTGTCATATTTGGGGAGTATGATATAACTATTGCACGATTCTACTCACTCTATACCTCTCGGTAGTTCGAGTAATTTTGCCCGAATTGACTTTCTCAAGACCAATTGGGAATGCAAATTTGAACAAGTAATCAAGGTTCAAGACGGGTATTACTATCTCTAGGTTTAACCCTTTAATTGGGGCTATCAATCTCATGAATACGCCCCAATTCCTTGTTGGACTAATTTCATGGACTTAGGCTCTCTTTCTCAAGAAGACACTACAAGAAAAAGTGTTATTTGCGACCAACATTTAGGGACAAGTTAGTAATCCCGTCTCTAAAAGTATATGTATTAGGACGAGATAATATTGCGGTCCTTAATTTTGTATTCTATTGCGAATGTATTAAATCTGGTCCCTAAAAAAATTAGTAACCGGTCCCAAATGATATTAGTAGGTGCCAACATGGGCGATGAGCGGGAGAGAGTACCGCCCAATATAATAATAAAATATTTTAAAAATATTATTTTCTAAAAAATAGGCGCCAAAACTAATATCCTAAAATTAAAAATTCCAAAAAATTAAAAGAAACTCTCTGTTTTCCAGAAACAAAAAGTTATGCCCTAGTGTCTTAAACATACATAGAACTCATCTGTCTCTCTATTCACGACCTAAGAATTTTGTTTTCTCAAATCGAGTTTGTTGCGAGTTTGTTGGCTTGTGTATCGCAGGTCTACCCAGTTTTCGACCTCCCTCAATCCTATTGTCTTGTTGGAGTTGCAGATTCTTGAATGTTGCTAATTTATACTGTAGTTGATATCATTGAGCTATCAGTTAATCAATTGCATATATAATTAAATGCCATATTTTTTACTAGGCAGCTATTGAGGTACAATTGTGACATGCTCTTTTTGTTCCTAGCAATATTGGATATGGTCCAGCATTCCTCTTTCGTGATGCTCTTTTTGTGATTTAGCTTGATCAGTGAGGTGCTGCAAACCTTGTGGAAACAGAAATGCAACTCAGTTTCAAGGCAATATAAAATAGAGTTGGTTTGTTTGTTTTTTCAAATTATTTCTGTTTATGCTAGTAATGACATTGTTGTCAACGTATACAACCATATGGAGGCAGTATAGAATTTTGATTGGAGAAGAAGCAATTCAACATGCTAGGGGTCAATCCAAATTCATGTTCTAGTGATGTGGACAGAGAATGCAGACATATTGTTGACATGACATACACAATGACCTCTGTACATGTGGCATGTGAAGTTATGCTCCAGTTTGTGATAGGGACAGAGATGCCAAATGTGGGCACAATAACCTCTGTACATGTGGCGTGTGAAGTTATGCTCCAGTTAGTGATAGGGACAGAGATGCCAAACGTGGGCGCATGCACCATGGAACATTTGTGGAAACTATAATCAAGTTATTGACTAATAAAGGAGAAATATATGATAAGGAATTAGGCTACAGGTTTTAACAATAGTAAGTTCAGGTAATAATATCTGACGAATATGTGGATGCTCATATCCACATTATTAATCACATGTATTGAAAGTAAGATTAGTGTCGAATTTCTTGAGGATAACGCATGGGTTTCTGATTCACTTACTCTCTTTCGCCAATCTTGAATGTTGTCTGTCGTTGGTGTTCGATTAACATTGTCATTTTCCTTGTCATATTCAGATACACTTTCGTTTCATTCTCAAATCTGAATTGTTTTCTGCCAATAGTTTTTAATCAGCATCGATAGTTTGTTTGTTATCCTACTTCTGATGCATAAAAACTAACTGATTTTGCTTCGTAGTATATCAGAGAGATATATGGATAGAATATGTTTCAAAATGCATAAGACCTTATGCAGATACCTGAGAATGTCTACTTTAGGACATCAAATAGGATGTAAGACTAACTTATCATTAAAAGGAAAAAAGAGTATACAAGATAATATGAGTCATTTTTACAACATGAAATTGCATGTTGAGAAAGTTCTAATAATGTTCTTTTGTGTCTTACCCTGGTGAATCTTGTGACCTCAAAAATTAATTGTCACTTTCGAACAGGCACCTTTGCAAGCTAATTTTTGGTTTCAAATCATTAATAATTTACGTCTAAATTATTTATTTTATAAAAAAGGATTTAATTTTTCTTGTTTGAAAAATTGATAAATCAAACATACTGAAATAGAGTCTACAGGTTTTAACAATAGTAAGTCCAGGAGAAAAGGGACTTACTAACATGTACAAATCCCCGAGTCGATTCTTTTATCGAATCGAAGTTTGATTTATTGTTCCAAAACTTTTATAATTAATTTTCTTATATTCTTGTAGCACTTTTGATGTTGTTGTTGGATAACACCTGATGAATTTAGACTGCTTTTTGGGTAAGCGATTTAACCATTGCTAGCGTAAATTTATATATATTATTCATCAATAGTTATTCATCGTCTTTTCAAAATTTTTACTTACAAGTTTAGAAGATTGATGCTACAAGTCAAGATGAAAGTTTAGAAGAAACACAACCTTATTATTATTTTTCTAGGAATGTTATGTAAAACATGATATAATAGTCTAGCTCAGGATGTTAGCTAAGTTTTTTTTGTTAAGGTATTGAGCAAATATTGAAATTATATAACATCATGGGATGTTAACTATGTAATTAATAGCTTTTTATATAGCAATTTGACATTTATTGATAAGAATAACTTTTTTGTGACGTCAAGCTTTAGGACTGCTTGTGGGTAATAAAAGACCAGAAATACGGTCGTTAAAGTTACTACAATTATTTTAAATAGGGACCAATGCTGCTCGTCTCTAAAAGACAATCTACGACCAGTTAAAGGTTGGTCGCCAAAACTGGTTAACGACCGGAAAATATATATTTTCCATAATATATTTTTCGTCTATTAGGGAGGAGAATGTTGGTCGCTAAAACATTTAACGACGGGCAAATATATATTTTCCATAATATCTTTATTATCTATTAGGGAGGAGAAGGTTGGTCACTAATACTTTTTAACGACGGGCAAATATATATTTTTCATGATATATTAATCGTCTATTGGAATGAGATATGTTGTCTCTAAATGTATTTAGCGACCAGATATTTTGTCCGTCGCAAACAACAATTAATGACAGGGTTTCTAAACCCGTTGTTATTGACTTTTGGCGTTGGAGGCTATTACGACGGGTGGCGACTATATTTTTCCCATCATAATTGCTCTATTAGGACCAATTTTGGATCTTTAGGGACCAACTTTCTCTTCCTTAAAGGCCGTTTTTCTTGTAGTGAGAGCCAAAGTCTACTAGGCATAAACTAGTGTTTGCAACCACTAATTCAATATTAAAACCCTAAATTAGTTCAAATATCAAACACCCATAGACAATCAAGCATCAAAACACACGACCCATCAATTACCCACACTAGGGTTGAGCCACAACCATAGCTAATGGATCTAGCTACTCATAATTGGAGAAGAAAACAAAGAAATAGATGAAGATAAGCCCATAATAACTAATTACTAAATAAAACTTGAAAATTCAATGTTGAAACTAAGCTAAAATTACTCAAAATGGTAAAAGAGAAGAAGTCATGAGCGAAGCTCTGTCCCAAAATCTATCTCCTGACCTAAAAATGGGAAAAGAGACTATTTATACTAGGCTGAAACTTTTGGACAAAAATACCTCTGCGGGGCTAGTGCGGACTGCATAAAATCGAGTGTGGACGCTCTAAGGCTCTTGGCTTGATTAATCTGCTCTTTGAACTTGGGCTTTGCGGACTGCACAAAGTCGAGTGCGGCCGTGGTGGCTTCTATTGCGGTCCGCATAAAATGGACCGCGGACCGCATTAGGCTTTATCCTCCAATCTAGCAACTCTCTGATCTCGGGCAATGCGGTCCGCACGAAATCGAGTGCGCCCGCAATGAACCCAATGCAGACCGCACAAAACCCTTTGCGGCCGCATTGCCTGGTGGCTTGAAAAACTTATGCTCTGGACTTCATCTTTGCGGACCACACAAAATGGTGTGCGGCCGCACTGTCCCTGTTTGACTGAGCTTGGTCTTGTCTTGGTACTTGTGGAAGTTTTACTCCTTTTTGAGCTGGTTTTTAACACCTTTTCACTTTGTTGATCAAACCTGCAATCAAGCACAACTTTTGAGCCTTTGGGACTAATTTGTACACATTTCTAATCAAAACTTAAGCAAGAAGGAGTGTAAAATGCATCATAATCCCTAGTTATCATAAGTCTAACATTTGCGGAAAAATGAATTGAAAACATAAAATCTAAAAACTACCATGTAAATTTTAATAAGAAATTAAGATGCCACTCGACATATATAATAACCACTCTCGAAGGGTACATAAACTCTCTCAAAATCCGGAATATCATAAGTCACAAGCTACAGAAAGAAATAGTACTTCTATACTCCAAAGTCTAACAAAAGAAGAAAATACAAGAAGTGTTTGACATGGGGAGGAGTAGATAGAGAACTCTGAGGTCTACGGACGCGACAGATATACCTTGAAGTCTCTACAGCTATCTCGCCTCACTAGTAATGCGGCTGATAAGTGGTACCTGGATCCGGACACGAAAAACATGTGTAGGGAAGGGCATGAGTTCACCACAACGGCACCAGTAAGTGCCAAGCCTAACCTCGATATCCCGGAATACCGTTCCGTAGTCCCAAAGTAAATATGTAGCTCAACCAATATAAAATAACAGTTACAACAAGAAAACCTACAGCTTAGGCTAAGTTCAGGTCAAGGAAAGCAGGAAATTCACTAAACATACTGCACAAAGTTTAAATAGGCAGTTAAAACACGTAAGCATGCTATTCTAAACTAAACATGATAGTTACATATGCTAGTGTAGTTCAAATAAGGAGAAACAGGTTATGACTTAGTGAAAATATAGAAGTTTACAACAAATAGCCCGTTTACGTACTCGTCACCTCACGTACACAACGCTCACATATCAAAACAATACCAAATCCTAAGGGGAGTTCTCCCACATAAAGTTAGGCAAGCCACTTACCTCGAACCAAGCTCAAATTAATCCGTCACAATGCTTTTTCCACGAATATCCGACTCCAAATGGCCCAAACTAGCCAAAACCAATTACATAGCATAAATATAACTACAAGAAACTAATCTAGCTAATGAAATAAAAGCTAAGGCAAGAAATTGGAAAATCGCCCAAAAAGCCTCCCCGGGCCCATGTCTCGAAATTGAGTAAAAGTCACAAAATATGAACACCCATTCACTAACGAATCTAACCATACCAAATTTACTCAGATCCGATACCCAAATCTCGATCAAAACCCCAACATTCGGTCTAAGAACTCTTCTCAAATATTTCCAATTTTTCACCCCAAATCCGAAATTAAATGATAAAATTAATGATAGATTAGTGGGATATAACCAAAATCAAGTTAAGAATTGTCGCGCCCCCTTTTTCCTCGCGGAGTCCGGGTTTCGACATTCATCGGGAACAACTCATTTAATTTTGGGAATTGGGTATTTGAATTTAAAGAGTCGCGACCTAAGGGATTTAAGGTGCGTTGGGGCACCTAGAGCAAATAACTCATGAAACCGGTTTGCATTACCAGAGACTTGGGTAAAGGATCAAAATAACCTGGAGGGGAAGGTTTTAGGCACCCATCGTGGTCCACAACAGTGGGTCCCGATCGAACTCAATTATGCAAATTTGTCATTTAATAGATAGGCAGTCTAAGAACACATATGTAAATAAGGTAAGGGAAGTCCTAGGTTTGTTATCCTATAGGATCACATCTGTACAATACCCGGTAAACCTTCTTCAACTAGAGGGGTTACGCGTGGCAATGGTGCACATGTCATCATATCCTTTACTACCCAAATACCCCCCCTTGGTCATAGCCTAAAGCATTCTAGCAACCTTAAGATGTATCTTATGCGTGCACCACCCGTCCCTTTACTTATATTGTCCCAGAGGTGTTTAGGACTTGTAGTTGAGATGGATCTAGACTCTCCTACAGTAATTAAAAGGAGAAAACTCTAGGCGACAAACAAAACATATAGGTCTGGACCAAGAATAAAACAATTAAAAGGCTCACATTTTACCTCCACAAATAGAGAAAGTAAGTGCACGTCTCAGACAACAGATTTTATATATTTAAGAAAGGCCCTAGAACAGGATATCTAGGTGAGCATGGCGAACAAAGGATATGCAGTATTGTGTTAAGGAAAAGTGTTAAAGACCTATTCAGTTTGCCTACTAAATTTTTTTGAACCTATTGAATCTGGGCAGTCACAAGTAAGCAAAGCATAGTTTCACAGTTTTTATTAGACCTTGATTACCTATAGGCTTTCCTAGACGTGGATATGTAATACCCTATAAACATGTTGTCTAAATGCAATCAGAATTCTCGAATCAATTTAAAACAAATTGAATTTATCAAGTCCTATAGGCATGTTGGTCTAGGTGCTGAATATTACAGAGCTGGTTTACATACATTTAATCCTGGAACATGATATCTAGGTGTTGGGATTGCTTTTAAATAGGATAGTTACTGATTTATACGATGTAGACATGGTTTTAAAGCGAATGCAATAACAGTCCTAAAGCAAGATCTCTAATGCACATAACGAATGAACGTTTTTGTTAAGCAGGATTATAGCAGTAATTTAATAATAGAATTTCTAGGTGATCATGATTATGCAGAAGCAAAATTTTGTAACAAATGAGGTGATGAGCCTATAACATGTTTTCTAGTATGCCAAACATTCCTAAAAGCATGGTTTCTAAAGCAAGTAAACATAATAAACCTAAGGCATGATTTCTAATGCAAGAAAACATGGCAGACCTAAGGCATGATTTTTAATGCAAGTAAGCATAGTAAACCTAAAGACATGATTTCTACCCGATTTCTCTCACAAAAATCAAATAAGAATCCCCTCCCCTTTTAATAATCTACCAATATCTGTTTACAAGGATTATTATTACAGGCCATAAATGAATTACATAATGAATTAAAACTATACTATAGGTAGCCTGAAATAGGCTCAAAGTGAACCTGGAAATACCAGGCCTTCAAACAGTCCCAAATGTCATAGTCTCATGATGTCCAATAAGGGTATCCTGGTGCGTCAAGTTCCCAAGGGCCTCAGGGACCCCAAGCAATGATCACACCAAGATCTTTTTAAATAGAAAAGTAGTTATGTGCAGTGTGGTAGGTCCATCCCCAGTGTTCCAGAGTTTAGAAGGATCTCGTGGATTCCTAGGCAGTTCACACACTGGAGGGGCAGAACTTAACTAATCTAAGAGTAGAAGTGAGAGTGCTTGACATAGTTGGTTTTTTTTGAAAACAGTATAGAGGTAAAATCCTTAGGAGTGAAAATACTTTAGGAGTAGTAATAGTTGGAGAAACATATTAGGAGTGAAAAACATGTTGAAAACCTTTTGAGGGAAAGGAAGGTTCAGTAAACAATAGCAAAGTCACAAAAGCATCACATTGCCAGTTTCAACTTCACTTTGTCAATCAGTTCTAGATGTACAAACATTTACACAAAAGGGAGCAGGGTTGGAATACAAGAAACTTGAAACAGGAGCATATAGGAAGAAGGGTGAAGGCAGTCATGTTAGTTAATAGAGACACAGAGTAGGCAGGAATACTGATTTAAGGTCTAAATTGTAATCATACTTAGTGATAAACATGCTATTTAAGAACACACAGGACTTAAACACTACAACAAACATGTTGGCTAAACATAGTGAGACATAAGTATGGATAAAGAGGCAATCATACTAAAGAATACAGGAAGAACCACAAAGATTCAATCACACAAAGTAGCCATACTAGTTGGGGTTACAGGACAAGGAAGACACAAAAGTAAACAGGTTGTTTAAGACCACATTGAATACTTAAGCAGAATAGACATGCTGATTAAAACACTGAACAAGAGAGGGTGAAATTTAAGCATACTGATCACACCAGCAAACGGAAAGAATAATTAAGTGCCTAAGCAATTAAACTAGTGCAGAAAGAGACATGGATTCAATAAGGAGCACATAGATCTGAATGACATTGAAATAGGAACATACCATTTAAGGAAGCGAAAGCAGAAAGTAAAATGAGCAGGATTCCACAGTCTAGACTTGGCTTTCAGCCGGCTAGACAAGCAATGAGCACAAGTAGCAGGAAGAGAGATGAGAGAAAGTTTGTGTGTGTGTGTTTTTTGAACTACTGTTTGTGTCCTTAAGGCAGAATGAGAGTGTGTGTAATTATTAAAGTCGAATAATGTAAGTAAATAAGGCAAGGAAAATTAACATTACACAATAAGGTAAGGAAATAATCAAATAATCAGTCAAGCTTGACAAGGGACAGAAAATCAGGGAATTATTCCCATAAATGACTCAGATTGAGTTTCAATTAAGGCAAGAGTGGGTTTAACAACCAATTAGGGTTAAAGCCCATAAATCAAGCAATCAATCACACGATTAACGCAATCACATGTAATTAGAGACCAATCAAGGGTCAGTCAATCCCATAATAGGCAAGATATGCTAACTAGGGGTTTCTGGATTAAGGTAAGTGAGCAAAAATTAGTAATAAAAACCTAGATAATTTAATTAATCAATCAATTATTCAAATAATAACGAACGAAAATGTTGAAGTTACACAACGAACAACCAAGCAATTGAACCAGAAACATAACCATGTGAGAAAGATTAAACAAAATATAAGGATCTCAGAAAAACCTTTTTGCAAAACTGAAGCGGAAACCCTAAACTTTTTAGAAATACTTAGGGTTGATTAATAGTAGGAAGATCAGGAGAATCTTAAAGAAAAGTCATGGAAACTCTAAACTACTTCAAACACAGAGATTTGAACAACAAACAATGAGAAAACCAAACCATAATATAACAAAGTGCTTAAAATAATCGTTAATCAGAAAAGAAATAAGGGAAACTTAAGGAAAAATCAGTGACGAACTCAAAATCGTTCCAGATCTACAAGGATCTACACAGATTCAAGTCCAAACATTAGGATTTTGAAGAAAAAAGAAAGGGTAAAGAGAATCTAGTCTTGAATCAGAGGTTTGAGCCGTAAAACATCGATAGAAAGCACTCACAGACTATAGACAAACTCTTGGAGAGTTCTGAACAAGATCTGAGCTAGATCTCTTCGAGATCCTTCCATGAAATCACAAAGTCGAGCAACCAGGGGAAGTAAGAGGCCAGTAGAAGTCTCAAACAACCATAGAAATCCATGGAACGGGTAGGAATCGAAGCTATTAAGGCTGGTTTTGGGTGGCGGCGATTAGGGTTAGAGTTTGGTCTTAGAGAGAATCAGAGAAGAGAGAGTTTCAGGGTGGCAGAAATGAAAAGAATGAAGGGATTTTGGGGGTCGTTTGGGATTAATTATGGCAAGTTTAATCGTGGACCGTTGATCTAAAAGATCAACGACCATGATTAAACGGGGTTACTGGGTCGGGAAGGTTTAATTGGGTTGGGGTTATTTTAAATTGGGTTGGGGAAATTGAAATTGGGCTGGTTTAATAAGCTAGGTCTGAAAAATAAAAGGGCTATTTGTTAAATACCCATTTTACTGATTAAAATAATTTTTAAAAATAGCTAATAAAATGATAAAAATGATTTTCAACCATGAAGGTGATTTAAAATAATTAATATTATAAAAATATAAAGAGTCAATTTTCGTGTGGATAATGTAGTTATGCCTATGTAGGGGCTATATTTGCAAAATATGCAATTATAGTCTTAAACATGCAAATATAATTATAACAAATGCAATTAAAAATGTTTGAACACTCATATGATTATAAATAATGAATTTAGATGATTAAATCACCATAAAAATAATATAAGGAATAGTTTTGAATATTTATGTGATTAAAAATGCAGAAATAAATGGGCTTAGGGCCTTAAAAATTCTAGAAAAATTGTAAAACACTTGTGCATGTTTGTAAATGCATGTACCATATTTTGAATGCATTTATGCAAAATTTAATAATATATATGAGGGAAAAACTGGGTATCAACAACTGCCCCTCTTTACATGGGAAGGATGAAGGAGTTTTCGGGTAAAGAAATAATGGCCGATTTTGACCGAATGAGTGTTTGAAAAATATAGGCCGGACCCTGGTCTTTGAGCTACCTACATATCCCTGGTTTTACAAGAATCAGGCCATCTGTAGTTCTAGACCCACCGGTGAATGAAGCCGATGGAGTTGTTATAGGAATGATAGCCAGTTTCAGCAAAGGTTCTTTTGTGAAGGAAAATGTCAGATGGAGTTATGATTATGGCTCTGGAGTGTAACGAAGGGATTGTAGGGCAGATATCCGTACATCGCAGAGTAGGATGGGTAACTGATGATAGTTAGTTATGAATGGCAAAGTGAAAAATGGCATGAGCGGAAACCGGAGCGAAGGCTGCTCCTGTTTGGAAAATAGTTACCTCCTGGGTTACCTGCAAAACTTAAAACACAATGCGTGCGAGTATATAGATGATGCAAATTCTCTTTGGACCATGAAAGATTGTCTTTGGACGGTGTGGATGTTGATACCCAATTTTTTCCTAATTTTTTTTTCAAATGCATGTATGCCTTCAAAACTATGCATTAACATCAATTGATATTTTTCCATAATTTCTACATTTTAGGGATTTTTAATTAATTTATCCCAGTATTTTATTTATATAAATAAGTACAAATTGCATCACAAAGGACTCTATAACAATTTCACGGCTTAATATTGCTATTTATATTTATATTAGGCTCAAATTATTTCACAAATAGCCACATTTATATTTTTGGGGTTGTAATTGCAAAGTACCCATTTTATCAGAAAATAGCTTTTTATATTTTTAAAATATTAAGTAATTATTTTAAAACATTTCTAGGCATGAAAGTCATTTTTTTATAATTTATTAACTATTTTTAAAAATTATTTTAGCAATTAAAGGGATATTTAATAAATAGCCTTTTTTTTAATTTTTGGACCTAGCCTAATTAAAATGCCCAAATTCGGTCCTAACCAGCCCAAATGTACCTCAACCCAAACCAATAAAACTCGACCCGGCCCCAAAACCTTTTAATCCTGGCCGTTGATTACAGAGATCAACGACTACCATTACCCCTTCCCCTTTTTTATCTCCAATAACCCCTAACCCTAATACATTTATACAAAACAACCGCCCTAAAATTCCTCTCCTCTCCGTCTCTCTCTGATACCCAACCTTAATCCTAGCCGTTGCCACCCAAAACCAGCCCTAATCCCTCTGATTCTCACTCGATCTATGGATTTCCATGGGTGTTTGAGACCCCTGCAGGCCTCCTACTTCCCCTGGTTGCTCAATTTTGTGATTTCATGGAAGGACCTCGAAGAGATCTAGTCCAGATCTTGTTCAGAACTCTCCAAAAGTCTGTCTATGGTCTGTGAGTGTTTTCTACCGATTTTTACGGCTCAAATCTCTGATTCAATGACTAGATTCTCTTTACCCTTTCTCTTTTCTTCAAAAACCTAATGTTTGGACTTGAATCTGTCCAGATCCTTGTAGATCTGAAGTGATTTTGAGTTCGTCACTGATTTTTCCTTAAGGTTCCCTTATTGCTTTACTGATTTATCGATTTTTAAGCACTTTGCTATATTAGAGTTTGGTTTTCTCGTTATTTGTTGGTCGAATCTCTCCGTATCTGAAGTGTTTTCAAGTTTCCATGATCGTTTTCCTTAAGAATCTTCTGATTCCTTAATAGTAATCAACTCTGAGTATTTTCTAAGATTAGGGTTTCTGCTTCGTCTATTTTGCAAAGGGTTTTCTAAAATTTCTCATGTTTTTGTTTAATCTTTCTACAATGACTATGTTCCAGACTTGATGTCTTGACTGTTCCTTGTTTGATTTCAACATTTTCGTCCGTCATTGTTTGAATAATCGACTGATTAGCCTAATTATCTAGGGTTTCACTTATTTACTAAATTAATTTACTGATTGCTGTTTGTTTACCTTAATCCTGAGTTTCTTAATTGACACTTCTTGTCTATTTATGGGTTGATTAACCCTTGATTGGTCTCTGATTACCCGTATTGCCTTATTTGTGAAATCGATTATTTGATTTATGATTTCTAACCCTAATTGACTAATGAGCTTGCTTCTTGCCTCATTTGAAATTCAATTAGAGTTATTTATGGTATAATTCCCTAACTTTCTGTCCCCATCAAGATCGATTTATTATTTGATTACTTC